>NC_000076.6:61895865-62195865 GCF_000001635.26 Mus musculus | reverse complement strand
GGAGGGGGGTGCGGAATGGAAGGTCAGGGTGAGCCAGGTCTCCAGCCCTGGTGCCTGGAGAGTGGAAAGTCACTGCGCACGCCACATTTCTACCCTCCTGGCCTAGGCAAGACCCTAATGGTGGTGTCACCCATAAGCCTAGCTCAGCCAGCGGAGCCCCTACAGTGCATCATTCAAGGCTGGTGAGCTCATGCCGTTGCCCCACTCGGGCGGGTGGCACACAGACCTCGCCCTGGTGTCCTGTTTCTTATTCATCCCCACTCCACCCCAGCCATCTGGCCTGTCACCACATTCCCCCAGAGGCACAGGATGTGGAGGTCAAGCTGAGAGCTGACTGGTTCTGCCAAGGCAGTATGGCTGACGGGTCCACTCAACCCCTGCCCTGACCCGTGAAGGGCTGGCTGTGTGCTGATGACCTCAGAGCCTCTCCTAGAAGCCCATGGCTTCTCTTTCCTTTTGAAGTCTGTGCTGCTGCTGGTCATCATGGGGTGGGAATGGGGTCCTCCAGACAGCTCACTCTGAGTATTGCGGGTCTCAGGAACAGGCAGTCACACCTGAGACTTCTTAGCTTGTAATGTAGAGTGTGGCAGGCAGCAGCTGGGACCTTGACCTTGACCTTGGACAAGTATATTAGTCTCAGGGCTGCAGGTGTCTCGGGCAAGCTCCAGGATGCTCACACATGCGGGGCTACCGCTCTTGCAGGAAGTCCTCTGGGCAAGCTGTGAGCCTTAACACCTCTGGGGACTGAGGCTTCCTCTGTGACACCTCGAGAGATCTGTTTCTCACATGCAAAGATGCAAGTGTTACCAGGACCTACAGTGTGACCAGCATCCACAATCACTTTTGTGGGGTTCAAACTCCGGATACCTCCAGAAGGCTGACTGTATTTGCTTCTTCCCTTTGTGGATGAGAGAAGGGGGCTTGGAGATTAAGAGATGCTGGGGTCCGGTGGCAGTGGGGACTGTGCCCTTGACTATGAGACTTGATGTTCCTTCCCCCTTGGCTTAGCCTCTAATGCTTAATTCTGAAAGGTCCCCAGGGTTGGTTCACCAATGGGAAACAAAACCCCAACAGGGCCTGGGAGCTGGTCCCACCACCCACAGGAATTGTCTGGCTACTCTGTCCTGTACCAGAGCCAAGAATGCCCCTTTGTGCCCAGTCTCTGCCTCTGCTCTGAAAGCTTCAATTGTCACAACAAGCCTGTTGCTGGGCTGCCCACTCACCCGCCCCAGCAGTGCCCGCTGTGGGCTCTTTGTATTCCAGGGATCTCAGCCCAGCCTGACTGGGAGAGGCTGGCATTCCAGTGCTCCACTCGCTCTTCCGGGTGGAGATTGGTCCCTCCCAAACCGGGTGGGGACTGTGTGGCCTGAGGGTCAGAGCACCAAGGGATGAAGAAGGGCCCATGTAGGGTGTCAGGGTACCTGGGTTCTAGTCCTGACCAGCCTGCTCTGTGACCCAGAGCAAAGTCTGTCTTCATCTCTGTTTCCTCTCAGTTCTCACCCCCATGGTCTTCTTCCCCCCAGGGACTGTTTCCTTCTTTATAAAGCAAGAGGTTGGGTGATGGGAGCAGAGAATGGGCTGGAGGACCAATGGTCACGGCTGTCGCTAGGCAAGGGAGAGAAAATGCCAGGATCTGGGAGGGCTGAGGCCTGGATCCAGCATACTGCTTCAGAGCTGGAGCCAGGCGGATCAGCCTTGCAGGGCCTGGACCTTGGAAGCCTGAGGAGTGAATGTCTGTGGTGCGGGCAGTGCCAGGTGTTCAGGGTGGGGTATGTCGGGGACCTTCTGCTCAGGTAGGTGGGAACTGTTGATCTCACCTCCGTGCTAACCTGGACTTCTAGAATAATCCAGGCTGGCCTCTGATGTGTATTCCTTTTCCTTGGCAATTTTTCCTTCCGGGTAGACTATTGACTTTCTGAACGACAACATCCGGAGAGGAATCGAGAATTACTACGATGATCTGGACTTCAAGAACATCATGGACTTTGTTCAGAAGAAGGTGACCGGGCAGCGGGGGATGAGGGGAAGAGGGGGGACCTCCAGGACCCTTGCCCTGAATTCAAGCCTCTGTTACAGAGAGTGGGGTGAGGGGCCAGCTGACCTGAGCGTTCCCAGTGCAGGTGGCTGGTCCATGGATGGCCCCTTCAAACATGGGAAAACTCACAACAAAGCCAGATGTCTCTGGTCACTTTACAGAGCCCCAGGGCTCACCCCCTGGGTGGCAAGGATCTCCCTTTGGGACTGGCTGGCCTGGTGTCTAGCCTGTTGGACCCAGTTCTTCTAGTGTGGAGAGCTTTACTTCATAGGTGGTGAGAATATTCTCTCCTAATTCCAGCTTCCTCCACTGGACACCGAACAAGACCCCTCCCTTTTCTCTGACACATCTTTGAATGTGTCCATAATTGTGTGTCCCCTTGAGACACTGCTCCTCTCTCCGAGGCCCAGCCCAGTATGTGGGTGAAGCAGTTACAGCTGCAGCAGGAGCCACCCTTTCCCTGGGCTTGCCTGCCTCCCTCTTAGTCCCGAGGCCTGGATTTCTTGTCTGCACCACAGGAGCTGACTCTGGTCTCTCCCTCTTGTAGCTGAGACTCCCTTGGTTTGTTTATGACGGTGCTTAGGGCAGAGCCAGTGCGGTGGGGTCACCCTCATTCCCTGGATAAGGACAGTAATGGTGGAGTCTGGCGATTGGGTGTGCCTGGTTCCCTGTGCGAGCCTTCAGTGGGGACCAGCCTCATCACACCCCAGGCCTTTGGCTCTGTGCTTCTCTGTAGAAGAAACAGGTGCAGCTCCTGGGAGATTTGTTTGTGCCAGCAATGTGCCTGCCAGCCCCGGCTGGGAGAGCCGAGTCATACTCTGGGTAGATGCTTTTGTTGGAACCAGCCCCTAGCTGGCTCAGGGGTTTAATTTCTCCTTGGGTGGGGGTAGGAGGTGACTCATGTTCACTGAACCTCGTGCAGAATGCTTCATGCAGGACTCCTCTTACAGTCAGAACCCAGCCAGGCGAAGTTGGCATTGCTCTTTCTAGTAGATAAGCATCCGAGGCCCAGAGAGGGCAACGGCCTTGCCTGTGGCCACCAGCTGGAGCGGTGACGTGGAGATTTGAATGTGTATTCATCTGGCAGCAGAACAAATGGCCCTTGTCCAACATAGCTGATAGATAGGCATTTGTGGATCCTGAGTCCCGAAGGGACTACAGGGCACTGTGGCAACTTCAGAAGGGTGCCCAGATTGTGTGTCCCAGTACCTCCTACAACACCGATCCTTCAGCCTCCTACCTTGGAACACAGTCCCAGAGCTCTGTTTGCTCTGGCTGATCGGTCATTTACACATGGCTGTTGTTCCCTGGACGCAGCCTTGTTCCCTCACAGGGCCTTTGCACGTGCGTGTTGACTGTCTTTTCCTTGTTCATGTTGCAGATGAACTGTCCTGTCCTCCCAGCAGCCTTTCCTGTCCTCCCAGTTATAAAGCTATGCCCCCACCTCTCCACTTCCCTGTGCCCAGATACACAGCATCCCTTCCTAGGAGATCATTCCTCTCCCAAGGTGGAATTGGTATAATTTGGGGTGGTTTTTTTTTGGGGGGGTACCTCACCCTGTATCCCAGGTTGTACTAGAATTCACTATGTAGTCCAGGTTGGCTTCAAACTTGTATTCCTGTTGGCACACCGGCCTGCTTGGCCATGGTTCTTGTCACTTAGACAGTACTCTTGTCTCCCCAGATGACTGTACTTAGTCTATGCAGAGCCCAGAAGGACTGTCCCAGCTAGACTCCAGGACTGTTCTCTGTTCTTCCCATCCAAGAAGCTGACCTCTGTGCAGCGAGTAGAGGTGGGAGGGGAGCTAAGGGGAGAGTCTGTGGCAGGTACTCGGGTCTCCAAGGTCAGGGTGAAGCAGGGCTTCCACAGGCTCTGGTCTCTGAGGCTGTCTTCTCTAGCCAGTCCCCTGTCTCAGGGGGTTGAGTCTTGAGGAGAAGGTGCAGACCAGTTGCCAGGGACAGACATCCCTCCCAGAGTCTAGTCACCACCTGGTGTCCAACTGAAGTGTCCAGCCTTACTATGTAAGCTCTCCAGAGTGGAGAGCTCACCCCCTTCTTCATGGCCATGCCGCTCTTGATAGCTCTGACGTAATAAAGTATGGCCTCATGGGGCCCTGGTGCCCCCACTCTGGTACCTCCATCCCCACCTCCACCCCGGACATACACACCTCCTCAGCCACTGCTTCCCGCTGTATGACCCTGACCTTGGCAGTGATCACAGCTCTTCCTTGGTGCTTTTCCCCTCAGTTCAAGTGCTGTGGCGGGGAGGACTACAGAGACTGGAGCAAAAACCAGTACCATGACTGCAGCGCCCCCGGGCCCCTGGCCTGCGGGGTGCCCTACACCTGCTGCATCAGGAACACGGTAACTGCATGGGTGCTGGATGTGAGGGTCACCCAGTTTGCCAAACACTGCTCTCACTCTGCCCAAGTGGAGCAGGCAGTGGGAGTGGGTGGGACGTGGTGGCCGGGGCTGAGCTTGCCTTAGACCAGGGGCCCTAGCAATGGGAGATGAGTGGGCAGCTTCCTCTGGGAGTGTGTCAGTGAGCGTGTGCGTGTGTGGGCCTGGCCCAGGCGCTTTGGTTGTAGTTACTTGGTTCTTACAACAGCTTTGGAGGGTCTCAATTGGGGTAGTGTTGCTTTAGCCACTTAGGGGGACTTGCCCAAGGTTGGCAGGGCTCTTCCCAGCAACAGAGAGCCAGAGTGCCCGGCAGGTGCAGCAGGCTCTACCCAGTCACTGGAGGCAGAGTACAGTGCAGGTGCTGTGAGCACTGGCAGCAGAGCCCTGGGCAGCGGCATGCGGTAATGTAAATGCCAGCCTCCACTTTCCCCAGTGGGAGCCTCTCAGCTGTCACCTCCCAGTCATCTGGGATGCTGAGCTGTGAGGTCACCGCCTGTCAGCCCTGATGTGTGACAAGTATGTCAGGAACTGCCCAGTTTTGAGACTGGAGCAGAAAAGCCTGGCAATTACGACACACACGCGCACACACTCATAACACACACCACACACACACATCACACAAACATAACACACACACACCACACACACACATAACATAGCACACACACACCACACATACAACACACACACACACAACACACAACACAGCGCACACAACACAGCACACACACCATACATACACCATTCATATACATATTTACTCTCCTGGAAAGTCTCTTGTTGATGGTTTCAACAGCTGTGCCTACCACCCCAGCCTGTAACCATGAAAATGGGGTACACGTGGGTAGGGCCTCACCCAGAGTCTGGAACATCACCAAGTGAAGGTGCCCTGTGAGAGCTGGGGTCCTCTGCTGCTCCCCTCCCTTGTCACTGCAGGGACCCAGGCTGGATCCGGGCTGGGCCTGAGGTTCTACCTCTCCCCTGTGGCTGAGGTTGGGACCAAGCAGGGCCCACGCAGTGGTGGGCATTGTCCTGGGGCCTACCTGGGAAGGAATTTGATGGGGGCTAGAGCCCAGTCATTGCGTCTCCAGGGATAAAAGCTCTGGAGAGCGGCCCTTCTTTCAGAGAGGAACTTCTGTGGCTCTTTGATGGTGAAGCCAGCTTTGAAGGGGCAGGGGAGCGTGGCCAGTGACCCAACCTTGCCCTCAGGTAAACCACAGCTGGCAGGGGCCCAGTTGTGGTTTGAGCAGTTCCTCTCTGAGAGCCAGTAAAATGGGAACAGCATGGCTCAGCCACGGGGAGCCATGGGGGTGCCTCCGGCTAAGAGCTTAGACTGCTGCTGGTGGAGGGGTGACCCTCACATGAACCCCCAGGGAGGGGGCCTACCCATGGTTCTTCACTGGGGCATTTCCTGGAGGTGGTCACTAAGATACAGGCTGGAGCCTGATCCTGGTGGCAGGAGATCTCAGCTCCATCTGTACCCGCCAGACTGTATACCCAGCCCTTGGCTCTTCTGTGAGCCCTTCAGATTACAGCCTATAGAATCGTGACCGATGTGTTTCTGTTTCAGACAGATGTTGTCAACACCATGTGTGGCTACAAAACAATCGACAAGGAGGTAACAGCCTGGAAAACCTTTGTCCCCAGAAATGGTGCTCCCTTTGTTCCCAGATGGTGCTCCTCTTGTCCCCAGAAATGGTGCTCCCTTTGTTCCCAGATGGTGCTCCTCTTGTCCCCAGAAGTGGTGCTCCCTTTGTTCCCAGATGGTGCTCCCTTTGTCCTACTCCTCAGCTAATAGAGGGTTTCTAGCAGAGGGCTCCTGGCTACTCAGATTTCCCAGCTCTCCTTGGCTGTCACTCACAGAAGGACCCAGGGAGCCAGGGGAGGTCATCTGGCCAGGTTTGCTGAGTCCCTGCTCCAGGCAGGCTTAGCTGAGTGAGATATCGTGTCCAGGGCTCCTCCCATGCTGCCTGCCCAGCCCTGCAGTTTGTTGACAGCTCACACTGGTACTACCTGCCTGGGACTCAGGAATTCCTGGGGAAGAGAAAGTCCTTGGGTGGCTCCCAGCCTCGGCTTTCTGGACAAGTCTATGTAGCCCCGTTTGACCTGCAATTGCTATGTAGACTAGGCTGCCTCAAACTCACAGAGATTCCCCTGCCTCTGCCTCCTGAGTGAGCACTAGGATTAAAGGTGGGAATCACTGTGCCCAGTCTTTTTTCTTTCTTCTTTTAATAACCCAGTGGGTCCGATTAGTCCTACTCATGTGTTCAAGAGGGTAGCGCCATCCACAAATGGCGTTGTCTTTAATAATTTGTACATGGAACAAAGTTTCAAATGATGATGTTTTTAATAATTTGTACATGAAACAGTTTCATGGCAAGGGATTGTCCACTCGTGGGAGGAGAATGTAACATAGTAATTCTAGAAGCTTCACTGTACATTAAAACCATGTAGGGTTTCCCTCCACATATACCTGGAGTAGGCTTTTGGCTCAGGTAACAGTGCGCAGCCCTGGGTGGCATCTGGGAGGCATGCAGGCACACTCTGCCAGTTCCCAGCAGTTCTCACCACCAGAGCACTACCACAGTGTCCCCAGTGCCATCTCGGGAGCAGCACTAGAGAACCCAGGGCCACCTTCCCATGCCGCTGATCCTCTCCCTCCTCCCGCACAGCGCCTGAATGCACAGAACATCATTCACGTGCGGGGCTGCACCAACGCCGTGTTGATATGGTTCATGGACAACTATACCATCATGGCGGGCCTTTTACTGGGCATCCTGCTTCCTCAGGTGGGTAGTCCGTGGGTGCAGATGAAGCCAGGCTGAGTGTTGAAGGAGAAGGGTTCAGAGGCTCTGGGAGGGCTGGGGTCTGGAAGGAGAGCCAAACAGAGTAGTCTCAGTTGCTCTCTCTGCACTGGCTCTGCCTCCAGTCCGCCAGTGTGGTTGGTGCGACTGATAAGCACATCTGCTTAGTGGCGGTAGTGGAAATGGAGGATTCGAAGAGTGAAGTGACTTTCCCAAGGGTCCCCTGGATAAGGTGTGGCAGAGCTGGGATCGAGGCAGAAGACCAGCATAGAGGGGCCATGCTAATGTACAGGGGCAGGAAGTCTCCACGTTCCTGGGAAGGGTAGAGCAGGTCCAGCCTGGGGCTGCCTGGGCAGTGGGTGCTGGGGTGCCTTGATTTCCCCAGCCCAGTTCCCAGGGAGGGAACTGCCATGGAAGGATGCCCATGTGCCAGCAGGCTCTCACCGGCTCCCTCTCTGTCCTCAGTTTCTTGGTGTGCTGCTGACCCTACTGTACATCACCCGTGTGGAGGACATTATCTTGGAGCACTCTGTCACGGATGGATTGCTGGGACCTGGTGCCAAGTCCAGAACGGACACAGCAGGCACTGGATGCTGCCTGTGCTATCCCGATTAGCTATGCTGATTGAGCTATCCTGGCCCGGCACAGCAGCTCCCAGCCGGACTGTACTGCAAAGTGCATCTAAGACTACACAAGCTGGACAGGACCAGCTGCAGCTCCTCTGCCCACCCACGGCGCTGACCAAAGCCCAGGGTGTATGTACCTGCGTATAGTGTCTGATGGCCACTCCTCCTAGGGGAAAGCTGAACCCTGTGGGATCCCGGGAACAGGGATAGCCCAGCTCCGGTTCTGAGTCCTGGAGAAGGCAGCTCAGGGCTCCGTGTGGGCTCTTTTTCTTTCTGGCAGTGCCTTGGCCAGTGGTCATTATGCCCCTTCAAGGGCAGTTTTGCAGTGATTATTTTTAAAGGCAAGAAGGGAGTGTATCTGTTCTATAGGGAAGTCCTGGGTGCAGCCCTGGTACACTACTCTAGATGTGACGTTGGACTGTGTCTCAAATTCCCAGGTGCCTTGAGTCCTCTGTAAGGCTCCTGCTTTGCCCACCCATTTTCTACATATGTTTTTTTTCTTTTTTTTTTTAATAACCGTGTTTTGTATACAATTAACAAGAGTTTCTGGCTATTCAAAACTAGCCACCCCTGACCGAGTCCACTCACCCCTCCCCGTTAGTTCATTAATTGAACAATAAATATGTGTTTTGGGGGGTGGTCTTTTATTTGTGTTGTTTGGAAGTCTCTTGTCAGATTGAGAGAAGGCTGCCCCGGGGTGAAGATTGGTATAACTTGGGGCGCTGGGGTCAGGGAGAAAGAATGGACAGCATTCGTATTTCACACTCTATGGGAAACTAATAGTAAGACTTAAGAGTCCATGGTTACATGGAGAAGTAGCTGAGTCCAGGGCTCCTGTAGGAGAATGGTATCACAAGTCTACCCGTGTTATAGAAAGTAACCGAGGTAGGGCTCTGTAGGGACCCATGCCAAACAAAGCTTGGTGCTTGCCGCCCCCTGCTGGAGACATCCGGCCTTGCAGGAGCAGTCGGTCCAAGTGTCACCCCAACCCTACCTGGGTTTCTAGGTTTTTCTGTGAGAGTTTTAGACAGGGCAATAGATATAAAACAAGAATCTCAGACCCAGCTAAGCCTGGGTTAGGGAATTCCCCTCACCAGGGAAGCTTGTGTTCCATATGAGGAAGGGTGGAGGCGGGGCTTTAAAAAGAACACCATGACCATGAACACACCAGAGGCCAGACCTAAACATTCAGCATAGACAGAAACTCTTGGTGCTCACAGCTGTTTGTGGTCATCCCTGTAACCTCAGTTTTGTATGGAAACAGAGGCACAGTTAACCAACATGTTGAGGCATGGGACTGTGTATGAAGAACCTCTGCTTGAGTTGCGTCTGTGTATAGACAGACTCTCCCAGGTGTGCGAAACCAGGCATGGCTGGGACTGCTGCTCCCGTGCTCCCTAACTAATCCCCCTTTGGTTGTTGAGACGGGGTCTCACGTAGCCCAGGCTGGCCTCCAGCTCACTGTGTAGCTGAGGATATCCTTAAGCTCCTGATTCCTGGGCTGCTTTCTCGTGAATGCTGGGATCACGGTGAGTCCCACCACTCCCCGTTTATGGAATTTGGGGCCTGAAAGCTCTTTATCTCGTGGCTCCACTGAGCCCCTTTGATCAGGGCACAGGGCTGGGTGGTGAGCCTTCTGGCCCTGGCTCTAGCCATCCTCAGAATCCTGTAGTATAGCAGTATGGCTGGGGCACTCAGAGGGGATCAGAGGCTGGTGACTCTGTCATTCTCCCTCTCTCTGCCATCAGGGATGGGGGTTGGTGCCTACCCAGACCCGAGTTTCTATATGCCCTCTGAATGACAAAGCTGTCTCTTGCCTCTCAAGAAAAATAAAACCACAGAGCTTTGCCAGCCGGTCTCGGGGGTCACCTGCTATGGCACGTTTCTGTTACCCAATGCCAAGGGTACCATCTTGCCACCTTGTCTCTCAAGAATAGAGAATAACTTCAAGGGGTTGGAGAGATGGCTCAGTGGTTAAGAGCACTGACTGCTCTTCCAGAGGTCCTGAGTTCAATCCCTAGCAGCCACGTGGTGGCTCACAACCATCTGTAACAGGATCCGATGCCTTCTTCTGGTGCATCTGAAGACAGCGACAGTGTATTCATAAATAAAATAATTAAATATTTTCTAAAAACCCAACAGAATGACCCTCAAAATTAGTCCCTTTCTTCACTCTTCAGTTTTTGAAGATTTTTGTTACAAGAAAAATGTGGGGGCTGGAGAGATGGCTCAGCGGTTAAGAGCACTGACTGCTCTTTCCGAGGTCCTGAGTTCAATTCCCAGCAACCACATGGTGGCTCACAACCATCTGTAATGGACACCCACCCTGTTCTGGTGTGTCTGAAGACAGCTACAGAGTACACATATACATAAAATAAATAAATCTTAAAAAGAAAAATGTGTTTAGGAACCCTGGTTTCCTGTGAAAATTTAAAAAAAAAAAAACTGTTGAAGAAACTTCCTTTTGAAATATGCACAGCACAAGTAAATAGTAATTTGCTGAGCATGGGGGCTGATCCATGCCTGTAATCCAGCACTCAGGGGGTGGAGGCAGGAGGATTGTGAGGTCAAAACATGGACCAAAAATAAACCCTTTCTTAAATTGCTTCTGTCTGGTGTTTTATCATAGCAATGAGAAAAGTAACTAAGACGGGACTCTGGTATTTACAGTGAGGGGAACACAGAGCCCACAAAATCAGGGATGCAATTTAAGATGATAAGCATATGATTGCCCTAAAGATTTTTCTCCTAATCTTTGCAGTCCTTCACCCTAACTCTCCCCAGCACTGCTTGCTGCCTCTCAAGGCAGCCCCCTCCCGCAGCTGCTTTCTGTCTCTGCGTGCTCATCAGTCTCTTTTCTAAAGCCTTTATGAGACAGGACTCACGAGATCTCTTTAAGGCTCTGGCTACTACCATTTAACATAATTATTTTGAAAGCCATTCATTTCTGTGGCCAAGTTGTATTCTGTTCCATTGTATGAACACACCATAGTTAGTTTATGCATTTACCAATCAATGGGCATTTTTAGCATTTTTTGTTGAGAGACAGACAGACAGACAGACAAGAGAGACTTGTAGCCTTGACTGGCCTCAAACTTCAAAGATGTCCATGAGATCAAAGATATGCGTTGCTGTATTCAGTGACAACTTTATTCTGTTATTGCAATGAACATTTGCATATCTATGCAAAAAACATACCTGGACTGGCAAGAATGCTCTGTAGTTAAGGGCAACACAAATGGGAAGAGAGAGCCAGGTTTTGCCAGTTGTCCTCTGAACTACACCCACAAATGTATATCATGTGCATGTATGCATACACACCACACACACATACACACCACACACATACACACGCACCACACACATACATATGCACACACACATACACACCACACCCTTGCACACACCACACACACATCCACACACATACACTAATAAACTGTATTTTTAGTTTTCATATTACTGAGTTTGGAGAACTCTTTATATATTCTAGATACAAGCCACTTACTATATATGTATAATTTGCAAATCTATGTTTTCTCTCAACCTTGGTGTAGAACACTGACTGCTCTCGCAGAGGAATCAGGTTCAGTTCCCATACCCACACGGTGGCTCACAGCTGTCTGTAACTCCAGTTTCAGGGAATCCAACATTCTTCTGGCCTCTGAGGGCACCTGCACATGTGCAGTGCACATACATTTAAAGAAAACCAAGTTGCCAGAGTGGCACACGCCTGCTGTCCTGGGTACCGAATGTGAGGTGAAAAGAGAGCTGAAGCCTAGGAGTTTAGGAGCAGCCTGGTTAACAGTGAGCCCTGCCTCTTAAGAAAAAGACGAGAAAAAGGAAAGAAGGAAGGAAGGAAAGAAACAACGAAAGAAAGAAAGAAAAGCCAAGCCAGGCAGTGGTGACACACGCCTTTAGTCTCAACACTTGGGAGGCAGAGGCAGGTGGATTTCTGAGTTCAAAGCCAGCCTGGTTTACAAAGTGAGTTCCAGGTCAGCCAGGTCTACACAGAGAAACCCTGTCTCGAAAAAGAAGGAGGAGGTGGAGGTGGAGAAGGAGGAGGAGGAGGAGGAGGAGGAGGAGGAGGAGGAGGAGGAGGAGGAGGAGGAGGAGGAGGAGCCTTGTGACAATCTTCCCAGCCAAGTAACCATGATGCAGGGAAAGTTTTTCTGTGCCTTCTTACAAAACAGTCATCCCAACTGTGTCCCCTAATGGAGGGGTTGGGGGTAGTAGGGTCAGGAGAATCTCATCAGCCACTCCCAAACACCTGTGGTGAGCCGCTCTGCCTTAATTGCAATTGGCCTCCGGTGGCTGGAGTAGTGTAGGCTGGGAACTGGATCTCCATCTATGCAGCCCTGGGTAAGTCACCATTCCTTTTGAGTGAAGGTTTTCCAGCCTTTTGCGGGAGGAGCACCCACGCTCCTTTAAGTAACCTTTTACCTGTGCTCTGTAAGGACGCCCCCAAACCTGACCGGTTCCCCAGAATGAACCCTGGTGAAATTGTGCCTTGGTTTGTCCTTGCGACCTTAGAAGGGAGGGTAGACGTTACCTGTGTCTCCCTCTGGGGAGAAATTTTAGAAGCAGCTCTCGTGTGGCCAGGCCGTGAACCCTTCTGTAGTTTACCCTACGATCACGTCTGTATTACCTAGCAGGGATGACAATTTACCCACAACTTCAGGGATGGAGCGCCAGTCCCCACCAGCCCCTAGGGGGAGCCAGAGTCGCAGTCTTGAGAGCCCAAGTCAGAAAACAAAAGCAAACAGCAGGAACGGAAGCATATGGCCGTTAGGTGGCGCTGTCTCCACACACTCCAAAGCTCAGCAACTGTGCTCCTCCTCACCCAAAAGGACGGACCACAGGTGAAGAAGGTTAAAAATTACACTCCAGCTACTGGACTGTAATGGAGTCTTAATGAAATCACTGTTGAGACCTAGTGTCCTAGGCCTGTAAACCCAGCACATAGGAAATGGGAAGCAGGAGGCCCAGGAATTCACAGCCAGTCTCCAGCCTCGGCTACATATTGAGTTTGAAGCAAGCCTGGGCTAGATGAGACCCTGTTTCAAAACAAATTGTTGACCTCGTGGATGCATAGACCAGGGAAAGGAGATTATTGTGGTTGGTTATTGTGTGGCAATGTGTCAGCGGGGACGGAGGGGCTTAGAGAGGCCAGGTGGCTCACCAAAGTTACATAATCAGGAGAAATCACAAGAGTCAGGCCTTGAAGGCCTCCATAATGGTCCTGTGCTTCCTCCTTGCCCCATCCTGGCAGGGCACCAGGAATGAAGAATGAATGAAGTTTCTCTCTGCCAGTGCAGCCCTTGTCCCTCCATCATTATGTAATCACTAGAGGAAGTCTGGGCCTTTGGGCATTCACAAGAGCCTGAGAGGAAGAAGCTAAGGAGAGGGGCAGGACTTCTATGCCAGAATGAGACCATGGGAGTATGTATTCACCCTGCGACACGAGGGTGGCCATCTTTACCTTGCCAGGAGACTAGACATGGAAGGAGGGTGCTCAGTACCTGCTCTCCCTCCACTGTTGCTGATGGCAGGATGCAACACACACACACACACACACACACACACACACACACATACATGTACGCATGCATCCACACTCAAGTATCACTGGCCTCACATTGCTACTGCATTGCTTGCCAGACCACTTAAAGCAAGATTTTGATCTGCTCTGTGTGTGTGTGTGTGTGTGTGTGTGTGTGTGTGTGTGTGCCCTCGTGCACTGTTGTCTCCACAGAGCTTAGATTGTTCCAGAAGCATGGTATACAGTCACTGAGTACCTCTGACTAAAAGATGATGGGCAGTGGTTGGAGCAGACAGGGATGGCCCCTGGGGCTTCTGGGATACAGTGGGCTAGCTGTATCCCACCTCTGACCAGCAGAGGACCAGGCTTGATACACAATGTAGCCTTGCCCAATCTTTGTCTCCCTCTGAGCCTCTTTCTCCTTTCCCAAAGAAGCATTTGAGGTGTCTAGATGTAATCGCTGCACACATTTGGATGCCTTTCTATGCCACCTGCCACTCTGCTGGTGACTGAGCTAGCTGCCTGTCCTCTCACTGGTCCTGTGTCCTCTCCATCAGCCAAAATAGACATTCTGGGCCCCAACCTCTAGAGGGAACCAAAGACATCACGTGACTAGAAAAAGCCTGATCTGCATCCACTGAGGACACAGGCTGTGTTGGAGGCAGAGCTAGGAAGGCAGACACTGAACCAGGGTTGGGGCTCTGCCCGCTGGCCTCAGGTGCCCTCTGGGTGCTGACTTGGCCTTGGTTATGGATGCTCCAGAGCCAGGTGTCCTGGGCCTTTCAGAGTCATTTGGACTCTTCTGGCAGCCAGAGTGGGGTTGGGGGAGGGGTGGAGCAGGAGGAGGAAGAAGAGGAGGAGGAGGAGGGGCAGGAGGATGAGGAGGAAGAGGAGGAGAAAGAGGAGAAAGAGGAGAAGGAAGAGGGGAAGGAGGAGGGCTCTAAAAGTAGAAGGCAGACCGGAGTCACCTCTTTCCTGGAGGATTTGAAAACAACTCCCAAGCCAAAGAAGAATCAGTAGGTGGAGAATATTTGCCAGGGCTGAGTACCAGGGACCTCAGAACCCCCACTTCCAATGGCATCTTGTCATTAGGGCAGCTTCAGAGTGTCACCAGATACTCAGTAAATACTTGACAGATGAATCTATGACATTAAATAGATTAATGTCCAATTTAGAATAATTTGTATTTTAGACGCTGTCAGGATTTGAATATGAGACATTTCTCACAAAGGAGAAGTTAAAGCTTTGTGGTTCCTGGCTAGTGTACTGTTTTGGAAAGGGCTGGAAACTTTTGGAGATGAGGCCTAACAGAAGAAATGTCCTTGGAGACTGTCCCTTGTCCTGGCCTGGTGCCCCTCCCCCACATCTGTTTCTGGGCTGCTGTGAAGTGAGCGGCTGCCGTGAAGTAAGTGCAGTCCTTTGTTGCATAGTCCCATCAATATGGTGGTCTGTCCAAGTGTGTGGAGCCAAGCAAGGGTGACCTGAGCCCTCTGAAACTGTGAGCAAGTCTTTCCTCCATTAAGCTTCTTTCTGATGCATTTGTTATAGTGACAAAACCCCTCACTTGAAACAGGCTCCTTCGAAGGAACAAGAGAATACTGCTTCTATTAAATGAAGGTCATGGGCTGGGGAAATGACTCTGTGAACAAAGGCTTGTCATGCAGATGTGAGGATTGGATTCCCAAACACACACAACGTTGTGTGGATGTGGCAGTCAGCCTGTGTGTAACCCCAGAATACAGGGATAGAGATGAGGCATCCACACAATAAGCTGATTAGTTTTACCTGGGGCCTTTATGCACACACACACACATACACACTCACATTTGCACAAACTTACACATCCATGCATGTGCAAACATGCATGTATGAATACAACATGGGTGTACATGTGCACAAGTGTGTACGTGTGCGCATGTGTGCATCACACACACAACGAAAGGCAATTCATGGTAGGGGACAACAGTCAACAAAAAGTATAGTATTTCAATGAAAATTAGATGTGGTTAGGGAGATGGCTCAGTGGATAAGATATCCTGCTCTTGCAGAGGACCTGGGTTCAGTTCCCAGCGCCCATGTCAGTCAGCCCACAACTGTCTGTAACTCCAGCTCCAGGGGATCTGCTGCACTCTCTGGCTCTTCCTGCACACACACACACACACACACACACACACACACACACACGTATATGCATGCAGTACACCCACACATGCACACTTAAATACAAATGGCTATTAAAAAAAATAGTAGACCTAAATGTTCGAAAATCTAATTTGAGATATAGCGGAGCAGCTGGAGAAACATTCCTGGCATCCAAAGGGAGAGGATGTGGTGAGGACAGAGCATCCTGTGACAGGTGCTCCCTGCTCTCTCAGATACTCCAGATTAAAGAAATCTTAGCTGTAATAAAAGTTGCCAAAGTAGACTCTAAAAAATTTTTATTTTATTTCTCCTCTTCCTCCCCCTCCTCCCTTTTCCTCCTCTCCCTTCTTCCTCCCTTCTTCTCCCTCTCTCTTTCCCTCCCTCCTGTGATGTGTGTTGCAATACCTGGCCTCTTTGGAGTACTTTTATTTTCAAGCCACGCCGGTGCTGGGAACTAAACTCAGGACCTCTGGAAGAGCAGCCAGTTGGTGCTCTTAACTGCTGAGCCATCATCTCTCTGGACCCTCTATGTGTAATTGCTAATATGATATATTGTGCTTACTAGTATTGCTATAAGAAGGGAAGGTATTATGCTAAGGAATAGAAGGAGATATTTAAAATTCGTAAGTCTCTGAGGGAGAGAGAAGGAAAATGGGACCCAGTGGAACCTTAGCCTTAGCTAGATGGCTTTGCTTGCTTGCTTCCTCCCTTTCTTCCTTTAAGATTTGTTCTCCTTTATGAGCATCTGTGTGCATGTACAGCACTGTCTGCAGAGACCAGAAAAGGGCTTGAGATCCTCTGAGCTGGAGTCACGGGCAGCTATGAGTTACTTGGCATGGGTGCTGGGGACTAAGTCCAGGTCCGCTGGAAGAGCAGAATATGCTCCTAACTGCTGAGTCATTTATCCAGCCCCCAAGTCTTTTATTTTATTTAAAACTTGGAAACAGAGCTTGGGATGTGGCACAGTTGGTAAAATGCTGGCCTCAGACACACAAAGCTCTGGCATTGATCCCTAGCCCTGCATAAGCTAGGGATGGTGGCATGTGCTCATAATTCCAGCATTTAGCAGGCAGAGGCAGGAGGACAAGACAGACAAGATGTTTAAGTGAGCTTTGATCCAGACTACCTAGAGATGAGACTTTTTCAATAGTTTTCTCCGATTTTGTTATACTTGGTTCTTTTGGTAAATATTTTTATGGTGCTTCTACAACTTTATGATTGCAAGTATGGGGTGTGGGGTGTGGGGCCTTCATACTGTGGGGCATATGAGTCGCTCACAGGACACTTGGTAGAGCCAGTCTCTCTTTCCATCTTTATGTAGGTTCTGGGGATTGAACTCAGGCCCTCCAGCTTGCATGGCAAGTACTTTGCCAGCTGAGGGTCTTGTCACCCACAATGGCTCTATTGTTAAACTCTACTGACGACAGCCTTCTCTGACTGACTTCTCCGGTCTATCTTCTCTGGGGATGCCTCACCATGAATATGCATGCTTCAAATTCTATCCGCCTATGTCGTAAGGAAAAATAAAGGCTATCTAGGCGTTAACAACCGATTCTGGCTTTAGGCTCCTCTTCCTTGCTCATTTAATAGACGTTTCGTTTCCGAGAATCGTTTTCATCCACATAAATAGACATTACCCCAACAGCTCCCATTGTCCCAAAAGCCAATCCCAAGGCAAACAAGGTGAATCAAATGGGAGCATGTGGAAGAGGGACCGTGGGCTGTGGTCAAACCTGTCTTTACAATGTCTCTCCAAACTAGAGTCATCCTGAAAGAGGGAACCTCAATTGAGAAAATGCCCCCAGCGGATTGACCTATAGGCAAGCCAGTGGGGCATTTCCTTGATTAATGATTGGTATAGGAGAGTTCAGCTCACCGTGGACAGTGACATATCTGGGCTGGTGGTCCTGGGTTCTATCAGAAAGCAGGCTGAGCAAGTCATGGGGAGCAAGCAAGTAAGTAGCATCCCTCCATTGCCTTCTGCATCAGCTCCTGCCTCCAGGTTCCTGCCCTGTTTGGGTTCCTGCATTAGCTTCCTTCAGTGATGAACAGTGCTATGGAAAAGTGAGCCATAACCCTTTCCTCCCCAAGTTGCTTTGATCACAGTAATGATAACCCTACCTAAGACAGCCATCTTATTGTAGCAGGCTTGGAAGAATTGAGGCAGCTCCTGGGGTGAAGGGACACAACTCCACACTCAGCACCCCAAGGTCTTCCCCCATTTTAGGGACCTGCCTGGAGCCACACTGATTTGGTTTCAAGACTATCCTACAGTATAGTGACGCAGAATTGGAAGTTTTATTAACAATATTTTAATGTAGGCTTAAGCTGGAGTAGTTAAGAGAAAGAGAAGTGTTGTAAAGAAACTGAGTCACTTGAGTGGGAGCATATACTTCCCAAGGAAAACCACAGTGGGTGGGTAGGTGGGGTAAGATGTGTCCAGGTCTGAGTCTGGGCTTTTCAGTAAGTGGCTACTTGTCTGTGATGGTTTGTGTATGCTCAGCCCAGGGAGTGGCACTATTAGAAGGTGTGGCCCTGTTGGAGTAGGTGTGTCACTGTGGGTGTGGGCTATAAGACCCTCATCCCAGCTGCTTCTGGAAGCCAGTATTCTGCAAGTGGCCTTCAGATGAAGATGTAGAACTCTCAGCTCTGCCTGCACCATGCCTAACTAGATGTTGCCATGCTCCTGCCTTGGTGATAATGGACTGAACCTCTGAACCTGTAAGCCAGCCCCAATTAATATTGTCCTTTATAAGATTTGCAATGGTCATGGTGTCTATTTACAGCAGCAAGTCCCTAATTAAGACATTGTCCAAGCATCAGCTCTGATATTGTTTTAGGGGCTCTCAAGTTACATTTCAGAAGGTTACTGAGAAATTCTTTGATTCCTCCCCTCTTTCTCTGTGTGTGTGTGTCTGTCTGTCTGTCTCTCTGTCTGTCTGCCTGCTTTGTATTTTTTTTTTTTTTGAAACAGGATTTCTCTGTGTAGCCCTGGCTGTCCTGGAACTCCTTAGACAAGCCTGGCCTCAAACTCACAGAGATCTGCCTGCTGGAGTGCTGGGATTAAAGGTATTCGACACCACACCTAGCTCGCTTGCTCTCTCTCTCTCTCTCTCTCTCTCTCTCTCTCTCTCTCTCGATAAGATTTCATTCAAGGAGGCACTGATAAGACCCTGGATGGAACCATAAGCTAGTAGGGAAAATCAGGATCCACCAATGGCACTCAAGGAGCTTAGTGAGTATCCTTTGTAGCTAGAGAAGAAGTGTTGCAGGATATTTAATTACATGGTGAACCCTGAGATTGTGTTGTTTACTGGAAAAATATGTTTCTAGATGTGGTATGATTCAGCCTTAGCACACATATGTACACACACACACACACACACACACAGAGAGAGAGAGAGAGAGAGAGAGAGAGAGAGAGAGAGAGAGACCTTTAATCCCTCTAGCTGGAATGCAGACATGTCCTTAGTACACACCTTTAATCCCAAACAATGAAGGTAAAGTTAGTTTGTAGAAGGAAACACCCATGTTTAAAAGTGATGTCTAATTGAGTGGCAGACAAAGTGATGAATCAGAGAAAGATTTGACAGAATGGGATATGCCCAACTCTCACAAGAACAGAGAGGAAAGGGAAACTACTTAAGGGGCCAAGCAGAGAGAGAGATAGAGAGGGGGCAGTTTTACTGGGACAGTCGTACAGACACAGGTTGCAGAGAGAGAACAAGCCAGAGAATGAGAAGGAGCCAGAAGATTAGAACATAAATGTCAAAGTTAGTATGAGGCCAAGCAGAGCATTTCAGGAGAAGGTAGGAGAGAAGCCGGATTGAACCAGTCTCCTTGAAGAAGAGTTTTGTGCCAGAACAGCTGAGTGGAACCAGCCAGCCAGAGTTCAGGAAGAACTAGGAAGGGTGAGCTTACTCAAAGTAAGTCTCAGAGGCTGAACATTCTAGGCCTCGATTGCATCGTATGGAGGTTGCAAGCTTCCAGGACTAGGCCTAGGTTAGCTGACTCAGGCACTAAGCCTTGGAGATGACAATTACATCAGGTGAAGAAAAGTTGCT
Organism: Mus musculus; assembly: GCF_000001635.26. Classification (NCBI taxonomy): domain Eukaryota; kingdom Metazoa; phylum Chordata; class Mammalia; order Rodentia; family Muridae; genus Mus; species Mus musculus. The sequence continues at coordinate 62,176,253 of NC_000076.6, read as the reverse complement.
TTCACAGAGAAGGAAGGGCCTTGAGCAGCTGGTAACTGGGCTGGGTTTCCTTGCTCAGCTGCTGATGAGAGGCTTCAACTAGATTCTAGAATAAGGGCCCCTTTCTCTTCTTATATTGGGCCAATTTTCCATGCCCTTTTTTTCTTTCTCAAGGCTACCAAGATGTTGTCAAAGACCTAAGAGCCAAGTTAAGGAGGCTCCCACCAGGCAAAATCAACATGAGCTTTAATGGGGATAATATGTGTCATGGGTTGGAATCTTACAAATATTTCACTCATGAGTCAGTACTGTTGCTAAAACACAAAGAAGAGGAGAAAGTAAGAAAACTATCTTTTGTTGTCTTTAGGGAATGGTAGAATTGCCTTAAAGCCTCATCAATAAAGGGAAAGCCTCTACTCAGACATCTGTTTTGCTCTCCTGGGGTGCGAACTCTGAACTGGGTTTCAGAAGTCCCAGGAGCCAGCGGGCGAATCTATGCCCGTGTGCCAGACCAAGTCCAGAGGAAGCTCCAAGATGGCTGTCGTGGAGCCTCTCAGAACCTGGGCATACACGGCAGGAGGGAAGGCCAGAGACTGAGTCTACCTTCAGCCTCTACACCATATCAACCCCCTTCTTAGAAAAGGAGAAAATGGTCTGATCTGATGTCACTAAAGCAGTAACTATAAAGGAACTCAGCAAACAGGCTCCACTTGCTACTTGGCCATAGCCTGTCCTTTCTGATCGAGTGCGCCCCAGTCACAAGTCAACTAGAAACACCAGCGCCCTCCAGTCCCTCACCCCAAATTGTCAAAAGGCTCAGATGTACCAGCTGACTGTCTTAGCGGCTTTTCTAGTTGCTAAGCTAAAATGCTCTGACAAAGGCAGTTTAAAGGAGAAAGGGTTTGTCCCAAGGAAGGTCAAGGTGGCTGGAGCAGAAGAGGTAGGTCACCTGAGACCCACGGCTAGGAAGCAGAGAGCAACGCATAGCCGTGCTCAGCTAGGCTCTGCGCAATATAGCAAGCCCTTTGCAGACTGGGTCATCCCTCAAAGCCTCATTTTCTCTTTTTTTAATTCAGTGTGGGACTCCAGTTCACCAATCGATGCCGCCTATATCCACTGTGGATCTGTCCTCCTCAGTATAACCTCTCTGGAAACGATAGTCATCCGGAGTGTGTCTCCATGGTGATTCAAAACCCAGTCAAGTTGACAGTGATTAACTCTCTGGATGCCCATCTCCCCCAAACAGCATTTGTCCTTTGTAATCTCTCCTGCTTCTTAAGCATCCCAGAATTCCCACCGTGCTCCACCACACGCACCCAAATTTGGTGGTGGCATCTTCGGGGGCTGCACTTAAAATCAAATCCTTCTCTTCTTGACCAAAGGGGCTTCCAGAAGTCTCAGAATCTAGTCACTCAACTCCAGCCCTGTCGGGGCCACACTCAGGCTGGGAATACTGGTAGGACAGAGTGGAAGAGGTGCTTTGTCAGGGAAGACAGCCTGCAGCTGCCCCACTGGGAGGCTGGGAGGCCTGAATAGCGTCACAGAGCGCTGGGCCTTGGTTTGCTGAATGGGGGCTTGGCCCCTCCCTGGCGGTGGCCCGGAATAGATAGATGACATTTTCATTGCAAGTTAACAAGGGAAGAAATCCAATTACCTCACAAAGGGGCTCCTGAAGGGGCCTTGCAGAAAGAGGGAGGGGAGGGGAAGAGGAAAAGAAGGGAACCTGGTGACTCTGTGTGTGTGTGTGTGTGTGTGTGTGTGTGTGTGTGTGTGAGTGTGTGTGTGAGTGTGTGTGTGTGTGTGTGTGTGTGTGTGTGTGTAAGAGAGAGAAAGAGACAGAGAGACAAAGACAGAGAGAGACAGATTGAGAGAGTCAGAGAGAGAGAGAAAGCTTGTGTGTGTGTGTAAGAGAGAGAGAGAGAGAGAGAGAGAGAGAGAGAGAGAGACCAACCAACCGAAAGACGGACAGGCAGGCAGGCAGGCAGACAGTAAAAAAGCCCCTCTAGGGACTTGGGGACCTGTATGTAGGCCGGAAGGAACTTATGCCATTGGCCAGAGCTCCAGGCCCCAAGCCCCTTCTTACAGAGAACCTGACTTGGAGAACCAAGACTCCAGGCTGCTGAGGGCAGCTCCTCACAACCCTCTGTCCCCACGAGGCCAGCCCCCAGCTCCTCACGTCTGCCCTTTGCCTTTTCACTCTGTTGAAAGTCTACTATTTAAATTTGATATACAAGATAAAATAAGGAGACGAGGTAGAAGGCTCAGCGGCTAGACGCACTTGCTGCTATCCTAGTAGCCTGAGTCCCATCGCAGGACCAGGACCTACAGGATAGGGGAGAAGAAGCTGTCCTTTGATCTCCACATGTGTGAGCAAACACCACACACACACACACACACACACACACACACACACACTCTAAATTAACTAATTAAATGTAATAAAGGTTTTTTTTTTAAGTTAGAAATTAGAAATTAGGGGGGGGAAAGTAGAAAATAATTCTAAAAAGAGATAATTTGAATTACCCAACACTTGGAAGCCTCAGCAGGTGTTGGGGTGGTCAGGACCTGCGTGGAATCTGGGTGGTTAGCAAACCCGGGCATCTCCTGAACCTCAGCCTTTAAAGGCTCAAATAGCTGCAATCAAGCAAGCTGCCCACGCTTCCTTCCACCTCCCCAGGGCAACGGGTGTCTCCTAGCTCAGGGTTGCTTTTAACTTTGTTTATTCGAGGCTAAGTGCATAAGAGGGAACTGGGAGTTCAAGGTGTTGTTTAGTGGATCTACTTCATGCTCCAGGCTTCAAGGAAGTGGGAGGGTGGGTAGAGGAGGCAGAGAAAGACTGACAGTCTCAGAGGTCAGGCAAGCCCAGCCCCCTCCCCAGCTTTCCCTCCCTTGGGAGGAAGGGCTGCAGACCCCCTTAGGAGGAAATTAGCTCCGGCTTCCTCAGGCCCAGCCAGAGCAAATCGGCCTTCAAAAGCTCCGAGTCTGCAGGCCACACAGCGAGCCCCTTTGTGGCTCGTCAGCACATCCCTCTCCCCTGCCAGAACACGTCTGTCCAAAGAAGACTCTTGCAGGACACGGGGCTGAGACAGAAGGCTTGGGTGAGGGAGGGTGGCTGGCTGTCAGGATTTTTAACTGTTGGGCCAGTGCCCTCTCCAAATCAGCACATTGTATCTTCATCTACTATGTAGAGGGTTTTGGGGGGCACTGTGGTCCACAAAGTGCTTAGTCCCCAAGGATGGAACAACTCTGACCCCCACCACCTGGGGCATTCAGGCAAAGAGTGGAATGGGCGGGACTTGTGGGAGCCAAGCTCAGATCAAGCCACACCCACCAGAACAAGGACAGTTTAGGGACCTCTCTGGGCTTTGGTCTCTCTCTGTCTCTCTCTCTCTGTCTCTGTCTCTCTGTCTCTGTCTCTGTCTCTCTCTCTCTCTCTCACACACACACACACACACACGTTACCCTTGCTCTCATAATGGTCAAGGAGGGAAGTCTGGTCCCTAGTAATTCTCAGAGGGTCTCCAGTTAGCTTCTTAGGGAGGAGAAAGAGTTGGAAGACTAAGAGAATGGTGTGGGGCTGAAGCAGTCAGGAAACATGGAGTTTTCACACACACACACACACACACACACACACACACACACACAAAATCGGCAAATAATGACAGCAGCAGCCACCGCTCCCTAGACACCCTCTTGCCACCTTTCCTGGTGCTCCACTGCAGTGGGCCAAAGGGTTCTAACTTGGCTCAGAACCCTGATCCACTGTGGCTGGCTGCGCCCAGCATTTTCTGACTCCCTGCCCACAGCTAGTCCTTTGACTCTGAGGAAGCCTCTCCCTTGGTTAGTCGTTAGACTTAGACTTAGTTCTCTCCCTCCCCGTCTCCCTCTCTTTCTCCCTCCCCCTTCCCTTGTCCCCCTTCCCCTCCCCTTTCCCCTCCCCCACTCTCTTGTTCTCTCCTTTCTTCTTTTGCTTTTCCTTGTGTGTGTTTTGATGGCACATCATGAGGGTGACTCTAACTAGCAGATCTCCCGGCCCTCTTCCCCAGTGCTGAGATTCAATGCATGCGCCAAGGCCAGCTAACTCAGCTTTCTTGACTTCCAGGGACCCGGTGGTTGCCTCTTCCTTGTTCTACTGTTTGGTGTTCTCTTCACTGTGGGACGCAGGTTCCTGACAGGGAATCTGCTCAGGATTTCTACAGTTAAAGGGACCTCTCCAAACCTAAGTCTTTTGTTGGCAACGGTGATGCTGAAAATCAGAGCCAGAGTCTTGGATAAGGAGAATAAGTGCCCCTACCATGATCCACATCCCTAGTCCAGCCCTGAATCTTAGTGCAGAAATCTCCTGCTTATCATTCATTCCTTTTAGAAGAATTGCTGTTGTTGTTATTGATGATAATGATGATGATGACGACGACCACCACCACCACGATGACGACGACGACGATGATGATGATGACGACGACCACTACCACCACGATGATGATGATGATGATGATGATGATGATGATGTGTGTGCTCGAGTGCATGCCATAGACAATTTTGTGCAGTCAGGTCTTTCCTTCTATCTTTATGTTGGTTTCAGGGATCAAACTCAAGTTGTCAGTCTCACTTCACGAACATCTTTACCTGCCATTTTGTCTACCCTACTAGAAGCTAGAGTCATTGGACAAGAGGGAACCACAACGAGGAAATGTCCCCACCAGATTGGCTTGTGGACAAGCCAGTGGAGTATCTTCTTGATTAATGATGGAAGTGGGATGGTAGCTGTGTTAATGGGACTTTGTGGGTGTAGCTTTTGACATTTCTAAGTGATACAACCTCACAGTAAACTCCCTGCTCCTCTGGCTCTTACAATCTTTCCATCTCCTCTTCCATATTGGTCCCTGAGCCTTGGGTACAGGAGTTGTACTATAGATGTAGCCATTGGGACTGAGTTCCACATCTCTGCATTTTGATTGGTTATAGTCTTCTGTAGTGGTCTCCATCTGTTGCAAAGAGAGATTTCCTTGACAAGGGGTGAGAACTACAGGTATCTGCAGGCATAGGAACACATATTTAATATGTAGTTAGGGATCACATTGGCTTAGTAAAGTCGCTGTTGTAGCTTCTCCTTCCAGATCCTTCCTTCATTAGCCCTTCCAGTAAAAGACATGATTTCCCTCTTGCTAAAGGGGCTTACATCCAGTTAGAGAGCTGCTGGGTACCAGCAAGGTGTGTGTCACTACTGCACCCTTGGGGTTACAGTGCCATACTGGTTATTGTAGTTTATAGGTGCCAGAGCTGGGTAGGACTTTCTTTGGGAGTCTTCATGGTTTTCTAGCAATTTGAAAGTTAGCCTTCAGGGAGACTTTCAGGGCAGTTCCAGTTCAGAGGTCTCAGCTCCATTCAGAAGTACAAGGTGTTCTCAGCAATAAGGACTTTACATTCTACCTCCAAGGGAAGGAGACAACCAAGGGCAACTGTGGTAGCTAGAATGCTTTGGGAGTCTCTTTGACAACTCTGACAGACAACTCAAAGAAGGTCTTCTTGGGCTGGAGAGATGGCTCAATAGTTAATAGCATCGACTGCTCTGCCAGAGGTCCTGAGTTCAATTCCCAGCAACCACATGGTGGCTCACAACCAACGGTAATGGGATCCGATACCCTCTTCTGTTGTGTCTGAAGACAGTGATTGCATACTCATACAAATAAAATAAATCTTAAAAAAAAAAGAGGTCTTCTTATGTCTGGTGTTGGGGGGTTTGTATTTAATGGTCTATGTGACTCTTGGAGGAAGCATTATCAGCCTAGAAGAAAATTTCATTTAAATTATATGTGTTTCTACACTGACTTAAGGTTATTATAGGTATTTTTAGGTAGATAGTTAACAGGTTGGTTCCATATGAATGTTTCAGAAGCCCTTACTGGAATGTCCCCCTCCCCCCTCCTTTACTCATCTCTCTCTCTCCCCTCCCTCATTAGAGTCCCCAGGCTTCTCAGTTCCCCTTCAGATCGCTAGTACCCTGCCATTCCTCTCTCTGCCCCCATCCCTGCCCCCATGGTGGTTCATTTTACTGTGCGCATTTCTGCAGTTATCCCAGGATATGCACTCGCATCTGAAGATTTCGAGCTAGGAACCTCAGGCGAGAAAACGTGTGACGTTGTCTTTCTGAGTCGGGGTTATCTAGCCCAAAATGAATTTTTCTAGTTCCATCCATTTACCTGCAAATTTTCTTGACACCGTTGTAGTGTTCCATTGTGTTGAGATTTGCTTTGATGCTGCGTATTATAATACTGAATACTGGGCTGGTTGTGGTTGCCTCCAGGACAAGAAGATTCTCAGGCATACCACATAATACTGTGTCACCCGGTCCCCCAAGTAAGTTATCCCTGATTGGTCAGTAGAGATGCCTATAGCCTATAGCTGTGCAGAAGAGAGGTAGGTGGTGTTTCAGTTCTGGGCCTGGGGTCTGAGGCAGGACCACAATGGGAAAGAGAAGAAGGTAGAGAGAGGAGAAGATACCATGGGGTAGGTGGATCTCGAGAACTCAGCCATGAGGGTTGGCCAATTGGAATTAAGAGCATCCCAGATGGAACATGGCAAGTTATAATTTTGGGTTACTCATAGTGAAGTAGACATAAAAGCATAGAGGGGATATCTGCCCAAGTCTATCTAGTGCTTTAAGGCTTATTATAAATATAAAATTGTTTTGTTTTGGGGTTGGTTTTTTTTTTTTTTTTTTGGTCTTTTATTTGGGCACTAAGGTGGGGGTAGAAACCCCACTTGATATTAAATATTTACCAATACCACAGTGTAAATGAAGCACATTTTCATTATCTGTTCTTCAGTCTTAGGACATTTCATTATTTTTCTATCCCTAGCTGTTGTGAATAGAGCATCACTGACCATGTCTCTTTTCACAGCCATAAGGGATGTTGAGTCCTTTGGGCATATGCTGGGGAGCAGTATAGCTGGGTCACATAATGAAGCTACTTTTAGCTGTTGGAGGATTCTCTACATTAATGTACATAGAGGCTGCACCAGTTTGCAATCTCAGCAGCAAAATGCAGGTTTCCTTTGCCCCACGCCCCTTCCCACATTTGTTGTAAGTTGTTCTGTTGTTCCTTGCCTTTCTGACTCAGGTAAGATGACACCTCAAAGTTCTTTGGATTCGCATTTCCTTAATTGCTAGAGACAATGTGCACTTTAGAGATATCTCTTATTCATTTGTTTTTCTTCTTTTGAGACTCTGTTCAGATCTCACCTTTTGAAGGTGCCATGTTTGTTTGTTTGTTTGTTTTGATTTTGAGTGATTTTGCTCTGGCTATTAATGTTCCATCAGATGTATAGTTTGCAGAGACTCTCTCCCATTCTGTGAGCTTCCTCTTAACTCGATTGATTGTTTCTTGAGCTTTTTGATGAAGCCCTACTTGTCAGTTGTTAGCCTCAGTTCTCGGGCAGATGGATCCTACGCAGGAAGTCCTTTCCTATGTCCTCACCATGGAGGCACCGCCTATGTGATTTTCTAGATGTTTTGGTGTCTCAGGTTTAGGTTTTTGATCTGGTTGGAGTTAGCTTTTGTACAAGGTCATAGAGATATTCTTCTTCATGTGGACATACAGTTTCCCCAGTATCACTTGATGAAGAATGAAGATGCTTTCTTTTCCCCCTATGGTGTATGCTTTTGGCATCTTTGTCAAATAGTAAATGGCTGATGTTGCATGCACTCATGTTTAGGTCTTCAATTTTGTTGCGTTGGTATACATGTCTGGTCTTGGGCCAGCTGGTGACATAGTTCTTTTATTGTAACAGCTGTGTGATATTTCTTGTGATTCCTCCAGTGTTGCTCCTTCCTGCTCAGGATTTTTTTTTTTTCGTTCTCCAGGATCTTTTGTGGGTCTATATGAGTTTTAGGACAGCTTTTTTCTACTTTGGTGAAGGATGAGATGGAGATTTTGACGGAGATTACACTGAATCTGTAAATAACTTTTGACATAATGGCCATTTTTACAGTGTTAACTGCACCAGTCCCTATGGACGGCTCTCCAGTCTCTACTGCCTTTCTCTATCTTTCTTCAGAGTTGGAAGTTTGGGTTGTTGATGCCCTGCACTTCTTGGGCTGTGCTTAGGTATTTTGTTCTCTTTGAGGTTATCGTGAATGGGAATGTGGCCATGATCTCCTTCTCTGTGGGTTTATTGTTGGTGTCTAGAAAACCTATTTATTTGTGCAAGTTGTCTCTCTGTCCTGCCTCATGGCTGAATTTGCTTCTACGTTCTAGAAGTTTTGTGATAAATCTTTTGGGATCTCTAATCCCATCATGTGCAAGTTGGGATCATTTGACTTCTTTCTCTGTTTGCATAGTTTGATTTCCTTTTCTTGCCTTATTGTTCCAGAGAATGCAATGTTGTTAAGGAGTGGGGGTGATGGGCATCTCTGTCTCATTCCTGACCATGGTGAGATTGCTATAAGTCTTTCTCTGTTTATGATGATGCTGGTCCTGGTTTCCCATGTATAGTTTTTTTTTATTATTATTATGTTAAGGTGTCTTAGAGTTTCCATTGCTGTGAAGAGACATTATGATCAAAGCAACTCTTATAAAGGACAACATTTAATTGAGGCTGGCTTACAGGTTCAGAGGTCCAGTCTGTTATCATCATCGTGGGAAGCATGGAAACATCCAGGCAGGCAGACATGGTGCTGGAAGAGCAGAGAATCCTGCATCTTCTCCCAAAGGCAACCAGAAGAATGTCTCCAGCTAGGAGGAGGGTCTCAAAGCCTGCCCCCACAGTGACACACTTCCTCCAACAAGGCTCCTCTCTGGGCCAAGCGTATTCAAACCACCACATAAGGCACGGTTCCTGTAGTCTTATGTTCTCTAGGACTTTTATCTTGAAGGCATGTTGGAGTTTTATCAAAAGTTGTTTTTCTGCATCTATTGGCATGATCATGTGATTTTTGTCTTTAAGTCCTGGTTTATTATCTTTCTTGACTCTTGTGTTGAACCATCCCTGCATTTCAAGGATAAAGCCAACTTGGTCATGGCTAATCTTTTGATGTGTCTATATTCTGTTTGCAAGTATTTTTTCAACTTTTTTAATTGATTCTTTGGGAAATTCACATCATGTACCCTGATGACACTTATTTCCTAGTCCTTCCATGTCCACCCCCACCCTTGTGACCTCCCCCATCCCCAAAATTAAAATTAAAGATTCAATCTGTGTTGTCTGTATACTCAGTAGAGCATGGTCAAACTCCCAGTGGCCTGCCCCTTAAGTAGAACTGGCAGGAGCCATCAATGGCAGCCTCAGCATCTTATGGCACTTTTTAAGAGTTCTCTCCGATGGCTTCCTGTTTAGGCTGTTACTTTTCTTTTTTTCTGGGGTGGGGTGGGGGTAGGGGTTGTCACAGAAGCTGTCCATGTCCCTCTTCCTCAACTATGCATCTACAGTCATTGGTAACAATGCTAAGTTGCTTTTTACCGTCAGTTGGAGCATAGATCATGGGCTTCCATGTGGTTTCAGGGGACAGCACAGACCACTAACATAGCCAACTGCTGTAGTAGGCTCAGAGTCCCAGATGAGACCCTCTGAAGCAGCATGGAGCACAAATGTCACCAGGGCCTCGGGTGGCAGGACAGGCTACTCACTGATAAGGCCCCCTAGAGGCATCATGGCTCAGGAACATCAACATGGCTTCAGGCTGCTGCGCAGACCATGACATCTGAGTGGTCTTCAGTGATAGTGTGGGCCATGGGCATCAACATAGACTACAGCTGCGATAGGGCCTTAGACCCAGTCTTGACCCTCAAGTGGCCGCACAAATCTGGACATTACTATGGCCTTAGGGGGCAGTGTGAGCCACTCACATCTGCCTGGTCCTCACCGTGGACACAGTCCGACTCATTTCCAGCCCCACCCTCTCTCTGCCGCACATGTGCAGCGCAGTTTTTTCTATTCTGTCTCTCCTTTGCGGATTTGCTCATCGTACTGGTACCTGTTGCCCGCGCCTCGAAGCAGTCTGTTTATTCGTTATGGGTTTGTTTAGGAAACTGATTTCTAATTTTGACTCCACCTTATTTTTTAAGGTCGGGTCTGGTCTCTCAACAATGAGGGTAGGCCAGCTGGCCAATGAGTCCCAGGGGTCCGCCTGTCTCCACCTCCTTAGCTGTACCTGACTTTTATGTAACTGCTGAGATAGAACACAGGTCCTTGCACGTGTGTAATATTTTGCTGATGCAGTCAGTGTCCCAATCCCCATATCTGTCTTTTCAAGGGTTAAAGCAATAGTTCTCAACCTGTGGGTCGCGAACAAATGACTCTTTCATAGGGTTCACCTAAGACCATCAGCAAACCACAAATATTTGCATTACAATTCATACCAGTAGCAAAATTACAGTTGTGAAGTAGCAGTGAGAAAATTTTACGGTTGGGGGTCACCACACCATGAGGAGCTGGCTTAAAGGGTCACAGCATTAGGAGGTTGAGAACCACTGGACTAGAGGGGACATTAGAGTATCAATGGAAAACAACAAAATACAGCACTTTATGGCTAATTAAAATTACCCAGTTGTTTGTTTTGGTTTTTGGGTTTTTTTAAGTATCATGGGTCACAGACAGCTCACCAGATAAAGGGCCTGCAGACAAACCTGTTGACCTGAGTTCGTTCCGAACACACATGCTCAAAGGAGAACACCAGCTCCTGAAAGCTGTCCTCTGATTTCCACAAGTGTGCTATGGAACACCCTTCGTGCACATGTATGGGTGCACACACACACATACACATGCTCTCACTCTCTCTCTCTCTCAGTGTAATAAAGTATTTACATTAGTATTTATGAAGATGGCGGTCTTCCTTAGTGGCATGTTCTTATCTGGCATGAATGGGGCTTGGGGTTTAATTTTCATTATGGAACAAAATGGAAAGAATAAGATGAAAGTCAGTGTTTAGTAACACATCCTCTCTCCTTCTTCCCACACCCCCATCTTGGTGTCATATGCCATGGTGGGGACTCACCTGTTGGTTTTTAGGGGGAAGCAGGTTACTAGAGTCCCTCCTGTCCCTCCTGCCTTGTAGCCTTGTGACTACAGAAGCTTGGTCTGGGGTTGCTGCAAGAGGGGACATTGCTGGTCAAGAGAGGAATTCTCAGTGCTCTGTATACAGGTACGAGGGCCTCTTTGTGCCCAGAGGATCTAAGATGCCTCGGGTGAGCCCAGATTCAGGTTCCTTCCTCAGGATTTTCAGTGTCTGCCCACTGACCCCTCATCCTGAAAGTTGGGGTGAGGACACACTAGGTGCAGGAGAGGCAGATTCTGTGCCCATGTGGGCCGCTATCCAGAATATGTGCCTCCCCGATCCTACATTTCAACTTTAGCTTCCACAACCAAGCCAAAGGGATTTTGTTAAGTAATCTTCATACTTGTTCCATGGAGCCTAAGTGGCTTGTGGTTCTAGACTGCAAAGCTACATACAGACTTCTTTTGTTTGGCCTAGGTCATATTTTAGTTCTTTAGATCCACCTGCCTCTGCTCTCGAGTGCTGAGATTCAAGGTGTGCATCACAGCAACTTTTAAAACATTTTAATTTATGAGTTTCTTTTTCATTTGAATTCTGTATGTGTGTCTGTATGTATGCATGCATTTGTATGTATGCAATTGTTCTTGTATGTGCACACATGTGTGCAGGTAGGTACTCATACATGTATATACATGTGTCTGTATGCACCTGTTCATATGAATTCATGTATGTGTGTAGGTTGGTACTCAAATGTGTGTGTGTGTGTGTGTGTGTGTGTGTGTGTGCGTGAGCGCGCCAGAGGATTGGCTTCTCCAGTCTTTCTTGATCACTTCTCTGCCTTATTTTTTTTTTGAGACAGTGTCTCTCATTGAACCTGGAATACTCTGATTGGATGAGGCTGCCAGCCAATGAGCTTTTAGGGATCCGTCACTGCCACCCCTGTGCTGGGGTCATAGGCATTTGAGCTGTACCTGGCTTTTTAATTTTTTCAATGGGTGCTAACAACCCAAACTCAGGCCCTCAGACCTGCATGTGCTTGACTTTACCAGCTAAGCCATCTCACCAGCTATGCATCTCCGTTTTAGACAAAGGCTCACATAGCCTGGGTTGGCTTCAAACTTCCTGTGTGAGCAGGGTTGAGTTTACACTCCTGACTCTCCCACCTCCACTCCGAGTGTGGCAGAACTACAGGTATATGCCGCTACGCCCAGTTTGGTTTGTTGCTGTTGTTCCAATTAGTTGCTGACACAGAGAAGTTATCGCCTACAAATCTGAATTTCCAACTTCCTTTGGGAAGTTCTGTCTCCCCTGGCTTGTGACACACACTGTTCATTCCAGCAATGGGAAGGCAGAAGTAGAGGATCAGGAGACCAAGGTCATCCTTGGCTGTGCAGTGCATCTAGGCTACATCAGACGGTGTCTCAAAATGCCAAAACTAAAAAGACAGGGGTTGGGGAGAGAGAGATTTTATCTCTGTGGCTGCATTAAAATAGTAATTGTGATTACTATCACATGTCAGATGGCCACCATCACTAACATGGCTCTTCTCTTCACATATGTTCACTTTCCCATGGTCCTTGCACTGGGGTCTCTGAGTGGACACAGGGCAGCTTCAATATGAACCAGGGTTCCTGGATTCCCAGGCAGTACCATGTTCACTATGTGCTGTGACCAACACGTCATCATCATGGAACAAGCGAAAGATGACAATATTTCAGTTGCCTGGGTTTACACCGAGGGACGCTGATGCAGGCAGAGAAGGGGAATCAGCAGAGGACTCTAGATTTCCTCTTCCTATTGCTCCAGGGAATGACAGGGAGAGGCAGCAACAGGACTCACTCAGAAGGTCCCCTGGCCACCTCCTGAGTCCCAATTCACCTCAGCAGCAGCTGAGCAAGAGGATCCAGGCTGAACCCCCAACCCCTACTGATGGCTCTACAGATCCTCCCCACCCCTGCCTTGCAGTTAAATCATTGTCAGAGACACAAGGTCAGGGACCAGCTGGCTGCCCCATGCAGAGGAGGCCAGAGGAGGGGGCAGAAGCAGGGGGGCCCTGGGAGTCCTTGCCTTCCACTCCACAGCCTCAGACCCGACTCTCCCAAGCCTGCAGAACCCCCTAGTTGTACCCCATGGGGCTCCCTGTCTGGATGCTGTGGAGTAATCTCAGACCTGTTCCTCATTGTCCGATAGGTAGGGAAGAAAGGTGGGTAGCGTGAGAACTCGGAGATCTGCGATGTTTCAGCTTCGGGACAGGAGCTAGAGAGATGCTTTCATTTGCTTATTTACTTCTTATGGCTCACCTCTTGGACGGTTCATCGCTTCCAAAAGTTGACCCTGTGTCGCTCCTTCAGTCCCCACGGTCACAAGTGACTGTGCAAATGGGTAAGCCAAGGAGCAAAGCGAGACAAGGACCCCACTCAGGGTCACAAAGCTAGCAATTGTTCTTAGTTCCGGTCTGGCCATGGGGGAGGCCTTCATCTGTGGAGAACTCAGTAACATGAGTGTGGGGGGCTGGGGGGGGCGCGGTCAAGGGCAGACTCCGTGGGCCTCCATTTCCCCTTCTCCTTCCTGCTCATGCTGTCACCTCCTCCTTCACTGGTGAGGCTCCAGAAGCGTCACCATCTCCAGAAGTCTGCTAGGACTTCCTCTCCCCTGGGGGACTTTGACCTCTCTGCTCTGACTTAGAGACTCTTGTACTGCCTCGGGGACTCACTTTCCAAACGCTCGCCTGCTCATCATTTGTACTAGGGTGGAAGCTGGGTGACATGCCAGGAGGCTGGAACTCCCTTTCCATTGGCCTGAACTCCAACCTCTGAGCATGCACGGCCCCCTCGCACCAGCCCCCACTCCCTCACCCCGGTCTCTAGTACAGCGAGGACAGCTGGCTTACTGGCCCCAGGAAACACGGGCCCAGCCTGCAGCCAAGCGTTCAGGAGCCATTCAGAACACACAATCCGACCCAGCAGTTTCACACTGAGGCATTTGCATAAAGAAACAATAAAACGGTGCATGGTCACCTCTCTATATCTTAAAGGTCCCCACTTGAAAATTGAGGGTATTCAAAAATGACATTGCAAGCTAGGAGTGGCGCATGCCTTTAGTCCCAGCGCTTGGGAGGCAGAGGCAGGTCGAGCTCTGTGAGTTCCAGGCTAGCCTGGTGTACGTAGTAAGTACATAGTAAATTCCAGGATAGCCAGGACATGTTGGAAAAAAAAGAAGGAAAAAGAAAGAAAGAGAGAGAGAGAGAGAATGATATTATATTTGTGCAGAGTGTGTACATGTTTTTTTTCTTGTGATTATTCATTTTTTTCTTTTTTTAAAAAAGATTTATTTATTTCATGTATACAAGTACACTGTAGCTGTACAGATGGTTGTGAGCCTTCATGTTGTTGTTGGGAATTGCTCAGTCCCTCCTCACTCCAGCTCAAAGATTTATTTATTATTATAGATAAGTACACTGTAGCTGTCTTTAGACACACCAGAAAAGGGTGTCAGACCTCATATATGGGTGGTTGTGAGCCACCATGTGGTTGCTTGGAATTGAACTCAGGACCTCTGGAAGAGCAGTCAGTGCTCTTAACCGCTGAGCCATCCCTCCAGCCCTCTTGTGATTATTCTTAAACCATATACCATATTAGCAACTATTTATCTAGCTCTAATGTTGCATTAGGTCTTACATGCAGCCGACACATGGTTCCCAGCACGCCGAAGGATGAGCACCAGCTGTATGCGTTTTACCCAAAGGACTTGAGCATCCGTATTCTTTGGGGGTCCTGAATAAACCTGTCCCACCTCGAGTTCTGAGGGATGATTGTGTGTGCGAGCTTGGTCATCAGGAACAGCATATGACACCTGTAATTCCAGCACTAAGAGGCACAGGTAGGGGGATCAGACGTTCACCATCATCTTGGGCTACACAGAGTTTGAGTTTGAGGGCAGTCTGTGCCGTATAAGACCCTGTTTGAAAGCCAAAATCTGAACCAAAATCCAAAGCTCAAAAAGCTAATTTTTGCATATACAGTATTTATGGGGCTGGATTCAGTGGCTAAGAGCACTGACTGTTCTTATAGAGGACATGGGCTTGATTTCCAGCACCCACTCAGGCCGTGCACCACTGTCTGCAACGTCAGTTCCAGGGGAGCCGAATCTCTTGTCTGATCTCTCCGGACACTGCCCATCTGCAGGGAACACAGGTACCCGGACATACACACAAAAGAAAAATAAGTCAACAACAAACCCAGAAAGCAATACCTTTGCCAAACTGAGCATGGCATATACATGCATGATCCTAGTATTCAGAAAGCTGAGGCAGGGGATGAAGAGTTCCAGGCCATTGAGGCAGGATAGAAAGAAAAATTAAAGGGAGGAAACAGAGCCATATACTCTAGAGTCTGGTCAAACTCTCTTGCCATCAGCAAATCAAGAATTTTTGCACAGCCTGGGGGTTTGTGGGGAGGTATGCCTTTAATCCTTGCTCTTAGGAAGTAGAAACTGATGGATCTCTGTGAGTTTAAAGCCAGCCTGGTCTCTAGGGTAAGTTCCAAGCTGGTTCAAAGATACCCTGTTTCAAAAGCAAACACACACACAAACCAAAAACTATCAGTCTATTAACAGCATTTGCTGTGAAGATTGCAACCGTAAAGACATTTATTTTTCGTGCAGATGTAGGTATGTTTCCATGAGTGTGGGATGCACACACGTGTTTTCACGTGGAGGATAGAGGCAGACGATGGCCAGCTGTCTCCTTCAATCTCTCTCTATATTAGATCCCAAGGCAGGGCCTCTTGCTGAGCTTAGAGCTCGCCATTTCGGCTGGTCTGGCTAGCTGCCTCGTGCCAGGGATTTCCCATCTTGGCCTCCATGTGCTGGGGTTCCAGGTGGGCTGCCACACAGCTGGCTTTGGTATGGATCTGAACAGACTCCTCAGGCCTGTAAAATGAGCACCTGACCTGCTTGGGGGGGAGGGGGCATGCCTTTTGTACATAGATGGTTTCAGATGCTGCTGCTGAAGAGCAGTAAACTGTGTCTGAGCCCGAGTGATCGAGGGTCTGGAGGGTGGCTTCATGCCTCTTACAGGTATGTGTTGAGTACCTCACAGACAAGGCTGCTAGCTTTTGCTTACAACACAAAGATGATCCCCTGCTCTGGATGTTACTTTACCTTGTAGTCCTGCCCACTGCACCCCAGAAAACACCAGTGACAGTATTTCAATTCCTTACCAACCCTTTGAAGGTAACTTCTGAACCTATAAAATCATATACACATATATACAAACATACACATATATCCATATATCCACACACACATATATATATGCACACATATCCACACACACACATACATATACACACAAATACACACACATATCCACACAACAAACATACATATACACACATATATATGTATATACACATATACATACACAGCTATTGTGAAGGCAAAAGAGACTGCTGGGAAGCCCACCCACACCTACACTCTCGGATGTGTCCTTCCTTGAGCACCTGTCTGTCTTTCTATTAGCCTCTGTGCATAAATCTATTTTTTTTAAAAGTCTCTTTTAAGGGGCTGAAGAGATTTCTCCATGAACAGAGCATCCACTTCCAGAGGACCTGGGTTTGATACCAAGCATCCACAGGGCAGCTTGCAACCATCTATAACTTCAGTTCCAGAGGACCTGATGCCCTCTTCTGGCCTCTGAGGGCACCAGGCATGTACATGGTACACAGATAGACATGTAAGCAAAACACCCATACATATGAAAAAAATCTGGTTTTAATAAACTCCAACTTTGCTTCATAGTATCTTTTTCTGGAATTCCTTAAGATTCTATCTATCTATCTATCTATCTATCTATCTATCTATCTATCTAGACAGGGTCTTACTATGTATCTCTGTCTGGCCTGGAATTCTCTATGTAGACCAGGATAGCCCAGACTCATAAAGATCTGCCTGCCTCTGCCAGCTAAGTGCCCGGGTTAAAGACATGACCCACTACACCCAGTAGCTTTGTTATTTTTGATTAGGTACATGTTTGTGTGTGGGTATGTGTCTTTGTGTGCGGGTGTCCGAGGGGGGCCAGAGGCACCATGTTCTCCCTGGAGTTACAGGTAGTTAAGATCTGCTTGACATGGGGTACTGGGAACTGCCCTTGGGTCCCCTATAAAATCAGTCTGAGCTCTTAGCCACTGAGCTATCCCTCTAATCCCATGAAATCCTTCTCTGCAGCAGAGTCAAGCTTTACTTGCATGGAGGACCTAAAGGAGAAGGCTAGCAGCGGTGGTGGTCTGGGCCTTTTACCACACTGCTGCTGACAGTTAAAAATCCCTACATAGAATGGTGACTTCACTGGGGGATTGAAACCATTTTTTTTTCTTCTCAAAGCCGATTATCCCAACACTTAGGAGGCTGAGACAGGAGGATGGCAGCTTCCAGGCCAGCTTGAGCTATATAGATCCTGTCTCAAACAAAACCAAAAATCTTACTTGTTAGTAGTGTGTTACTTGGGACATTGAAGAAACAAAGCAAAACAAAACCAAAACAAGAAAGGTGTTTGTTTTAAAGCTGGGTGTTGCAGAGACTTCTCTGAGCCCTACCTACAGGAGGCCAGGTGCAGTCAGACTTCACTGGGTGTGGCCAGGTGAGGGCAGGAAAAAAATGAACAGGGGAGACCATCTCCGCCAAGACCAAGACCAGCTGGATGCTATCCGGTCTGGTTCTTGGCTTGGGTCAGGCACTCAATCTCTAGGAGGGACCTTGTCAGGCCAGGTGGTTGTCCTACCCTGACCTGCACCTGCCCCATTAATCTTTTCTGTCCTAACCTGGCTGACAGAGCCCCTTCTGTCTGTTGACCTAGGAGGGAAGTGTGAGGCCCCGGGAGGAGCTCCTGTTCAGTGCCTGCTGTTGCCCAGCAGCTGGGGCTGGAGCCCTCGTGGGAGGCCTGGGATTGTCAACGCTGATGGATTGGGAGATACTGCAGGCAGCTCTCTTCCTGCTACCGGCTCCAGCATCTGATCCCAGAAAGGAGAGTTGACAAAAGAAGCCTACCTTCCTTGTTGCTGTTTTGTTTTGTTTTTAAAGACAGACTCTCACCACATAGCCCTTGCTGGACTGAACTGATCACATAGACCAGGTCGGCCTCAAACTCACAGAGACCCTCCTGCCTCTGCCTCTCAAGCTCTGAGACTACAGATGTGCACCACCATGCCCAGCAAAGCCATGTCCATCTTGCAGTCATCAACGAACTGCACACAAACCTGGTACCCAACATAATCTGCAGTACCATGACCTCCTTCCCTCCTCCCCTCATCCCAGGGGAAACCAGACATGACCATCTCTTGGTGTCCACCTAGGATGGATGCTAGGACTCCTCTGAGGGACCAGTCTGAGTTCCTAATACACAGTGGAGTGATGTGTCCACGTATCTTCCTCCCATGCAGTCTAAACCATCTCTAGATGACATGATATACTTCACACTGTGTAGACGCTATGTGAATAGCTTTAACACAAAGTGAGCATAGATTTATAAAAGAAATTTATTAAGAGAAAGAGCTCTGGAGAGTGGGAAGGAATACCAGTGCTACCTACATTTCAATAATAGTTCTCATCTTGTATTGTTTAGAGAGCAATGATCCCCTCTCCCCACCCCCAAAATCCCTCCAGGATCTGCAAAGAGGCAATTTACTTTTTTGAATGTTTTCGGTCTGTGGTTGGTGGCATCTGTACATGGAAATCGGGACTTGGAAAGCTTCTCACACTTTTTTATTAATGGGAAAGTGAAAGGAATGACTTTTGCAATTAAAATGAAAAGCTAAAGGCTGGAGAGGTGGTTCAGCGGTTATAAGAGCATTGGCTGCTCTTACAGAAGACCTGGGTTCAGTTCCCAGCACCCACAAGGCAGCTAGCTCACAACTGTCTGTAACCCCAGGCCCAGAGGATCTGACACTTTCTTCTGGCCTCCATGGGCACCAGATATGCATGCAGTGCACAGATGTATTCTTAGGCAGAACACCCTTACATATAAGATGAAACTAAAGAAACTTTTTCTTTTTAAATGACAAATTAAAAGGCAGCTGTGGTGACGCAGGCAAGTAACTGCAGCACTTGGAAAATGGAGGCAGAAAGATCAGGAGTTCAAGGCCAGTCTGGGTTTCACGAGACACTGTCTCCACAACAACAAAAGACAAGGCAGGTCAATGATCTGTGTCTCACTGAGGTTGAAGGATGTTTGTATGTATGTAGAAGGTAAAATAGACTAAGCATAGTGTTTTAGTCAGGGTGTCTGTCTATTCCTGCACAAACATCATGACCAAGAAGCAAGTTGGGGAGGAAAGGGTTTATTCAGCTTACACTCCCACATTGCTGTTCATCACCAAAGGAAGTCAGGATTGGAACTCAAGCAGGTCAGGAAGTAGGAGCTGATGCAGAGGCCATGGAGGGATGTTCTTTACTGGCTTGCTTCCCCTGGCTTGCTCAGCTTGCTTTCTTATAGAACCAAGACTACCAGTCCAGGGATGGCACCACCCACAAGGAGCCCTCCCCCCTTGATCACTAATTGAGAAAATGCCCCACAGCTGGATCTCATGGAGGCATTTCCCCAACTGAAGCTCCTTTCTCTGTGATAACTCCAGCCTGTGTCAAGTTGACACAAAACCAGCCAGTCACATAGTGAGATCAAAGTACATTAGGGTTTGGTTTTTCCCTCCTATGCACAACTGTATAACAACTTGGGAGCTGAGCTACCCGCTGTGTTCAGTGATGACCAGCTGACCAGTCTTTGGGCTCTAAGTACCTGTCCATGTTGCCATGTGGCCCTGCCTCTTCTCATCTTCAAAGTGTCACCTCTTTAAAAAGAGCCTTCTTGGACCTGCCCGCTAACCTGGATTGGGTCACTTTAGTCATTCTAAAAACTGACTCTTCTCCCAAGCCAGGAGGCAGGGCCCCATGCGACATACATCAAACTTGGGTCTCTGCTCTCTTCCAACAGTCCAGGGACCATTTATAGACTCTTGTGGCTCTGCAGCCTGTGCTGAGTTCACCCTTCTGTCCGTGTTCCAGGGTCTGTGCCCCTTCCCCACTAGACGAAGCCTCTTTCCATCCCATCCCTTGACAGCATCCCGATGACTCAAGCTCACACCTCATCACCAGGAAAAGCCCTTTGGCTCCCATCGCAGTTCCACACCTCCATCCACACCAATCCCATTAAGCATGGGTTAGCATTCCCAGGCCACATAGCAACAACGAGGTGGGAAAGAGTGGCTAACTCCTATCCAGGACAACAGAGAATGCAGTCCCTGTCGCAGTCTGGGCCACGTGGCAAATGGATCAGTGCATCACCAGAGGACCAAAAGTGTAGAGAATGGGACCAGAGTGACTTGTTCAGTGGCTTCCTAATCTTTAAGGCACATGGGCACGGAGACCCAATATCTGCTGAGCTGTGCTACTTGCTAATATTGTATTGCTAAGCTGGTATTTCTGTGTTCCTTGCTGCACACCAGACAGGCTCACACAGGATGGGCCTGAGGGGTTCAGAGTGACTTCTGAAAACACCTAGTAGCTTCCTAGAGCTGCTGTTACAACTTAACCTACTGCATACCCAGTGCCTAAGGTAATAGAGATCAGTTCCCTCACAATCCAGAGGCAAGAGCTCGACACCAAGGGTGCAGCAGATAGGTCTCTCTCCAAACGCTGTAGGGAGAATCCTGTCTGCATCTTCTCCGGCACAGTAGAGTGTTTTATATACTATCTTTCTAGCTGCAGAAGGACTCTTAATTAGAATAGTTACAAGTTTTTTGTTGATTTGTTTGTTTTTTTAAAGTAGCGCCTTAATGTTGTGACAATGAAACTATAGTTCCGGGCTAGAGAGATGACTCAGCAGGTAAGAACACTGACTGCTTGTCTGAAGGTCCTGAGTTCTAATCCCAGCCACCACATTGTGGCTTACAACCATCCATAATGAGATCTGACACCCTCTTCTGGTGTGTCTAAAGACAGCTACAGTGTACTTAGATATAATAACAAATAAATCTTTAGGCTGGAGCAAGCAATCTTCATTCCTAGCAACCATATGATGGCTCACAACCATCAGTATAGCTACAGTGTACCCATATACATAAAATAAATAAACAAATCTTTAAAAAAACTATAGTTCCCAGGTTTTTTAATATATGAAGGAACTTCTTCCTTCCTCTCTTTCTTTTCTTCTTTCTATTTTTCATTCTTTCCTTCTTTCTTTCTTTCTTTCTTTCTTTCTCATATATATATATATATATATATATATATATATATATATATATATATTGCTTTTTTTGTCTGAATGTCTGTGTGAAAGAATTGGATCTGCCATAACTCGAGTTACACACAGGTGTGAACTGCCATGTGGGTGCTGGGAATTGAACGTGGGTTCTCTGGAAGACCAGCCAGTGCTCTTCACCACTGAGCCATCTCCTCAGCCTCAAAATTAGTTTCTTAAGCTGTCCAGGTGTTTAAGGCTGGATCTACCTCAATTCCCAGCTTATTCATGAGGTTTGGGGCACAGATGGATGCCCCCAACATACACACACATGCAAGCATGAGGCTTTGGTGTGTACTGTCTCCACAGGCTTTCATATTGAATACTTGGTTATCAGCCGGACATGATGGCACACGCCTTTAATCCCAGCACTCGGGAGGCAGAGGCAGGCGGATTTCTGAGTTCAAGGCCGGCCTGGTCTACAAAGTACGTTCCAGGACAGCCAGGGATATATAGAGAAACCCTGTCTCGAAAAACCAAACAAAAACAAAAACAAGAATACTTGGTTATCACTAGTGGCAGTCTTCTGGGAAGCCGTGGAGAATTTAGAAGGCAGGAATTAATTGTAGAAAGTAGGATACAGAAGGAGGGCCTGTGAAAGTTATAACTGATCCCTGAGACCTTTCTCTCTGCTTCCCACCACCATAAAATGAAGAACTTCCACTCCATGAGCCCAGCCATGATGTTTTGCTCTCGTGCATGGGGCTAAGTAACACAGACTGGACCTTTGCAAACTGTGAGCCAAGATATACCTTTCATCCTTCTAGCTGATCATGTCAGAGTGATGGAACATACAATTGGGCTTTTTAAAATTGGTTTCAGAGAAGGTCGAGCTGTTGCTGTGACCAAGTACATGTATCTTAGAATTTAGAAACTGGCTCCCAGAAGGATTTTGGAGGACTGGGAAGGACTGTGGCGAAGCAGGCTGGAGAAAGCTAAGACTTTTACAAGCACAGCTCAGTGGGTAGTTCTGGTGGGAGTCATAAGACATCCTGATAATGACAGGAGAGTAAAGACTGTACTCGTGGGGTTTCAGGTTGAAATGAGAACTCCACTTGGAGTTCAGGAGGCCAGAGGCTATTCCTGTTATATCTGGGCAAAGAATTTGTCTGTGTCTTACAAATTGGAATGAAGCCAAAATTAAAAGAAACAAACTAATCAATTTGAGAAAATACTGTAACAGTGTACGGTTACATGGCATGGTTAGTGCTGTCTGCTTTTTGCCAAGTTTACAGTGAGACTCAGGATGGAAAAGTAGAGGAGAGGGCTGGAGAGATGGCTCAATGGTTAAGAGCACTGACTGTTCTTCCAGAGGTCCTGAGTTCAATTCTCAGCAACCACATGGTGGCTCACAACGATCTATAAAGGGATCTGATGCCCTCTCTGGTGTGTCTGAAGACAGGTACAATGTACTCATATACCTAAAATAAATAAATAATTCTTAAAATAAAAAAAAAAAAGTAGAAGAGAGAGATTAGAAAATCATACAACTTGGCCAGAAAAAGAGCATGTTTAAAGTCATGGACAGGAAGGAAGGGCGTGATTACTAAAGAGATCAAGTGCCTTGCACCAGGACAGCAGAGGAGGTACCTTGGGCTTTGACCTATCACAGGATTAAGGGTGTAAAGTTTTAACTCACTTGAGAGTCTTGGATTAAGAGGAGAGCTCCAGGTTCCTTGCTTGCACAGAGCTGTCGAGGAAATGCCTTGCCTGTTTCAGCTGCCCAGACACTCAGAGGTCACCACAGTCTAAGAAGGCCTAGCTACCCCTCAAGCTGGAAGCAGGTTTGCCACCGTGTCGGGGAGGTTTTTCAGGCATGCAGAATACAAGAGCTATTGTGGGGTCATGGAGGCTTCCACCTAGATGCCAAAGAAAGTCAGGAGGCCACTAGATGTGTAGCAGTGCCAGGCTCCCTCTGAAACTGTAAGGGAAGACCTAAACTGCAATGGAGAACCCAGGATAGTGGAGATGCTAGCAAAGTAAAATGTCTTCCCTTTTGGAATGGAAATGCTTACTGTGTGGTATTGTATTTTAAAAATATGTCAGTTTCTTTTTTATTGACAGGGACTCCCTTTGAATTCCAAGGAAGACTTTTAACATAAACTTTTTTTTTTTTTTTTTTTTTTTTTTTTTGTATTGGGGATTGAAGCCAGGATTTCACAAGTCAAGCAAATGTCCTACCACTTCTCCAGTGAGCACGGGTTTTTTTTTGTTTTTCCTTGAAGATGTATGTATTTTTATTCCATGAGTGTGGGTGTTTTGCCTGCACGAATGCCCATGTATCACATGCGTTCAGTGCTTGCTTGCAGAGGTCAGAAGATATTAGAATCTCCAGAACTGGGGTTAAAGACAGTTGTGAGCCACCATGTGGATGGAGGGACTAGAACTCCAGTCCTGGAAAAGCAGACAGTGTTCTTTTCTGCTGAGCCATCTCTCCTGCCCCAGCATGGACGCCTAAACAATAATGCAAATGTTAAGGCTTTGGAGACACATGGAGATGTGAATAAATGCACATTGCATGGACATATAGCTGTGGTTGGTTTTAATGTCATCTTGCCACAAGTTAGAGTCCCCTGAGCAAGGAGCTTCGCCTGAAGAACTGTGCTGGCTGCCTTGGTTGATTCAGGAAGATACACCCTGACTGTTGGGGAACAAGAGGATACTTCAGGAGGAATATTGTGTTGCTGCTATTTAATGTAAACAGATAATACACTTATGGAGCCGTTTGGTTTCTCGGCTTCCCTCTTTCCTCTGTGTTAGTTTGCTCCATGTTGTTGTTGTTGCTGCTGCTGCTGCTGCTGTTGCTGTTGCTGTTGCTGCTGCTGCTGCTGTTGCTGCTGCTGTTGCTGTTGCTGTTGCTGCTGCTGCTGAGGATGTGATGAAGATGATGATGACAATACCTTTGCTGGTGTCAAAACCAGAATTTCAGGCTTCTATCATGAACTAGGGACCAGCAGCTGGCCAGGAATCTTCTGGGTTTTCAGTGCCAAATTAGGACTGCTGTAGACTAAATACCAGGCTGCAGGCCTCTGCAGTGAGAGACAGCTACTGTGGATGACTGATCGCTGAGGCTCCCAGAGACCTCTGGGTGCTCAGCCTCTCAGGTGGGATTCAGCTGCTGCTGTTATTTAATGTAAATGGACAGTAGAGGTGTGTGTGTGTGTGTGTGTGTGTAAGTCAGAGGCCAACTTTGGATACCCTTCTCTGTTGTATTCCAATTTAATTTTTACTGACAGCCTCATCATTTGGCTAGACTGGCTGGTTAGTGAACCCCAGGATCTGCCTGTCTCTGGTCCCCAGGTACTGAGTTTACAAGTACACACCCCCTTGTCCTGATGTTTTTATGGTTATTGGGAATTTAAACTCATGCTTGTGAGGCAAGCTTCTTACACATTGAGACAGATCCCCAGTCCCTCAAGGGAATGAGAGAGAGAGAGAGAGAGAGAGAGAGAGAGAGAGAGAGAGAGAGGAACTGAATTATAAATATATAATCTGTCTGTGTTTCTGTCTGTGTGTTTGTGTTTCTGTGTGTGTACATTTATGTTCACATGTGTGTCAAGGCTAGAGGTTGATATTGTATGTCTTCCTATCCCTTGTTTGTGGTTTGGTTTGGTTTGGTTTGGACTTTGAGTTAGCACTTCTTATCTACCTTGAGCTCTCTGATTAGCTAGACTGAGTACTCTCAAGCTGATCCTCCTGTCTCTACCCACCCCACATTTCTCGAACTAACGTTATAGGTGCATGCATTCACACTGGTGCTGGGGATTCAAACTATGGTCCACAAGGTTGCCCTAAAAGTACTTTAATGACCAAGCCATCTCCCTAATGCATTTTGTTTTCAAGATCATTACCATATACTTTATACAAGGGACTTGCGTGCTTTTGGATTTTGGAATCCAGGGGGTCTGGAGTCAGTCCCCTGGGCTTCTGTCTGAAGGGTGACTGTATTGTGTACACTCCACATTCAGTCTTCATTTTGTGAGAGCTGTCCTAATGTCCCACAATAGCATTGTGCCAATAGATTGCCTGGGGCCACCAAGCAGGTAGAGGCAGACCTGTCCCTTGGTCCCACTACCCTAGACCACTACAGTCTACTAAAGAAAGGAAACAGCTTTGGAACCCTCTGTACTGGGGAAGACACGTACTTCCGGTTAGGTTCTGTTGTGTGAACTATCCTGGAGGAAGAGTTGGCAAGGGGCTCCATGCACAGGTTTCTAGGGCTGGGATCTTTTGACTTCTCCATAGTCAGTGGAGAAGACCGTGTGAGAGAGCTAGAGCGATACTCCACAGGAACTTCAAGGCCAAGTCCATGGGGCCAAGTGCGGAGAAAGCCAGACTGGCTCAGGCTTGTGACTGACTAGCTCATGCTCCTATCCCACAGGACACCGAGGACAGACTCAAGAGGTTGAGGCTGAGCGACCGCCCTCTTAGCTCTGTACCCTGCTATGCCACTAACTCTGTGGTTACCTTGGACCAGTCCCTTCCCGCTTCCCGACCTTCGCTTTGCACATCCCTGAAGTCCGCGGTAGGGACTCTTAAGATCCCCAGGCCATGAAGCTGTTTGGAGACACGGTCCTGAGTCCTTTTTAGCCACTGCCGACTTTCCACTATGAATTAATGTTCTAAAAGGCAAGGGGTGAAAAGGGGTGGGGTGAGGTGGAGTGAGGTGGGGTGGGGTGGGAGCCCTGGGTCTGTATAGAAATTCCCAGACTGGCCTAACTGCTTTGTATGTGCAAAGAGGGACCGGAGACGTCCTGGGGGGGTGGGGACAGAGGAGGACAGGGACGGAGCAAGGAGAGGGGAGAGGAGGGTGTGTTGAGGAGACAGAAGAATGAAATAAAGGCGAAGCCAACAAAAGCAAGTGAAAAGCTGACTGACAAGATCGGGGCTGCAGGCCCTGGGCTGGCTAGGCCCTTAGGGATGAAGAATGGACACAAACGAGCTGCATTTTCATGCTTGGTGGACAGTGAATGGGGAGCATCTTTTAAAACCCTATCAGGAACTCTTTGGATTGTCATTAGATCTGGAGAGGGCCAAAGCCAGAGGGAGGAGTCCAGTGAATCCGGCCTCCTGAGTGTGAAAAAGACCCCTGATACACCAGCGGTGTTGGCGGCTGGCGGCGGGGGTGGGAGGGGGGATGCTCGGGGCTCTCCTTGCTGAGCTGGGCACGCCAGGGCCCCTCAAAGGTTTCGGTAAATTATTTGGCATTTCAAGGGTCCTTGAAATTCAATGCTAGGCTCCCTCTTCTCTCAGTGGACCCCACAGTGGAGCTAGGAGGGGCAGAGAGGGCTGGGGTGGGCTCCAGGTTTCTGGCTCCTTGTGGGGTGACCAACCATCCATGTTTGCCTGGTACAGGGGACTTACAGTACCAATATCAGAAGTCTCAGAAAATGAGGATGATCAGTCAGCCTAAGGTAGGGATATGAAGGGATATGAAGCCTATGGTAGGGATAAGAAGGGAGTAACTGCCCAATTGTTTGTTAGATGGTGTTTGTGGTTACATTTTTATGGCCTTACGGAGCTAGGAATTGTAGCTCAGGCGACAGATTACCTAGCAAGTGTAAGGCCCTAGGTTCTATCCGCAGCAGCACATAAAACCAAGTGTGGTGGTGTGCCCCTGTAATCCCAGCATCAGGAGGTAGGGGTGGAGAATCACAAGTTCAGGGTCATTCTCAGCTACAGAATGAGTTAGGAGGCTAGCCTGGGCTACATGAGATAGTATCTCTCCAAAGAGTTTTTATCTGAAAATAGATACTAATGTGGGGTGACAGATGTCTGGGCTGTTTCTTCAGGTTGAGGGATGGGCTGCAAAGAGGTGAATCAAAGAGGTTGGCTTTGAGTTAGTTAGTGACCACGGGGCAAACTTCTTTACACTCCTATGCCCTCCAGCCTCTCCCTGCCTCTCCTCACTCACTGATTTTAGCAAGTAGAGTCTCAGCGATATACATGAACACACAGTGTCTCTTCTCTGTATACTCTGTCCAAGGCCATCTCTCCCTGGGCAGTCAGGAGCATGCTACTTAACTGCTCCCTGTCTCTGCTTCATTTGCAGGATAGAAAAGATAATTCTTTTTCATAGACTAATATGCAGAAAGCACTAGGACTGCCTCAAATACAGTATACACCAGTAACAGTAAATCAGATACAGTATACACCAATAATAATGAGTTAGATACAGTATAGTTCAGTAACAGTGACTGATACAGATACAGTATAGTTCAGTAACAGTGACTGATACAGATACAGTATAGTTCAGTAACAGTGACTGATACAGATACAGATATAGTTCAGTAACAGTGACTGATACAGATACAGTATAGTTCAGTAACAGTGACTGATACAGATACAGTATAGTTCAGTAACAGTGAGTCAGAAACAGTATGCCCCACTAACAGTGACTCAGATACAGTATACACCAGTAACGAGTCAGATATTGTTATACCCCAGTAACAGTGAGTCAGATACAGTATACACCAGTAACTAACAGTGAAATAAACCCCAGTAACAGTGAGTCATATATAGCATGCCCCTGCAACAATGAATAAGACATAGTCTATCCCAATAACAATGAGTTGTCATTAAAAAATATTTTTTTAAAAAATGTGCATTTTGGAGGGAGACCATGTCCTTCAGCCAGAACCACTTGAACTATGCCCTTCAACCAGAACCCTTCCTAACTCTGCCTCCAGGATCCTGGGACAAACAAAAGCCCCGTGGAACAGGCCAGCTACTGAGATCAGGCCTCACGTGTACGAGGGACCTAGACAGGCCACCCACCTTCCCTGAGCTGCAACCTGCACAGAGCTTCTGCCAGCACATCCTCACGTTGTAGAATGTTTGCCTGCCTCTGCTAGGAAAACTCAGCACCTCAATATTCTACCGGGGGAGCAGTCTTCTTCCTGATCTGTCAGTCAATCAGGAGCCACAGGGGTGGGGGCAGGTCTCGGTGGGTGTCCTGGCGTCTCTCTGAATAGCTGAGCCCAAACTCAAGGATGGGGTGGAGCTCACCCAGGGAATGGAGTGCAAGCCCGTGCTCATGCGCACACACACATGTGTGCACACACACGTGAGAACACACATAAAAGGTGCTCACAAGTGGGATTGAGTGAAGAGGCTGCAAAACCCAAGATGCAAAAGGAGGAGAAAGCAGACCCGATTAAGGCCATTGGGAGATTTGCGAGGCATAGCTAAGATGGTTGTGGGAATTGAGGCTGGGGCATGTCAGCACTTGGGGCCAAGCTCGATGCTGAGGACATAGTGTAGCAGATGGTGTAGCAAGAGGACATTTGCTTCCATTCCAGGGACCTACACCAGGTCACCTGGACATAAAGCCAAGAGCTGACCTTCCAAGGCTGGACAAATAGCTCTGCCATTAAAGCCTTTTCCTGCCTTCCAGAGGATCTGAGTTTAGGTGCCAGCATCCACACTGGACAGCTCACAGTTGCCTGTAATTCCAGCACTAGGGGATCCAGGACCTTATTCTGGTTGCTGTAGGCACCTGCACTCATATGACACACTCAGACACACACACACAGATACATACATGAACACACATGCACACATACATAAACACATGCACACATACACATACATACACACTATTTTTTAAAATAGGGGAATAGCTATAAGGCTGACCTCTTGCTAGGACAACAGCATCCAATGTTGGCAGAGTGGTCCCCAGAATGGAAGTCACAGAAGCCTCGTGTGTCCGCACAGGTGCTGGCTCGTGTTGGATGCTGTCTGTGTGCCATTTAATTCGACAATGAGGCTGCAAGAGGCCAACACTGTTCCCTTTCATCCCTGATTGACCTGCTCAGACCTTTGGGTGGGTCCAACACCACACTGGGGAGAGGAGGAACTTAAATTAGAAACCTAGGCCTTTGTCTTCACAGCCAGGACAATCAACTACTATACTGTATTATACAATTCACACTAAGTCAAAAAAAAAAAAAAAAAAAAGGCGGGGGGACAGCAATGAAGGATACACTGTCGGAAGTGTATGGTTCCTGGGTTGCTTCAGTAGAATCCACGGAGGAGTGTTGAGGGGAGTGGACAGGGACCTGTGTCTGCTGTGATGGACTCTGAAATGATAATTCCTGAATCTGAGCAATGGGTATGAGAGAATTCACAAAGCTCTTCTCTCTAGACAGTTTCCAGCATAAATTTGATGGGCTCCAGCCCGTATCCTAGCTGCCCAGCCCTGAGTGATTGCGGATGTGTTACCGAACTTCTCTGTGTCTCCGTTTCCACACTGGTCCATGTCCCATCTGCCCTGACTTATTGTGGTACTGCCATGCTGCTCAGACTGTTCCTGGAGTAGACAGGGATCTATGGCAACACCTTGATCTTGCAGGACACAGGTCCCCATATTTCTAAGAGAGGTTGCAAACTCCTTGTATGCTCTTGTCTTCTACTCCCTAGAAAGAAAACATCTGGCAGAGATGCCTATGTGTTTGGTCTGTGTTCAGACTCCTGCAGTGTGTGTGTGTGTGTGTGTGTGTGTGTGTGTGTGTGTGTGTGCATGCGTGTGGCATATGCATGTCTAAGTGTGTGACTTCACTGTGTGCTTCTTATTCCACCTGTGTGGGTCTCCTTCTCTCTTCTTCCAAGTCGCCACCTGTTCATTCCTCATTCAAAAGGGGCCCAGGAGTTGGGGAAGCAGGCAGAAGAGTGGTGTCCAGGCCCTGGGGGAGGCAAATGAGGCTCTGGGCCTCCCAAACACTGAGGATGATAAATGGGGTCCAAGTCTTTCAGGCTTCATTATAGAGTCGCCATGGGTTTGCCCAAACCATGGCAACCAATTCAAGCAATGACTAACCTAATAAAGCAAAGGCAAAGGGGAAAAAGATGCATTCAAGACCCCAAGTCAGGCCCTGGTTCTCCAGAGGCAGTAAATTTTCTTCAGTGGGTGTTGTGTCCCGGCCCCAGACGTCCTAAATCTCTGCCTCAGGAGTGGGGGCAGGGAGGCCTGTGAAAGCGGTGAATGGATGGATGTCCATTCGCAGGGGTGTGTGTGTGTGTGTGTGTGTGTGTGTGTGTGTGTGTAGGGGTGGTTCGGCGAGAGCATTCAGTGAGGGAGGAAGGGTGTTCTGGGCCTTCTCTAGATGTTAGCCTAATGCACTGGAGACAAGGAGACACCTGCTCTAGCTTCAGGAGTCAAAGAAAATACCTGGGCTTCCTTTGTGAAATCTCTAGTATGCTTGCCCCAGAGAGGCTGTGTGTGTGTGTGTGTGTGTGTGTGTGTGTGTGTGTGTGTGTGTGTGTGTACAGGTGTGTGTGGGCAATGGTACACATGGGAAGGTTAGAGGATTCTGTGTGAAAGCCAATACTACTCTTTGATCTCTATGTGATACCCTGGTTGGTTTCCACTAACTTGACACAAAGCTAGACACATCTGGGAAGAGGGGATCTTAATTGAGAAATCCCTCCTCTGTAAAACTGGGCTGTAGGCAAGTCTATGCCGACATTTTCTTGGTTAACGATTGATGTAGGATGTGGAGCCATTCCTGGGCAGGTGGTCCTGGGCTATATAAGAAAGCAGGCTGGGCTAGCAACAGAGATCAAGGTAGTCAGCGGGGTTCTTCTATGGCTCTTGCTTCTCTTCCTGCCTTGAGTTCCCCGCCCTGGCTCCCTTCAGCGATGGCTTGTCACGGGAAGTGTAAAACCAAGTAAACTGTTTCCGGTTGCTTCTGGTCATGGTCTTTATCACAGCCACAGAGAATTAAGTGACATGTGAGGGTGTCGGGGGAAGTCAGGTTTTGAAACCTACACAGCAGTTCTCTTGCCTGCTGAGTCATCTTTCGGGTCTCCAGGTACCCAAGATTTCAGGTACCCCGAAAATACTGTACACCTCTACGATTGCCCCGGGGACCTCTGCCTCTGTCTAATCCTTACCCCTGGGCTGTGGACATGAATTTCTTCCTGGTGAACTGAATGTTGCAAAGGTGATGGATTGTTACGTGTGGATTGTCACTCGTGTGTGTGTGTGTGTGTGTGTGTGTGTGTGTGTATGTGTGTGTGTGTGTGTGTGTGTGTGTGAGTGTGTGAAAGAGAGAGAGACAGAGAGACAGAGACAGAGAGAGACTGGCCTGGAACTTTCACCCTTCCTGCCTCTGCCTCCTGAGTACCAGGATCACCTGCCTGGGTTTTTCACCTTTAACCGTGGCTGCAAAAAGCCTATAACCTCCGTCTTGGGTGCCCCACATCCTTTCAATATTTTCATTAAGTAAAGCTATTTGCAGGACAAGGTAAGATGGCTCACACCTTTGATACCAGCACTGGAGAGTTAGAGGCAGGTGGATCTCTGTGAGTTTGAGATCAGCCTGGTCTACACAGTGAGTTCCAGGCCACTGAGGGCTACATCAAAAGACCCTAGATCAAAACTGCATGCACGCATACATACATACATACATACATACATACATACTTACAAGAAAGCCAGTTGCCATGTTTTGTGCTGCCCTATGTGACCAGAGCTACATGACACGAGCCAGAGGAAGGCCTCCATCCCAAGAGTCTGTGAGGAACTGAAGCATTCCTCTCAATGGCCTGAGAGGAGCTGAATGTTGGCCACAGCCACATGGGTCCAAGTAAACATGGCTTCCCCTCCTGTCAGGTTATCAGGTCAGAGCAAGCTGACCTTAACTACAGCCTTGTGAGACGCCTTGAGGCACCGGGCTAAGCCGCACAAAGATTCCTGACCCACAGAGGACCCACATGCGTCCTGTCGCTTGCTTTCAGAAGTTATGTTGTGTGATCTGTTATGCCATAATACATAGGCGGCTTTGCTGGTAATAGTATTAGGACGGCAACCTGTCCATGTGCCTTCAGGATGCCTGGTCTGAGTGCTTGACGAGCCATGCCACTGTCTCCTCAGTCAAGCTTTCTCTGCTAGTCTATAGGAATAAGATGAGGCAAGGGAGGTACCCCAACTGACTCTCACGTCGAGGGCGTGGTCAGAAGTGTGTGAACACAGCTGCCCCTCATCAGCATCATCCTCCAAATCCAGGAGCAGCTGTGGTTTTTCTCCATCTTTGTTGCTATAAATCAGGTGAGCTCCGTCAGCAGAGCTCTGTCAGCCTGCCTTTCACCCACTTGGCTTACATCATCTCCTTCCTTCATCAGGTGGGGAGCAATTCCAAAAAGTGTTGCAGAGCTATATGCGCCCCCTTTAAAAGGGCCCCATCACTCCAGATTGCTCTCTGGGTCTTATTCATTTTCTCTGTCTCCCTGTCTCCCTGTCTTCCCCTCTCTCCCCTCTCCTCCCTGTCCACTCTCCCTTCTCCCCTCTCCTCTCTCCACCCTGTCCACTCTCCCCTCTCCCTTCTCCCCTCTCCCCTCTCCCCCCTCTCTCTACTCTTCTCCCCTCTCTCCCGTCTACCTCCTCCCCCCTCTCCTCTCCCCCATCTCTTCTCCCCTCTCTCCCGTCAACCCCCTTCCCCTCTCACCCATCTACCCCCTCCCCCCTCTCCTCTCCCCCATCTCTTCTCCCCTCTCTCCTGTCTACCCCCTCCCCCCTCTCCTCTCCCCCATCTCTTCTCCCCTCTCTCCTGTCTACCCCCTCCCCCCTCTCCTCTTCCCCATCACTTCTCCCCTCTCACCCACTCTCCCACTCCCCATCTCTTCTCCCCTCTCTCCTGTCTACCCCCTCCCTCCTCTCCTCTCCCCCATCTCTTCTCCCCTCTCTCCTGTCTACCCCCTCCCCCTCTCCTCTTCCCCATCACTTCTCCCCTCTCACCCATCTACCCCCTCCCCCCTCTCCTCTCCCCAATCTCTTCTCCCCTCTCTCCTGTCTACCCCCTCCCCCCTCTCCTCTTCCCCATCTCTTCTCCCCTCTCACCCATCTACCCCCTCCCCCCTCTCCTCTCCCCAATCTCTTCTCCCCTCTCTCCTGTCTACCCCCTCCCCCCTCTCCTCTCCCCCATCTCTTCTCCCCTGTCACCCATCTACCCCTTCCCCCCTCTCCTCTCCCCCATCTCTTCTCCCCTCTCTCCCGTCTACCTCCTCCCCCCTCTCCTCTTCCCCATCTCTTCTCTCTCTCCTGTCTACCCCCTCCCCCCTCTCCTCTCCCCCATCTCTTCTCCTCTCTCTCTCCTCTACCCCTCTCTCCCCTCCCCTATCCCCTCTCTCCCCTTCCCTCTCTCCCCTCTACACCCTACCCCCTCTCCTCTCCTCAATCTCTTCTCACCTCCACCCTCCACCCCTCTTCTATCTCCTCTCCGCTCTCTCCCCTCTACCCCCTCCCCCCTCTCCTCTCCCCCATCTCTTCTTCTCTCTCTCCCCTCTACCCCCTCCTCCCTCTCCTCTCCCTCATCTCTTCTTCTCTCTCTCCCCTCTACCCCCTCCCCCCTCTCCTCTCCCTCATCTCTTCTCCCCTCTCTTCCCTCCCCCTCCTCTATCTCCTCTCCCCTCTATTCCCTCCCCCTTTCCTCTCCCCTATCTCCTCTCCCCCCTCTCCTCTCCCCCATCTCTTCTCCCCTCTCTTCCCTTTCCCCCTACCCCCTCTCCTCTCCTCCATCTCCTCTCCCCTATCTCCCCTCTCTCCTCTCCCCTATCTCCCCTCTCTCCCCGCTTTCCTCTCTCCTCTCTGTCCCCTCTCCCTTCTTCCCTAGTCTTCTCCTGGTTGCCTTCAGAAGAAAATTCAGAATTCTCAGCTCCTCCAGCGCCATGCCTGCCTGGATGCTGCCATGTTTCCTGCCATGATGACACTGGACTAAACCTCTAAAACTGTAAGCCAGCCCCAATTAAATGTTGTTCTTTATAAGAGTTGCCTTGGTCATTGATGTCTCTGCACATCAATGAAAACCCAAAATAAGGCAGAAGTTGGTACCAGGGACAGGGTATTGCTGTGATAGGCCTGACCATGTTTTTGTTTAAAGGAATGAGGATTTGGAAAGTCATGGGATGCTTTAAGTGGAACTTAATGAACCATCATAGTAGGAACATGGAAGATTTTGGTGCTGAGGGTGATTTGAACCCTGGAGATTGTTCTTAGGATGCTTTCCTGAAGAATGGTGGCTGCTTTTTGCCCTTGTCAGAAGAGTCTCCCTGAGGCTAAGGTGAAGAGACTCAGATTATTTGCATTGCGAAGGAAGTCTCAGAAAAGCCCAGCAGAGACTGCGTCCTCTGGTTTACTCTCAACAAGAGCATTTTGATCAAGTGTAGCAGGCTTAAAAAGGGAAAATATAAAATGTATGGATCAAAGAGTAAAGGGGCAGCTGAAGTAGAATGTAGCTAAACCCTGTGTTCAGGGATTAAATGCAGGGAATGGCGAGCTCAGGCAAGACCTCGCTCAGCTAAGTTTATTGCTTCTGCGTTTTCAGTTGAACAAGGGACAGTTTTATCACTTTAGACATTATTATTACCTGGTTATTGCTTTCATTTGGACTTTTTATCTGGAATGAACTACAATCCAGTAATGGAGGGCACACCTGTGATCCAGATCTCGTGGCTGGAAGACACAGGCTTTTGATCTGGATCTTGAGGAATAGTGAGCGTGAAAAGCTTAGGTTCAGGGGCTGGAGAGATGGCTCAGTGGTTAAGAGCACTGGCTGCTCTTCCAGAGGTCCTGAGTTCAAATCCCAGCATCCACATGGTGGCTCACAACCATCTGTAATGAGATTTGATGCCTTCCTCTGGTGTGTCTGAAGATATATAATAAATAAATAAATATTTTTTAAAACCTCATATAAATAAAAATAATTTTTTTTAATTTTAGAAAAAGAAAGAAAAGAAAAGCTTAGGTGCAGTAGGTCCAGGCACAGTAGCACAGTCTTTAATCCCAGGAGACGGAGGCAAGCAGATCTCTTGAGTTCAAAGCCAGCCAGGAACAGATCAAGTTCCAAGCAGAGAAAAGCTTAAGTTCAGGGGTGGTGGACCACACCTTTAATCCCAGAACTCAGGAGACAGAGGCATGCAGATCTCAGAGTTCAAAGTCAGTTTACAGAGCAAGTTCCAGGACTGCCAAGCTTAGGCAGTGTGAAAGAGTTGGAAAACAGAAAGCTGTTGATAATGTAATGTTCCAGCCCCAGCAAGCAGCTTTGGTCATGTGACTCTGGCTTTAGAGTCAAAAGTAGAAGGGGTTACTAGGACAGTTGATGCTTAGTTAGCTGGAGGTAAGAAATTAATGGTAATTAAGAAGAGACCAGCATCACTGAGGTGAAATCTTCTGGGAAGTGTTTTCTGAGAGCACAAAGAAGCTGCCTTGCAGAGATAGCCAAGGTTGTACCTCATGCTGCAGCTGGACTTGGTAATGTGTAAGAGCCACCCAGGTGGTGCTAGTTTTGAAGACATGAAGGGGTCATGAAGAGCAGCTGAAGCTTGGCACTGTGAGAGGCCATAGAAGGCCATTGATAAAGGTGGAGTCTCAGTTGCATTTGAAGGCCCAGGACTGAAGGGGTCATGTAAAGAAGTTGAGGCTTGGCATCATGAAGAGAGCCTTATGAGAGGCTATTGGTGAAGCCTAGTTGCAGTAGAAGACCTCAGCATTTTGGAGATGCCAGCACCATGGGAGGATCACCAAGAACAGCAGCAACAGCAGAATGGATCAACCTGAGCCTAGAGTACTCCAGAGGGCAGAGCTGGAGAAGTGACACAAGCCTTTTGGAGGAGCCCAGAAGATCATGTGTGGCTCCCAGACATTGGAACAAGAAGCTGTAAAATCGAAGATGCCTTGGGACCCTAAGATGTGTGAGATGCCATAGCTGTGAGATACCTACTGAGGGAAGCTGCTAACAGGAAGTAGAACCAATCCAGGAGAAAGAAGTTTGTTGCAGTCAGCAAAGCTGAAAGGAGTTGGATGTCAGACATGGAGATGCAGAGTTTGGAGTTTGACCAGCTGGGTTTTGGTCTTGCTTTGGTCCAGTATTTCTTCATTAAGATGTTTTGAAATAGTACTGTATATCCGGTGCCACGATATATTAGAAGTTCATGATCTGCTTCTTTTTTTTTTTTTTTTTAATCTTTAAAGAATTACAGTTAAGAGGTTGCTTGAAACTCAGAAGAGACTTTGAACTTTGGACTTTTAAACATTGTTGGGACTATGATAGACTATGGATTTTTAAAGCGGGACAATTAGGTATGGACTCATGCACGTGAACAAGCCTATGGAGGCCAGGGAGTGGAATATGCTTGGCCCAGGAAGTGGCACTATTAGGAGGTGTGGCCTTACTGGAGGATGTGTGTCACTGTGGTGGTAGACTGCAAAAGTCAGTTTTCTTCTGGCTGCTTTTGAATCAAGACGTAGAACTCTCAGCTCCTTCTCCAGCACCAAGTCTGCCTGGATGCTTCCATGCTTCCCCACCATGATGATGATGAACTGAACCTCTGAAACTGTAAGCCAGCCCCACTTTCTTTTATAAGAATTGCCTTGGTGATGGTATCTCTTCATAGCAATGCAAACCCTAACTAAGACATTGGTTATTCTGGTCCATAAGAAAATATGAGTCTGTACAAGCCTTGGGTCTATACATGAATCAACCTCTTATTTATTCAACAGACATTCACCAGTATTTATGTGCTAGCCAGTGGGCGAGAGCTAGACATTTCTAAATAAACAGATCCAGCAAGCCACTTCTGGAATTAGAATTGGCATCTAGAGAACGTGCCTGCACATCCACTATTTATGATACCCGAGATCTGACCAGGTGCTCACCAACAGATGGATGAATTCAGAAAATGTGGCCCATGTCCACAGTAGAATTCTATTCAGCAACACAGAAGGCACAGAAGAATGTGACACTGAGTGAAATAGGCCAGGCACAGGAAAGTCTGTGTGACCTTGCTCATCTGTGGAACTAAAATATTTCATTCCCAAAGAAACAAGGAATAGAGAGGTGGGGACCAGAGAAGAGGAGGAAGGAAGAGAGAGCAGGAGAAGTTCTGGATCAAAGGATGCGAGGCTTCAGTTTGACTGGAAATTAGTTTGTGTGAGAGAGCGTGCTGGCCAGGTGACCCCAACTGTCCCACTATGAGTGATAATACATTGTACATTTCAAAACAGATCTTTAGTATTCTCAATACACACACATATGCATGCATATGCACACATAATATAGAGCCTGTGAGACAGCTCAGCAGGTAAAGGGGCTTGCCACCAAGCATGATTGCTGAGACCCACATGGTGGAAGGAGAGAACTGGCTTCTACAAGTTGTCCTCTGACATCCACATGTGCTATGGCATGTGTGCACTTACATATACACCCAAATTAGTAAATGCAATAGAAAGAAATAAGTTAATGAATTAAGGGTGTATTATTAACTTTATTGCCTCTGTACTGTATATTTAGATCACAGCATCCCATGTATGTACATATTGGTGGATATTCACCTACAATATCCTCTGGAAGTATGAAGCAAAGGGAGAAAACAATATGGATAGTTTCCATACTAGAAGCTTGGGGAATGGGGAAAGGAGACAGGATTTGGGGCGCTCAGAAAACACTAGGGGCGAAAGCACAGAATGAGTGTCTGTGTGAGAGAGGCAGAGGGAGAGGCAGAGGGAGAGGCAGAGGGAGAGGCAGAGGGAGAGGCAGAGGGAGAGGCAGAGGGAGAGGCAGAGGGAGAGGCAGAGGGAGAGGCAGAGGGAGTTACCCAGTTAAGCAGCAATAAAGACTCATACTTACCCACTTATAGAAACTTGGTAGTTCTTTATCCCAAGGAATCCATCCTGGACACATGGATCAAAGGGAATAGGTAGGCAGTTTTCTGTACGGAGAACGGGACATGTCCAGGAGCATCTTTTGTGCTAGGACAACATGGTTGTTTCAGCACCATGGTCAGGGCCATGCTTAAGGCTTCAGTCCCTAAGGAGTAGCTAAGGAAAATTAGTTAGGCATCTTGGACGGGATGCAGAGGTAATGGTCTGGACCTGGAAGTGGGCCAGGAGCCCTAGAAGTCAGGTGGAGCAACATACAAGGGAACCTCTAGGTCTTACTGGAACTCTGGGGGAAATAGCTGCACAACTACTTGCCCCCCAACTCTGGTTCCTCCTCTAAGAGCAGAGAGTGAAAAACACCAAATCACTAGAGTCAGGATCCCAGGTCTGGTTTCTCCCATGGTCATCAAATGACAATTGGCCTCCTGGGATCCATGTCTCCATGAGTGAGGGCATGCATCTTACCCTGCACATTGGCATCAGGAGGGTACCCGAGATGGATGCCTAGCCTCAATTCATTTACCATCCACCCCTGCATCTGGCTCCTTGAAGATGGGGTGGGCAGGTCAGTAGATGCTAGCTCCTGCTTTTTTTTCCATGAGCATTTGTTTGCCAGGATTTTGAAGTTGGGGTACAGTGGGGAGGGGGGAACTCAAAAAAAATCTAAATGTAATTAGATTTGTTTGATATTTATTCTGTAAACTATTCCACCCCATGCCTTCCTATACCATCCTTGGTGCTAGGGACTTAAGGGTGTGGATTTTTTTCCTTATACCATTTCTGGTAGAAGTGTAGGTGGGGTACTGGGAGCTATAACTTCATTCTTTGTAAGCATAGCCTTCTCTTAGGTACCCACTCACTAGTTGTTAGAAACTGTCTCTGACATCCTTTTGATTTAGCTGAGGCTTGGCGACTTATCCAAGGTCACACAGCACTGTAGCCCCAAAGGGTAGGGTCCTCTCAGCCCTGCCTGCTTTTGTGCCAGCCCGGCAGCCTGGCTCCCAGACATTAGCATTCCAACAGCTCTGGTTTTGCTTTGTCCGCCAACCAAGGCCGGCTGGAAGGGGGGGGTGGTGGTGGTGGGAGGGGTGGGATGGGGGCAGGGCACCATAAATCTACCTGCTTGTGTGTGCTGAAGGGGTTGGGGGTGGGGGTTGAGCCCAAGATTCATGTGCAGTTCTTCTGGGAGCTAGGCCTGGGTTCTGACAAAAAACTAGAGAGAAGGAGGAAGATTCACTCTAACCAAGGGCTTTTCCTGACAGGACTTGGAATCTTATCAGGGTTTCTGGGAGCTGGATACTGAGGGTGACCCCAGATCACAGGACTAACCGAAGGCCAGCCAGAGGAGCTCCCAGCAGATACACTGAGCCTTAAAGGCTGCAAAACATCAGCTGTCCAGAGTGGTGGGAGGCAGGGGAGTGTTATGGCTGGAGTTTGATACACCCATCTTTCCAAGAAGCATAGGCTGATGCAGCTATCCAAAGCGCAGAACCCAAAAATTTGCAGGCATTCAAATCAAACCCTAAACTTTCATCCACCCCTCCTGACTGAGGCTGAGGTTCAGATGGCTCTGGAGTCAGATCCACCCTCAATTCTAGTTAACAGCTGAGCGGGGGTTGGGGGGGGTTACATTGTACATGTGTACATTCATGGGGCAGAGGACGAGTGTGTGTGTGTGTGTGTGCCCACTTCCATTAGCGAGTGCTTAGAAACTCTGAGAGGGTGGATAGTGGACGCGCCTCAGCCTTCTCCATTGTCCGATTCTCTCTAGCTTGTACCAAAGGAGCTCCCAGCCACTCTAGAGAAATGCTACTTTCCTTTCCACAGTCTGGTGCAGGAAAAGTGATCTTTCTGCTTCAGCAATCCATATATTGACTCCCCGCCCCCCCCCCCCCACCAAGGACATCTTTGGGCAAGCCTTCTGCAGTCCAAGCCCAGGTAGCTGTCTCACCCTCCACCTGTGGCTCATTCTCAAGTAGCAACAATGTTACTTTGTTCTTGAGAGACTTTTGTCTCTGTACTCTACTGTCTCAGAAGGCCGGGGGAGGGAACATTCCTGCTTTTCAAAGATTTGCCTATACCCCACCCCCTTTCCTCCCCCACTCCCCTTACCCAACACATAACTGGCTTGATCTGTGTACAGCAGGGAGCTGTTGACACCTGCTCCCAGGCAGTGCCCCAGGTGGAAAGTTGGCTGCTGTTGAGGTTTCCAATAACCCATTAATCTCCCCCTCCCAGATTAAAGCTACCAACCGAAACAACGCTCTGTTCATACGCTTGTTTGCAGTGTCCCCTTCCCGCCCCCCTCCAACAACCCCTATCCTAGATAAGGAAGACAGCTCCGCTGAGCTTCCTTTAGGGACTTGGGAATAGAGAAACTGTTCAGGTTGAGGGGGAGGGCATGGAAGAGACACCAGAGGCATTAGCATCAGAGTCTGAGAAACTGCCACCATAAACTCCAGCATAGAGGCAATCTGCATACAGACCACTCACTGACAGCAATCCACCTGGGTGGCTTGGCTTCTTTCTTCCTCCTTTGGGTTGGTCCCTGGAGATCTGCTTTCCATTATCTTGGCCCCAAGAGATAAGCTGTGCAGTTCTCTAATAGCTCGGTGCAGCTTCTCTGGGAGAAATCAGTTCCATGCCTTAGTTCTCTCCTAGTATCGTCTGGACAGCTAGCTTCCAGTGCTACAGTGAGTCAGTCTCAGGCCACCCAGAGAGCTAGAGAGCTCACTGGGATCCAAAGCCAGGGAGGGCACTTTGCAAGCAAATACACTTTCAATCCAGAGTATAGGTTTCTAGGGGTATAGAGATCCCAGCTGGAACCTCTACCTTCTCTGCTAAATGTTTGAAAAGATGGTTTTCTAGGGATTTAGTCAGCAAAATGTGCCTTAGGGGTAGAGTCTTTTTGGGTATCTCAATACTTTAGGGGAGGGATCCCTGGGGGTGGTGTTTCTAGGGACTCCTATTGTTACTTCTTTTCCTAAGGGCAGTGTAGTTCTAAATCCAAGCAGGTGTGTGTGTGTGTGTGTGTGTGTGTGTGTGTGTGTGTGTGTAGGGGTTATAAAATCACTAGCCCCAGTTAAGAGATTTGCCTTTCTTTTAAACTGCTGTTGGAAATAGGCAAGTCCCATAGAGAAAACAAGAGCCCCTGACTAAAGACTTCATACTCTCTGCCAACAGTCTGCCCCACCTCCAGCCCAGCACGGGAGGCAGAGAGGTCCCAGAGATTCCCTAGGAAAGTCTCCCCTTGCTCCTCTCCTCTCGCTCTGCAGAGTAGAATTACTCTAGACACCCCCAGCCTGGGCTGTCACCCTCCTCCCCTTCTCTGCGCACAATGGAGTCACCTTGTGAAGATTCTCGACGTTCATCTTTTATTTGTTAGCTCAAAATCTCAATCACCAGTCCTTGATACTCTTATGTACAAAATATAAACTCTCCTACCACGAAATAGCATCAATAAATACAAATGTGTAAAAATGGGGCAGGAGGCATATAATTTACCATAACAAAATTCATTTCAAAAGGCATTATATCATTTACAAACTGATTTCTTTTTCTTTTTTTTTCCTTTTTAGGGAGACAAACAGTGCTTCAGGAACCGTCCCTGCAACTCACACTTTAGACACGGGAGACAAGTTGGAGAGATGCTCTAGCCATAGGCTAGGGCTTTCCGGTTCACAGCCTGGTCTCCCTTGGGGGAAGGGTAACGACTTGAAAAGTGCAGAAGAAGGCAGATCACCTTCGTGGACTAAGGCAGAATGGAGAAGCTCAGAAACCCTGCATGTAGCGGGCAGTAAAGACGACGAACATCATCTATGGGCCAAGAGCTGGATGGAGGAGCCAGTGAGGTAAGACGCAACACTGGATTAGGTCACCCTGGAAAAAGTGATGGATGGTCGGAGGCCGGCAGATTTGAATGAGGGCAGACTCACCAGGAAGTATGGGAGTCTCCAACTAGGTAGTGCTACCATTCTCAAATGCTTGGAGCGAGAGTTTGATGTGGCTGCACCGAGGAGAGTTAAGAGAAGAGCAGCCCCCAATGTCTGCTGTGCGCAGCAGCAAGGGTACCGATGAGAAGCCTAGTTAAGCCCTGTGAGAGGGCTAGGGATCCAAGTAGTGAAAGCCAGAAGAGGCGAGATGCTTGAGAGCCTCCACTACCTCCCACTCCAGACGGCTCTGGTCCCCTCCCTTTCCACTAGCACCCACCACCCAGAGCCAGACAGGTCTCTTCACAAGAAGTCTGAGAACACCAGTGCTCCCGGGAGCAGATAGGATGGGGAGCTGGGCACCTGCAGGCCAGGGAATTCCTCCAATGAGGCCGTGGGGCTCAGGTTACCCGCTTGGGAGACTGGGGAGTAGATAGAGCCCCAGTCCCCGTTGGAGCCACCTCCGGGGCTCCCCAGCTCTCCACAGGGCACAGGGGGCTCCGGGCCATAGAAGCTGTGGTCCGCTATGCGCAGCGTCTGAGTCAGTGCCCAGATGTAGTTGTGGGCGAAGCGCAGGGTCTCGATCTTTGTAAGTTTGGCGTCATCCGGGAAGGTGGGCAGGACACCGCGCAGCGCATCCAGCGCCGAGTTGAGGTTGTGCATGCGATTGCGCTCCCGATCATTGGCCTTCTTGCGCCGGCTTCTTCGCTGTTTGCTGAGTGCCAACTCGCTCTTGGGCCTGTTGCGCCCTCCGCGTCGGGCGCGGAGCTTCCTCGAGGTCCCTCGGCAGTCACCCACTTCTGCTTCGGAGCAGTCCCTAGGTATGAGAGTGGGGCTAGGTGGGGTGGAATTGGAACTGAGCACTTCGTGGTCCGAGGCTCCGGGAAAAGGTTGTTGTGTCTCTGGGGACACTTGGATGGTGAGCGCATCCAAGGGATGAGGCGCCATCCTGCGGTTGGGAAAAAATGGAAGGTGTGTGTGTGCCAGCCTCTGACTTAGAGGTCACTGCACGGGGGACCAGAGTATCCCCCACACACACCCCGCGCGCCCCTCATCCACCCTTTGGAGTTTCCGAATTGTTACCTAGTTCTCCCGACTCAAAAGAATAGAGAGCAGCAGGTCAGTCAGTGACAAGCAGCAGTGGATAGGGTCAGTGTCAAGCAGCAGTGGATAGCTGAGCCTCTCTGCTCCCTCTGAAGTTCTGCTAAACTGCAGGCGCCCTCGCCTGGAGTAAATTGCGTCTGGAAGTCGTAGAAAAGCTCCGAGGAGGTACTCGACCACTGCTGCAGTGATGAGACCCAGAGGGATTTCTGAGCT
The DNA here is from genome assembly GCF_000001635.26 of Mus musculus. Taxonomy (NCBI): domain Eukaryota; kingdom Metazoa; phylum Chordata; class Mammalia; order Rodentia; family Muridae; genus Mus; species Mus musculus. Next base: position 62,133,093 of record NC_000076.6, on the reverse strand, counting down.
GCATGCAAGTCGTGTGTCCCCTGGCACGCTTTATCTGCTCTGCCCCCGGCCAGGAGCGTGCCTGCCGGGCTGCTGCCTGCACCACGGGCCAATCAGCGGAGGGGGCCCAGGGGCTGCGCCACGCGAGCCCGCTCCTCCCCCCACAACCCCCACCCGCAGAGCACAGCTGGATTCCGGACAAAGGGCAGGGGTCGGGGGAGGGGAGCAGCACTCTGTTTGTTCCCCCACTCCACGCCTCCCCCGTCGCGGGCTCAGTCCCAGCAACTCTCGGTTCCTCAAAGAGCCTCGCCCAGCCAGAAGAGTCCCGTCCGGCCGCTGGGGAGAGCTTTGCCTTTTCCTCTTTCTTTTTGGCATGTGTCCAGACCCTTTCTTGGTAGCATGAAGGAGGTTTGGGGGTGCCTATATATATATAAGGAAGGCCTCTTCTTTGAGTATTACACATGGGGTCTTTTGGCTCAGAGAGGGAAACGGCTTGTCTAAATGAACCAGCGATCAAGGAGTCAAGTGTCTTCTTGGCTGGCAGCTGGGAGGAGCGCCCATTAGTTCAAAGTGCTATCCAGCTCTCCGCCACTATGGGTTGGGTCAGGAAATGTGTGTGCAACCATGTTTCACAGACTGACTCCATCCTGGGAAAGAGGACAGAGTGACCAGAGACGGTCCCTGCTCAAGTCCTTTCTACTCAGAAACTATTGCTTGGCCAGGTTCAATATCACCTTGGGATCCAACCCTCCAGCCCCCAGACCAGACCTTGAAAACCCCCACCATAGTCCTCATCCGAGACATTGGGTTCTATTCCGGAGGCGAGGGTGGTTGTAGAGAGAGTGCAGAGGGGGCATCTCATCACGCCCCGCCCCACTATGGATGCTATCGGGAAGGCCTGACCCGAGAGGCAGGTGATAGGGAAAGGTCAAGGAGGGACTTGTTCTCTGCTAGCCTTTTTTGTCTTTTCAATGCCTCCGTGTGCAGGCCCTGGGAGAAAAGCAGATCTACTTTCTGCCCCCTTTAGTGCCCCTGTCCAATCACAGACCAGAGAGGACTAGCAGCTTCACCTAGTCCTACTCCTTCCCGCCCCCTCCCTCCCCATCACTCCTGAACTGTGGGTGAGCCCAGGGCAGGGAGACTTCTAGTTTGTCCCTCTTAAGAGGTTATCTTAAGCTATCTGGAAATCTTTCCTGTGAGCCTTAAGACATTGTCCTTTCTTCCCTGCAGACCCGCCCTTCTTGTCCCTGACACCCCGTGGTCTTCTGTTTCCGGTCACTCAGGGTGAGGGGTTGTGGCTTCCGCTGATCTCTCTCTCTCTCTCTCTCTCTCTCTCTCTCTCTCTCTCCTGCCCTCCCTCCCTCCCTCCCCCCCCCCCCAGCTTTCTAGTCAGGATGTGCATGGGAGGAAGCTATGGCTGGGAGTTAAAGATTCTTGGCAGTAACTCTAAGCTTTCTAGTACGTTCTCTAACTCCGAAGCTCCTGGATATTGTAGAAGGGACCATACCCTGGCTGGGAGGCTGAAGGCGTAGAGTCAGGGTCGGGGTAGGTGTGTGACTTGACTCTATGATGACCACTGGCCGCCTGGGCTGCAAGGAAGAGGAGGGAGCACTACAAAATCCCCTGGGCAGAGGATGGCTTGCTTGGCACTCAGCAGGAGGGGAGGTGGTAGGATTGGGTGGGGGCATAACACTATCCCTAAAATGATCGAGAGTGAGGAGGGAATTCCTTCCCTACTGCAGAGAAATTGAATCTGCAGGCAAGGGTAGACCTTCCTGTGAACTGGGTCCTCAGGTTCTATCTCCTGCTAGTAGGCCTTCCTTTAGGTTGTGCCTTGCTTCAAGCAAGTGTCTTCTGGTCCCAGGAATGGAGGCGTAAGGCCCTTTTTACAGATGGAAAAGCCAAGTCCCCAGAAGGAAGTGATTTGCCCAAGGTCGCAGGGCAAATCCTATCAGAACTATGAAGAATCCAAAGCCTAAGACTCTGAGACCTAGATCACCCCCCGCCCCCTTGGATGGCATGATTTGCTTTGGGAAGAATGAGAGACACCCCCAAAATGCAGAGAATAGAGGCTGTTCCGAGTCTTTGAAAACTGGCAGGATTAGATGAGTGACGACTAATGACTAGCTCTCCTAGCCAGAGATGTGCTAGGCTTTTCTGCTTTTCTCTCCCAGATCACAGCTCTGCTTGAATTATTTCTCTGAAAAAGGAGAACCTGGGAAAGTGACTTAAAGGGCACCCCCATGGCTCTTAAAAAAAATGCAACCAGGCTCTGAGGGGAGGAACCCAGATTGTAAGAGACCCAAGCCACTGTGTGACTCCCTGGGCCTCAGAAGAGCTACATACACCTGTGGCTCTCATCTGCCTGTAGACTTGAAATGGAAATGGGACTGGTTGAGTCCTATCCCGTGAGACTAATGGGCTTTGGCTAGAACGCAGAACTTCCCGAGACAGAAAGAATTCTGGGGGGTGTAGCAAAAGTTTCTTAATAGGCAGAGACCATTTTGGAATTCTTGTACAGGCTTTCCAACATCTCTCCTGCTCAGGGACCTTCTGCGCTTGTAGGCTAGGCTGCCAGAAGTTGCTTTGCGTAAAAAGCAGAGTAAGGAGCGCACAGCGCTGTCTGAAAAATGCCCAAACTCCCTGCCGTTCTTCATTTAGCCAGGAGGCCAAGCTGAATGCCCGAGACTCTTAGAAATTTAGAGATTCAGGATCCACAACCTCTCCCTTAGCTGCAGGGGACTCACAGATCCCTATGCAAAGTTAATCCCCCATCCTTCGGAGGTGGAGGTCAAGGCGCAGTTGACTGCGCAGTGCGTGCCAATTGTGCTTGTAAATCGCCCTCTGCGCCCGCCCCCAGGACAGCCTGTTTTTACAGCGAGGGGTCATCCATCCACTGCCTCTGAGGCCTCCAAGACCCCTGTCCCCCTCCACCTTGTTAGACCTAGGCTTGCCTGGAGGTTTGAGGGGTCCTAAGAGAGAGGCCGACAGCCAGAAGCCTGGAGATGGTTGGCAGTTTGGTATAGAGGGTTAGGCAGCGGCTGGCCCTAGCGTCTTGCTGTTGGGAGGGGGTAAAGCTAGCATTGCCTGGGGGTTCTTTGAGGATCGAGCAAGGAGGGGGGCCCCCATGGGAAGATGAATAGCTAATGGCTTGCCAGAGGAGGGGGCTTCTTTCTCTCGCCTTCGCTTTGGCCCTGAAAGAGAGGAAGACAAAAATCTGGCGAGCGAGGCTGCCGGGACCGAGACTGGCCACTTCAAACAGCCCTTCAAACAAAAGGAGACGACGAAAAGAAAGCCCCACCTGTCCCCAGTGTTTGCTAAAATAATAATAAATAGATTCCGTTTAATAAATAATTACAAGAGATTGTAAAGCGGGATGCTTTGGAAAACATCTCTGGCGGGAGTCTGCGTAGCCAGCCATCACCTGCTCCTAAGGCGAGCAACTTTATTGTTAAGCCTCCCCCACAACTAGTTTGCCTCTGATAAACTCTCCTTGGTCTTCACAATGACTGTTTACTCATAGTTAGCACAATATTACCTTTGCCGTGATAAATCCGGAGGGGGGGGGGAGACCTGGCCCCTGGCCCCTGGGCACACCTGTCCTAGAAGCTGACACATGGATTTGGCACTGAGCGGGCCTCCCCCCCAGGGGCCCTGCCCCCGTGTACATTGGCCCAATTGCCACTCATTTATAACAGGTTGGCTGCAAGGCCTATCTCGATCCTATTTGTCTTCTTTTATTGAAAGCATATGGTCTCCAGGGGCTCACCAACCCCATATTTCATCTGCCAGGAGCTGGGGCGCTTCCGCTGGCTGCTGCGGCCCAGCGCCTTGCTCCCCACCCAACGGCTGCTGCACCAGCTGAGAGCGTGGTGCAGGTTGGGTGGGGACAGATAAGGCGAGCTGCTCATGGGCTTGAGGAGAGGGGCCATTCCCTTAGTGACTCCCCCCTCTGGGGGCCCTGGGAGCTTGTGCGCTCTTGAATGAGTGCCTGGTTCCTTTTCTTGGGTAGGTGAGAGGGCGCCATATGCTACCCCACAGAGCGCACGAGGGAGCTTCGGCCCAGGGAGTCCTCGAACAAAGGGAGAAGAGGGGCTGGGACGCTCTGGAGCACCCGAGGTCTTTATTTCCAGATCCCCCACTCTGCCTGGAGCCGCTTCCCCCCACCTCCCCCGAGCGCCCACAGCTCGCACTGCAGAGCCAGGAAACAAAGTATCCACATTATTGCCGCGCCTATCAATGCTTGAAAAGGTGCCTTGCGCACCCAGACACCTGTTGAACCCACGCCTCTTCTCAGAGCGGTCTCCAGCTCTGCATTGGGTCCGGAGCTGCGGAGGAGTGGGAGGCGGGAGGAGGGAAAGATACTGTGATTTGTGGCGACATATGTTAGGCAGCTCGCGTGTATTCCTCACAGGCGCACAAGCACCCTCGCTCCCATACCCACCCCGCGAGAAGGAGCAGCTGGTCGCCTCACCTTCTCCTGACATAATACCTGGGCCGGGCGCTTTGGCCTCGCCTTTGAGATTCCAGCTCTCCCCCCTCCCCCTGTCTCCCGCCTCCCCTCCCCCGACGCCCCAATCTTGGCAGCTTAACTCTAGGACTTTAACAGATGTACGTTTGTTCCCAGCGTCTGGTTCCAAACACACACACACACACACACACACACACACACACACACACACTCGTGCAAGCATCCACAGAAACTGCAACTGGGGACACAGATGCGGAGCGCAAATGCCCATATGTCCCTCTCCTCGCCTGCCCAGGTTGGGAAAATAAACAGACTTCGTGATTCTCTCTGTCCAAAAACAAACAAGGGAAGTCAGAGGAGATGAAAGGCCACCTCTAATGGTCACCATGTTGATACCTACCCTTTTATGAAGCGCTCAAGCCAAGTGAGCGCTTGGAGAAGGGCTCAAAATAAACCTTATGGCTGGCTGCCTGGACCTCCCCTGGAAAGGAGCCCACAGGGTCTGAACTCTGGCCCTCTCCAGACTCTGGGTTCTGACGACCATTTGGGGCCACCACACCTCTCGAAATTGTCACTTTTCTTTGAGGTTGGTGCAAATTTTCAGACCTGGGCTAGGTGACAAAATATAGTGAGAAGTGCACCGAGTGTGTATGTGTGCGCATGCGTGCGCGCGTGCCCGCAGCGCGGACAGTAAGGCTGGTTCTGCCACTGTCTCCAGCCACGATTGGCACAGCGATTGGCACAGCGCTTCATCGCTTCACCTCTGTAAGGTTTCCTGTCTACTAAAGGAAGACGCTATGGGGGACATACTTTGTGACATTTCCTTCCACACAAAGCTTAGAAGTCTTGACTATCAACGCCCCCCCTCCCTCACCCAATACATACAGTCTCTCTTTTACCGGCTGTACTTCGGGCCAATGGCTTGATAGTTTTGAGGACTAGAGCCACAGTGGTCAGGGTAGCAGGCACACGTTTGACACTGGTGTTTAGAAAGCCATCCTTGGCCCCCAACCTCCAGCCCTTGGCACACATATAACACCCGGGCCACATCATGGCAGTGTGTCCTGATGCCAGACTTTCTGACCTCCATTTCCTCCAGCCGGGTGTTTGGTATGACTCTTGGGTGCTTCCCCAACCTATTTCTGAAGAAAAGTATACTGGTTCCTTTCAGTGTGAGCGTGGACCTGTTCTTCTTCCGAGTTGAATCTAAGTACTTAAAGCATACTAGCAAAGAACTTGTTAGAAAAAGCTGAGCTCAGCAGTTAAGAGCACTGGCTGCTGCTTCAGACATCCTGGGGTTCAGTCCCAACACTCATGTTACACAACTGTTTATACCTGTGATTTCATGGAAAGGCAGTGTGACGCCCTCTTCTGGTCTCAGCGGGTACTGCACGCATGTGGTGAGCCACCGGTCAAGCTTGTCAAAACACCCATACATGTAAAACAATACAATAAAAAAAAATTAGTCAATTCTGGATTTTGCCAGTATTGAAGCAGCAAGCTGAGATGCAGCAGAGCTTCCTACTTGATACATAGTAACAGTACTATTCATACCACTCAGACTTAGTAACAGTGCCATGCATACATTCCAGTGCTAAGTAACTGTACTATTTATATGGGGTTTTAAGGGAGGCACATCACCTTCTTAGATGCTCATATAATCAGTTAAGGACAAAGTATCCCAGACTGGAAGGCAGCTCCCTCTGTCACGGTGTGGCTCTTCCGCTCCCCCCACGCCCCCCAGGCTGCATCCAAGGTCTCCATCTCTCCGCCCTTTGGGGTCTTTTGGAGGCCTGCAAGTCTCCATCGGGGTTTTATGGGCACAAGGAATGGAAGAGGTTTTGAACAATAGATAGTGAAGCTTCCTCTTCCTAGGCATTCTAGAGCTTCTTGAACCAACTATGCTCTGGAGGAGTGGTTCTCAACCTGGGGGTCATGACCCTTTGAGGGTCAAATGATCACTTCACAGGGGTCACCTGATAACCAGAAATATCATGTATATTAGATTACAGTTCATGACAGTAGCAAAATCATAGTTATGAAGTAGCAACAAAGATAATTTTATGATTGCCAGGGCACCACAACGTGAAGAACTGGATTAAAGAGCCGCAGCATTAGGAAGGTTAAGAGCCACTGCCCTGGAGAAAGGAGCAGACTTTTCATGACACCGAGACAGAGGGCTTCCTTGACTCTCCCATCCTTGGCATAGCCTCTCCTTCACCAGTGCTAGGCAAGGACTATACAGCTCTCGTGCCAGCCCTCTGGGTCTCTGTTTTTAATTTTGAAACAAGAGCTTGGTAAATTATCCAGACTGGCTTTGAACTTGTGACCTTTCCAGGAGGCTGCCTATTTCTGTACATTATCCCTGGGCCTGACCCAAATCTGTGCCCCATCCATCTTTGTTCTGTGTTACACACTGGGTCCCAGTTCTGAGAATACAATAAAAACCAACCCTTCTTAGATCCTGGCTGGATGATAGCAAGGAAAGGAAGTGGAGGCTAACAGATGAGGCCAGGTGACATTGTGCGCAGTTGGCTCATCCATTCTTTTTCACGGGAAACCATACTTGGCTCTGAGACACCCTCCATATGCCTTGACTGAAGTCAATGGCTGCATTTTGCAGACCCATGTATAGAAAGAGCAGTCAGTACAGGAAGCTACAAATCAAGTCTTATCAATGCGCAGGCATCAAGGTGCCTTGGGTCAATTGGTTGCATGTTCCTCCTGTCTCATAAATGTTTATGAAGTGTCATTATGAGGAGGTGGTGGCCAGCTGTTCCCCCAAGGTCCCAGGAATTAGATCTAAGGAAAATGGCTTGGATTAGAAAAAGCAGGGATTGGAGTTCTCTTAGCAACCATGTCATCCTTAGCAGATGATGGTGAGAGTCCTTTGTACAAAAGGTAGAATCTTGTCTGCAAAGACATCATCCCTGACTTGAAATGACTGTGATCTCCTTAGAGAAGGGAAATGGATAAGTCTTGGATGTCCTATCTCCTTCTATGATGTCATGAGCATAGAGTTAGGGTAACTCTCCAGTTATACAGACTACACATTGAGAAGTCCTGACGTTGGGAAGCATCGAAACAAGCTGGGCACAGCTCAGGGACACTTGTTTATCTGCGGCAGTAGCTCTGTGAGGTCTGGGGGATTCCCCAGGGGTTAAGGCACTTGTCCTATAAGCAGTAAGCATGAAGTCCATTTACTGGACCAGCAGAACATAGTTCTGGTGGCTTGCTTAGAATTCCAGCCCTTAGATGGCAGTGACAAGGGATTCCTAGAGCAAGGTGGCTAGCCAGGCCAGCTACATTTGAGCTCTGGGTTCAATTAAGAGACCCTGCTTCTCTATATAAGATGAAGAGCAATTGAGGAAGATTCTGGAGAAGAGCCTTGGGTCTATGTGTGCACGCATTCACATACACATGCACACACATATGGCAACACACATATGACAACACACGTATCTATGTGATTTACATATATACGTATGTAAATGTATATGCATATGTACATGTGTATAGCATTCCAGGTCATAGGTGAAGTTTATTATTGCAGTCCGCAGCCTGAGAAAACTGTAGCCTATATCAGCCCATTTCTGAAAGTTTCTTTCCAGCCCAGAGGCACATGCCTGTAGTGCACCACGCATGTGTGCTTAGCTTCTCCATTTCCCCTCTAGCGTGGCACTTCCTGTGGGACTTCCCGTGGGACATGGAATCTACCAATTCATCAGGACTTCTTACTCCTTGTCTATGGCTCTCGTCTCTCACCACAAAGTATGATGTCATCTGTGGTTTTCATAGAAGGACTTCACCCTTACAGAAAATTCTTTCAATTTCTAATCCACGAAGAGGATTTTTAAAGAATATATATTTTATTTTATTTTATTTTATTTGCTCTGTTGAACAGTGAGTTAGAGACCAATCTGGGCTACAAGAGAGCCTATCTTTTTTTTAAAAAAAAAGGTTTTTTTTTGTTTTGTTTTTTGTTTTTGTTTTTGTTTTTTTGGGTTAGGTATGATCAAATTTGCCTTTAATCATAACACTTGGGAGGCAGAAGCAGGAGAGTCTCTGTGAGTTTAATGCCAGCCTGGTCTACATACAGAGGTCCAGGACAGCCAGGGATATATAGAGAGTACCCTGTTGATACTTAGTGACGTGTGTGTGTGTGTGTGTGAATGTGTGTGTATCTTAGTGACATATATGTGTGGTGTGGTTTTTGTATTTGTGTGTGTGTCTAAGTACCAATCATACTTAAAGAACAGAGAATTAAGTCTCATTTCCCGAAAAAAATGTTTATGTAATTACTTGGAATTCTTCAATACGGAAAAATATCCACCTCCTTATTTGCTTATAGACTTGGTGGTTTATTTATGTCAGTGTAGACTTACAGACACCCACTTTATACTTTGAATTTTATCTGAATATTGTTGTCTCCCCGTTTTTTCACTGCCGTGACTTATACCTAAGAGAACAACTTATTTTTTGAGGCAGGGTCTCTCCTTTACTCAGTTGGCAAACTCGACAGCCCCCAAGCTCCTGGCAAGTTTCTGTCTCTGCCCCCTCCCCCATCTTGCTCTAGGGTGTGGTTCTGGGAATCCAGATCCACACCATTGTATCAGTTTGCTTATTTTTACAATTTTCTCCATGGGAGTATTAATGTTTTGGTTGTTGTTTCTTTCATATTTTACATCTCAACCATAGTTTCCCCTCCCTCCTCTCCTTCCAGCCACCCCAAACCTCCCCACTCCCCACATCTACTCCTTCCCCATTTCCCTTCAGACATGGGTCAGTCTCCCAGAAATGTTAGCTGAACATGGCTTAACAAATTATAAAAAGATTGGGCTCACACCCACATATCAAAGCTGGATGAGGTAACCTAATAGAAGAGAAACAAACAAAAACACAGGCAAAACCCACAAGGACACCAAGCTGAACAACCATAGCGTCCTATGCAGAAGACCTAGGTCAGATCCACATGGGCTCTCTCATTGTCGGTTCAGTCTCTGTGAGCCCTTAGGAGCCTGGGTTAGTTGCATCTGTGGGTTGTGTTCTTGGGATGTCCTTGGCCCTTCTGGGTCTTATAGTCCTTCCTCCCCCTCTTCTGAAGGGTTTCCTGAGTTTTACCTAATATTTGGCTGTGTGTCGGTCTATCTACTCCCATCAGTGGCTGGACAGAGCCTATCTGATGACGATTATGCTAGGTTCCAGTCTACAGGTATAGGAAAATATTGTTAGAAATCATTTCAGGTGGTGGCTCACGCCTTTAATCCCAGCACTTGGGAGGCAGAGGCAGGCAGAGTTTGAGGCCAGCCTGGTCTACAAAGTGAGTTCTAGGACAGCCAGGGCTACACAGAGAAACCCTGTCTCAAAAAACAAAACAAAACAAAACAAACCCCTCTCTCTCTCTCTCTCTCTCTCTCTCTCTCTCTCTCTCTCTCTCTGGCCTGTCTAGCCTCTGGTTCCTGGATCTCCAGGCAGTGTTGGGCATGGGCTGCCTCTCATGGCATTAGGTCTCAAGTTGGACCACTCCTTGGTTGACTAATCCCACAAGTTCTGTGTCATGTCACCCAGACACATCTTGTTGGCACAAATTGAAGATTTTGTGACTGGGAGGGTGTCCCAGTCCCAGCACTGGAAACCTTGCCTGGTTACAGAAGATGGCTAGTTCAGGCTCTGTATCTTCATTACTAGGAGTCTTCACTAGGGTTGCCCTTGTAGATTCCAAGGAGTTTCCACTGCACTAGGTTTCTGCCTCACCCCTGAAATGTCCCACCTTCCAGTCATCTCTCCCAGTACTCTCTGCCTCCACCTCTGAACCCCACACCCCATCTCTCCTGAAACTCCTAACAGTGGAGCTGGGCCTGTCTCTAACTCTTTGGCCTGCTTTCCCCCCTTCTATTGGATTACCCCATCCAGCCTTGATGTGAGTGTATGAGCCCATCCACACCTATCTTCAGTCCATCCAAGAAATCAATTCTATTTCCCCTTCCCAGGGAGATCCATGTGTCCTCCCTTGAGCCTCCTTTGTTATTTATCCTCTTTTGGTCTGTGGATTGTAGCATGATTATCCTTTACTTTATGGCTAATATCCACTTATAAGTGAGTACATACCATGTTTGCCTTTCTGGGTCTGGGGTACCTCACCCAGGATGGTCTTTTCCAGTTCCATCCATTTTCCTGCAAATTTCACAATGTCAATTTTTTAAAAACAAATGAATAATAATCCACTCAATGAAAATGTGATACATTTTCTTTTTCTTTTTTCTTTCTTTCTTTTTTTTTTTTTCAAGACAGGGTTTCTCTGTATAGCCCTGGCTGTCCTGGAACTCACTTTGTAGACCAGGCTGGCCTCGAACTCAGAAATCCGCCTGCCTCTGCCTCCCGAGTGCTGGGATTAAAGGCGTGCGCCACCACGCTTGGCTGTGGTACATTTTCTTTGTCCATTCTTTGGTTGAGGAACATCAAGTGTCCTTGTGGTAGTGTAGAGTGTTCTTTGGGTATAGGCTCAGGAGTGGTATAGCTGGTTTTTTGAGGTAGATCAATTCCCAGTTTTCTGAGAAATTGTACCTGTCTTGAAACTGCATTTGACTTTTTAAAATGTGGGTTCTAGGGACTGAACTCGGGTTACCAAATTTATATGGCAAGTCCTTTTACCTCCTGAGCCATCTGGCCAGCTCTACACTATTCCTGAACTGAAAAAAATGTAGAAATACAAAATAGGTTACTGTGAGCAATCCTTGTGAGCAGTCCTGGTGGGGCCTGAAGTGTTCTGAGTCTTGACTGTGCCCATGTCCGTTACCTGGTGTGAAACTACAATAGCTTAGAGCAATGCCTCTGCCAGAAGCAAGCAGGGGAAGGTTACACAGGATCTCTGTGGTGAGAAATTCAGGTTTCCTTAAAAACCCAGTTATGTTATGTGAATGTGTTTTTGTTTTAATCCCAGGTGTGGGATAAGAGGCTGCTTCACAGCAGGTGATTGTGATTTGTCTCTTGCTCTAGCAGGGGCGTGATTCTGCCAACTGCAGATAGTTTCTGTAAGTGTGAGATGTTGGAAATGCTGGGAACTTTTCAGAGAGTATAAATGCTAGAAACCCTGGAAGGGCTAGGGCATGCTCCAAGGAGGGGCAGTAGAGGTGGTAGCTACTGCTGCTATTGCTGTTTCCTGCTGCTTCAGTACTAAGTGGTCTTGAGCAAAGAGACTAGAAGAAGAAATTGGTTATTCTGATGACAAAGAACATTGCCCTAAGGAACTCAACACCCTTAGTCAACAGGAAGTAGTCTAAGGAGGTCTACATCCCCTTTCCCTTCTAACCTTCTTTCTCTCCTACCTAGTGTTTGAGGGTTGGAAGGGATTAGGGTGGAATAAAGGTTGGAAGGATGGTAGATATAAGAACCCAATAAATGAATCCAAAAAAATCTCCTCATCTCATTTCTTAAAGTGGCACACAAACCCACACATGTCCTGAAATACACAGTTCAATCTAAACCACAGAACATCTGCTCATGTGTTGGAGTCTGTTCCTTCTGCTCATTGTCTTCCCCCTTGAAAATAATGGCCACTTAAAGGCATGTCCTCACCAGACTTGTATTCTCTCAGCACACAGAGCTCTGGGACCATGGTGTATGGTCAGCACTGAGGCAGGCCACTGGAGGGGTCGTGTGCGAGATGATCAGAGGTATGGCCTATTGCAGTTAGTGGGTATGTGATTCCTTAAATAAAACACACATAGAACAGGCAGGTGAAAGGCTTGACTCGTCTCTTCACAGAATCCCTGAGAGTTCTGGCCCAGTGTGGCTAGTCTCCGGTTAAGATAAAGTGGACGATGTTTGCCACAATTCCTTCCTGCCTCAGCTACTTTTCCAATCAGAGTACTCTTACAGCAAATGGAAAATAAAACTTTTCTCCTTTTGACTGACAGAAGGCTCTGATCTACCAGCTATCTCAGTTACCTTTCCTGTTGCTATGATAATATATGTAATTATGTATATGTATGTATATATGTGTATATGTGTATATATACATATATGTGTGTGTGTGTGTGTGTGTGTGTGTGTGTGTTCCAAGAAAAACAATTTAAAGGAGAAAGGGTTTATTCTCCATCATTGTTGGGAAGTCCCTGCGGCAAGAGCCTGAAGCAATTGTCCTAGCTCACCCAGAAGCAGGACACAGAGACCAATGAAGGGCCAATGCTTAGCCTTGGCTCACTTTCTCTGTATACAGTCTAAGATGCTCTGCCCTGGCATTGGTACTGTCCACAGTGAAGATGGGTCTTCCCACATCCATTAACATAATCAAAGATGATAATTACACCCACAGGGGCACCCAGAGGCCCATCTCCCTGGGACTCTGTCAACTTCATCAAAATGCTAATCATGACAGTCACTGCAGAACTTGTCAGCACATGCCATAGTGTGTGTTTTGCATGAATGAGACTCGGAAGGCAGAAGTGGAGCAGTAGCTATATGTAATACTTTATCCCTAGAAGATCTAAAGTAAGGTTTATGTAGCCACAGGGACATAGCTGCTGAATGACCAAATGGCAACAGCTTAAGTCTCAGCCTGAAGTGTGACAGCTACTAAAGTAAGGACACTGATTCAAAGAATGGGATCTTCTAATTTGGGGTAGGAATGCAGGGGAAGACGCTGGTGAGGCAGAAGAAATTGAACTCTTAAACTGTGTGTATTTACTTACTTGTGTGTAGGAGGGGCACATGCCAAGAAGGCTCTGTAGAGTTGGCTCTGTTCCTTCATCTTCCAGTGAGTTCCAGGGATCAAACTCAGGTTACCAGGCCTGGGCAGGAAGCCCCATTACCTGTTAAACCATCTCGTTGGCCCCATAAATTCCTCAATTCTGGGCTGGAGAGATGGCTCAGCGGTTAAGAGTACTGACTGCTCTTCCAGAGGTCTTGAGTTCAATTCCCAGCAACCATATGGTGGCTCACAACCATCTGTAATGAGATCTGATGCCCTCTTCTGGTACATTTGAGGACAGTGTCCTCACATACATAAAATAAATAAATAATTCTTTGAAAAAACCACCTGGCTTTTTCGAGACAGGGTTTCTCTGTATAGCCCTGGCTGTCCTAGAACTCACACTGTAGACCAGGCTGGCCTCGAACTCAGAAACCCGCCTGCCTCTGCCTCCCGAGTGCTGGGATTAAAGGCGTGCACCACCACGCCTGGCTTATTTTAACACTTTTTTTATATTTATTTACTTAGTGTATGTATGGGCACGCACTATGCCATGGGGGTGTAAGTGGAAGTCAGAGGACAGGTTCAGAGGTGGTTCTCTCCTTCCACTGTGTGGTGCCCTGGGGTGGAACTCAGGTTACCAGGATTGGCAGCAAGCACCTTGAGCTGCTTGGCCATCTTAGCAGCCTGATTTAGAGATACTTCAATATCTCACATGTAGCCAGGTGAAGTAGTGCATACTTTTAATCCCAGTACTCAGGAGGCAGAGGCAAGAGATGCTCTGTGAATTTAAGGCCAGCCTGATCTACATAGTGAGTTCCAGGAAAGCCAGGGCTACATATGAGACCCTGTCTCAAAAACTACCACCAGCACCACCACCAACAAAACTTTCAAGTGTGATATGACAGGTTGATGCACACTTTTTGGCGGGAATAGTACTGTGGCCATTTACACCCCTTTGACAAATTCATACAGGTATAAAATGTAATTCAAGTCACACTACCACTCCTGCTTCTTAGACTGTGCATGTGCGTGTGTGTATGTGTATGTGTGTGTGTGTGTGTGTGTGTGTGTGTGTGCACGCGCGTGTGCGCGTATGCCCGAAGTGTATACAGTAGCCACAGCTGCTGTGTATTTATGGCTGCAATGCCCATGCCCTGAAGGCAGCATTTCTTAGCAATCTGAATCTCGACTCTTCAACGCTCACAATCCTTCCACTAAATCTTCTGTGATGTCCCGCTGGGCGCAGAGGTAGTATCTGTGTCCTGTGTGGCTACTACAAGAGACAGGCTTCCAAAGGAAGCACCCACACCCTTGATTCATGGCTATTCTTCTTCTCTGTGCACCAGATCTTTAACATGGAGCCACTGTCATCCATGTGGGAAATGTAAACAGTATCATTAAATCTCAGAGTGGCAGGGACCGATGTGGAGCAAAGGGCAAAGCAATGATCAGTAATGGCTTGACTCAGATGACACCAGATAATTAATCATAGTGTCCCCAGAAGGGAATAGGATGACTACTAAACTCTCATTCCATCTGCATGGGCAGGAATATCCCAGCACTAATGAACAGAGGCGACCTTGACTCAGTAACAGAGTACCAGGACTCCTCAGCAATTTCAGGACTTGGGTTGGTTTCCAGATCCAGAGATCTTTGAATGAGAAGGCCAGGCTCTGCTGAGGAAGGACCAAGTTGGTACATTTCCAACAAGTTTTACTGTTCATCTTTCACCATCCATCCTCTAAGGGGGACCTCAGCCTTGTACACTGGGGTGGGGTGGGGGAATCTTTGGGGCCCTACTGGATGCTTTTGCACTGATGTTGGTTCTGCATGAACCTAAACAGCACTGTGGCCCCATAAATAGAGATTTATGGAGGGGTGAAGGATAATGTATTAGCTAAGGTCTGTCTCTCATGGGTCCCCAGACTTGGCCTGTGGTTGTTTCCCCAGGTCAGAATGTATATAATTGGGATTGAGGTACTCAATGATCCCATACTGGTTCGCTGATCTGTGGAGTGAGTGAAGGTTCTTGAGTGAGTATAAGCTATACTAAGCCATTTGAACCAGCTACCCCTGCCAGGGAACTAGTGAGCCGAGAACAATAGTTCATTCCCTGGAGAGACCACAGAGATCCGTGTACTGCGAAGGAATTGAAAGATGAGCCACATCCCCCTTTAACTCTTGAACTTGGCTTGTGTAGAAGGTGGACAGTTGGTTCTCGCAAACACATCAGCATGGCGACTCCAATTGTATCTGCTGTTCCTGCTAGATTTCTCTGCTTGAGAAGGTTGACATGTCCCTGGCACTTGATGTACAGCTTGTCACCTGGCCAATGGCTTTCCCTGCAAGGGTGTTCAGAAGGACCATTGGATGCAATTTGCTTTTATCTGGAACCCCCCTGCAACACACCTTTATAGCTCCATCTCAGGGCTATATTAACTCTCTAGCCTTGAGCCATAGCTTAGTTCCTGGCAGGTCTTGATCACCTGTCTCTTCCACAAGGTATCAATCCATTCCATCAATCACACCAGTCCATTCCATTGATGGCATTATGCCAACTGGACCATGAACAGGAGGTAGCAGCCACTCTCGACTTGGTAAAGCATTGGGATGCCAGAAGGTGGGGAATAAAAGATCCCCTATTAGATATTCTAAGAGTTGTGGTACAGAATACACAGAGATAGCCCTTCTGAGGTTGCACCTGTTCCCTTCCACTACCAAGAAGGAAGCACAATGCTTCATTGGCCTGTGGACTATGAAGACTTTGTTATTCCAGACCATATTCCCAATGACTTTGAAAACTGCTAGTTTTGAGTGAGGCTGAGAACAGGTCCAGGATGCTGTGCTCACTGGCTTGCTTCTTGGGTTATAAGGAAACTTGAGAGTACTCAGGTCCTTAGTTCCACACTTACCCATTAGCTACCAAGTTACCATGGCTTGTGTCAACTTGACACAAACTAGTCATCCAGGAAGAAAATTTAATTAAAAATTTTTTTTAGTAAGATTGACTGGTAGACAAGTCTGTGAGCTAATTTCTTTACTAATAATTGATGTGGAAGGGTTTGCCATCTTTGGGCAGTACCACCCCTGGGTGAGTGGTTCAGGGTTGGATAATCTAGAAGAATAAGCAAACCATGGGGGAGCAAGCCAGTAAGCAGCG
Organism: Mus musculus; assembly: GCF_000001635.26. Taxonomy (NCBI): domain Eukaryota; kingdom Metazoa; phylum Chordata; class Mammalia; order Rodentia; family Muridae; genus Mus; species Mus musculus. Next base: position 62,116,791 of record NC_000076.6, on the reverse strand, counting down.
TTCCTTCATAGCCTCTGCATCAGCGCCTGCCTCTAGGTTCCTGCTTTGAGTTCCTACCCTGCCTCTTCTCAATGATAGACCATGGCATGGGAATAAAAGCCAAACGAATCCCTGTTCACCCAAGTTGCCTCTGGTCAAATTGTTTTTTTATTCACAGAAGTAGAAAGTAAACTAGAACATCATGTGACCCCAGCGGCCCACCATGAGCTAGGTGTTATCTGACCCACCAAGCCAGGAAGTGGTGGGTACAGATCAGCAATCCCTATAGCCCAAGTTTCCATGGTGCATGGTCCCTGCCCCAGTGCCTTCTGTCCACCAGCATGCACCTGTGGTCTCATGGGGGCCAGTTGTCAGAAAGAGAAGACTATGCCAGTCTTAAAGATCGTTCTGTGTGTTGTGCAAACTCTGTTGGAAAACAGACACTTGTGACATTATAGTCCCCTCTGGAGACACCTTGAAAGATCTTGCTGAAGGTAAATACTCACAGTGGGCAGAACTCGAGGCAATAACACTTGGTTTTACATTCTGTTTGGAAGGAAAAAATGCCCAGGTGGGTGACTATACACTGACTCATGGCCTGTGGTGTAGTGCCTTTTTCTCAATGAGCAGGGACTTGGGAGGAACACAACTGGAAAAGAGTGTGGCTAGAATTCTCCCAATGGGTAAGGGACATGGATATTTGTGTCTCGTGTTAAGACAGGGATGGCCCCGGGGTGACTTGTTCCAACTCAAGTCTGCCAGAACACAGTGGGTCTGTTCCTCTCACTTTGGACTGCGTTGTTCTCTCTTGACTTCCAGACTCATGTCTCAAAAGGATTTGAGATGAAATTGCAGAAGATCATGAGCAACTTAAATAGAAAAACCCTTAACTTGTCAAATGTATGTAAGAAACCTTGTAACCTGCAGACACAATTCTCCCTTTGGGAGAGAGCTCTTTGGCTTGCTGCTGGTCTTTAGTGGAAACTCCACACCTACCCATTACAGCAACAAAAACCTGTTTAACATGTGTGTGTGGGGGGGAGCAGGGGTGGGAATGAGTTGGGATGGTATCTTAGTCAGGGTTTCTATTCCTGGACAAAACATCATGACCAAGAAGCAAGTTGGGGAGGAAAGGGTTTATTCCGCTTACACTTTTCACATCGCTGTTGATCACCAAAAGAAGTCAGGACTGGAACCCAAGCAGAGCAGGAATCAGGAGCTGATGCAGAGGCCATGGAGGGATGTTACTTACAGGCTTGCTTCCCCTGGCTTGCTCAGCCTGTTCTCTTATAGAACCAAGACTACCAGCCCAGAGATGGCCCCACCCACAAGGGGCCTTTCCCCCTTGATCACTAATTGAGAAAAAACCCCACAGCTGGATCTCATGAAGGTACTTCCCCAACTGAAACTCCTTTTTCTATGATAACCCCAGCCTGTGTCAAGTTGACACATAAAACCAGCCAGTACAGATGGGCAAGAGATGACAGAGAGAAACCTTTGCAACTGAGTAGGTTACTGAGTTACTTTGTAACTGAGTGGGTAGAATTGCCTGCCATATGGACAGTGTTCCCCTAGGCTTTGCAGAGGTCCTATGAACAGTGGAGGGGGGGCACACCCACTCAGTAACGTAACTTCCACTCACCAAGGCTGATCTGGCTACAGTGGCTGCTGAGTGCCAGCCACATAGATCAATACTAAATGGCACTATTTGCTGGGTTGACCAACTAGTGGCCAGGTGACAGGGTGGCTAGCTGCACTGGAACCACTTCTTCATAGGGAGGGCAACACTGTGACCTTACTGGGGCAGACACCTCTAGTTACAGATTTGTGCTTTATGCGTGTGATGCTATTCCTAAAGTCCCATCCGTGGACTAACAAAAGTCCTCACTCAAAGTCCAGACAGTCCACCTAGCATTGCTTCTGACCAGGGCATTCACTTCACGGACAGAAAAGTGTGCTGCCAGTGAGCCCATGTTCAGAGTCGACTTACTGGTCTGAGCATGTCCCCATCATCCTGAGGCATTGGCTCGGCAGAATGATGGAATGGACTTTAAAAGACACAGATACAGCACCAATTAGGTAGCAACAGGCTGGAAGGCTGGGGTAGGGTCCTCCAGAAAAGCAATCAGAGTCCAGAATGTGGCACAGTCTCTCCCACAGCCAAGAGTCAAGAGGTGGAACCGGAACGGCAGAGAGCACACCTCCCCTTGTGATTCTGTAGCAATATTTTGGCTACTTTCTTGCTCTGCTGGCTCAGAAATCTTGTTTCTGAAGTCGAGGGAGTGGGTCTGCCAGGAGATACAGCAGTAACATTCTTCACACTTCAAGGATCCTGTGCCAAACTCCCTACATGGTTTCTTTAAATCCCTTCAAATGGCCACTCCGATGGCTTCTGTTCATAGTGATGGCTATCTCGGAACTGGTTTTCTCGACCTCATCTGAATGACACACAGTTGGCAACTGTGCCCAAGGAAGGTCAACCCTGTGGGCTGTGGGTGCCCACACTGGGTTGTTTATAACCTGTCCCAGTAGGAGGTGAGACTTGGGGCTAGGGATGTTTGTAAGTCTTGTATCGCTTAGGACAGTGTATTCCTTCCCACTCCCCCTCCACCCCCACCCCGCTTCCCCTGGTAGGCCATAGGGCCAAGCACCATTGAAATTCCGGTCCCAAACCTCAGCCAGGCCCTGAACATATGTTTCATCCTGAAAGGAACAATGGAGCTGCTGAGCTTAATTAAGACCCCACAAAAAGCCATTGGCCAGGCAAGCCTCATTCTCTGCCATCAGATGCTTTCTTGCTCACCCCACCCCCACCCTTCTGTCTCTGCCTAGGCTTCTATGGGAGGACTGGATGAAAGGCTGACTCTGCTACCTCCTGGCCCTTCTCTCCTTACAATCTGATCTCTCTGGACTCAAAACACAGCTCTCCATCTAGGGGAATATAAGACTTCATCCTGGAGTCACTTATGAGTGACCACAGCGTAGGGACATGGATTCGGGTTACCCCAGGGAACATGTTTCCAGTTTTCACAGTTATAGAACAACAATGACAACAAAACAGAGTCATAAATCAGGGGATTTTCCAGCTACATTGGTGGGAACATCAGGGGGATACAGCAAAGCGAGGTGATTCGATGCAGCCTTTGAACAGGCTTAGCTTTTGTCTGTTTGGGGAGCTCATAGCTTGTTAATACATTCCTAAAGGTTTTACCCGATAACCACAGGATGTTAGGCCAGACACAATGAGTAACTGCGAAGGGGGAACTAAAGATTGCCCAAGATAATTTGGCTCTGGAGCTGTAACATTCCAACTCCCTGCAATCACAGAGTTGTAATGACTCAAACTTGTGGAGTCTTTAATGTGGACTTGTTTTCTGGGAACTTCAGTTCACATCTCTGTCCGTTCTTTTGAGTTCTGGAGTAGGAAAGGGTGCCACCTTAGTTCCTGGGGCTAATCGGACCTAGGCCCAGCTACAGAAGCAAGCAGCCAGTACGAGTCTGTGGGGCTTCTTGGCCCTTCGTTAGAATGGCTCTGAAACTCCTTTCAGGCTGGAGGGTGAGGGTTTGTCCTAGCCCTGATGTAACCTGAACTTTGATGGTAAAGTGTGAAATAAGGGGCTCAGCTGACTGTAGGGTGTAGCCCCAGTTCTGAGGATTATGGCCTCTGAAGGCTCCTGGAAGTTTGGCATAGCACAGAGCTTGAGAGACTTTTGTGTGGAATAAATGCACAGATTTGAACTTATTTAACACAGCTCCTGCCCTGCACTGTATTACATCACCTCACTCAGGTACAATTTCCTCACCTGTTTTCCTTTGATAGACATTTAAATTCCTTTCCAGTTTCCATTATAAAAACCACACCAGGCATACATGAGCGTTCCTTCCTGCATCATAAAGAACACAGGTACTCATGGCTTAAAAGTGAAATGCCCACCATAGGCTAAGAGTTTGAGCTCTGGGTTCCTAGCTGGTGGGGACGCTTTGAGAGGTTGCAGATCCTTTAAGAGATGGGGGCCTACTTGGAGGAAGTGGGTAAATTGGGGTTGGGCCTTAAAGATTTTAATCCAGCCCCACTTCCTGCCCCTGTTCCTTTGTTTCCTGGTTAGAGCCATCTTAAAAGAGCCACATCCTCTGGTCACAAAACAAGATGGAGTCCCAGTCATCAAGCCTTTCCCACCATGAGCCAAAATAAATCCTTTCTCTCCTAATTTCCCTACTTCAGTTACATTATCACAGGGATGAAAAAAAAAAAACCAAAAAAAAAAAAAAACAACCAAATCCTCGCACAATTTCCACACAGCTCGTCTTGGTTCTCCCGAGTGGTGTGCATTGATTCACACACCCACTGGCAGCATATAGGAACACACTTCACTGCCCAGCATCAAGGATGTGGTATCATTACGTTTCCTCCTCCCAGTCCATCCAATGATTCATAAGGTTCCCAAATTGTAACATTGAGCACAGATTTAAGATTCACTGGCCATTTAGATTTCTTTTATAATATGCCTGATGAAATCTTTCACCTATGTTTTAACTTGGTTGCTTATATTATTCATTTGCAGATACTCCTATACTCTTTCTGTCTTCCAGATGTCAGATTTGTTGTTGTTGGCTATCTGTTTTGTTTTTGTTTCTACGGTAAAATACTCTCACTGAAAATTTACTTAGGGCTATAGGAAAGGCTTTATTTTGGTTAACAATTCCATATTGCAGTTCAGGGGAAGTCACTTCAGAAACTTAAATAGTAATCACATCACATCCAATCAAGAGCAGAGAGAAACCGGGGCACCAACGCTGGCTGCTCACTTCCCCACTGGTTTTCTTTACTCTTACATAGCTCAGGGTCCAGCCTAGGGAATGGTGCCACCCTCAATGGGCTTGGTCAATTAATAGGACAATTCTTTACAGACAAGCACCAAGGCCAACCAGATCTAAATCAAACCTTAAGGAGACTCTCTTCTTGGGTGGTTCTAGGTGATAGATGCTTGGCTTGAGCCAGAGCCAACGCCAGAGATGCCTGACCTAGATTCCCACTCCGTGAGGCTGCAAAACTCTCTCAGGATTCCTACCGGAACAGTGTCAGAGGGTTGTAAAGGGAGTGAGGTCCCTGCTTCCTCCACGCAGGTTCCAGGGATCCAACTCAAGTCATCAGGCTGTGAAGCTCAACCATCTATCAGTCTCTCTGTCCTGTCTCACACTTTCCCTCCAGTCCCCTGTCTCTTCTCTGACTCTGCCTTTTCAGGCTGTCTATCCATCCTTTCTCCTCCCCACTACACCTGGACTCACTAGAGACCAAGAATTAATCTGGTGATCCCGCCCCCAACCCGCTCTGAGGGAAGCATGCTGCAAACTGAGCGAACATGCCAGTGATTCATACCTCTTCGGTCCCCAAGGAGCTTGGAGCTCCTGAGGGGCGGGGCTGGGTCCTTCTCAAGTGGAACAGGCAGAGTTAGCTGGGCAGATCTGAGCAGACTTGTGTTTACAAGTGGGCTCACCTTCTGCCTACTTCTCTTCTCCCAACCCAGGCATCCCGGGTCCTGGGCTTTTATGTGATCCCCTCTTCCCTGGTCCTCTTCCCCATCATGTATTCACCCACATTCCCCATCCCAATCCTTCTCAGCCTCCTCATCTCTTCCCGATAGTCCTTCCTCCCCAATCTAGCTGCTCCTTGTCCTCCCTTCTCCCTCCTTCCCCTCCCTTCTCCTCCAGTCCCGATGCGCAGCTGCAGTTACCCCGGCAGCCGGCAGAGGGGGCCCCGAGCCGGGCCTCGCCCCTGCGGTGCGCGCTTCCTGTGAGGTCAGGTGGGAGGAAACGGCCGCCCGTGGACGCCGAGCCCCGGGAACCGTGCGCGCAGGTGGGTGGTGTTCGCGCCGGGTCCCGGATCCGCACCCCTTCCCACCGCTGCGGGGCCTGGAGCCACGCCTGACCGAGGCGCTGCAGCGGCGCGGGTGGGCCAGCCTGCGGGATGACAAAGCACGGGACGTCGCGCAGAACCGCGACCCTGCCCGCTCCACGCTGTGCTCCTCCCCGGGCCCAACCTGCCTCGGTGCCCCGGCGGGTTGAGATGAACACGGAGGCGCTCCTCGGGTGACAGTGCCGGGCCTATCGTCACCCTTAGGGGCTGCAAAGCTGGGGTCCCCCAGAGCCGCAGCTGCAGCTCACACACCTTGTGGTGGGAGGTTGGACTTCGTCCTTTACCTGGGTGTTCCCTGCAGGTGAGGGGCAGGGGGCGTGCCCTCCGCAGCGCAGGTACACCCTCCCCAGCGTGATGTCCCCAGGTTCTGCCACCTGGGTGGAGACCTAAGAGGATCTACGTAGATTATTAGCGCCTGCTCTTTTTGGCAGTGCTTAGGAACCGCACCCTAACCCTGTTTTTTTTGTTTGTTTGTTTTGTTTTGTTTGTTTGTTTTGTTTGTTGGTTGGTTTTGTTGTTGTTGTTGTTGTTTTAACGTTAGCATACAAAACACTGCCTTCCTGTTTGTTTCTTTTTTGAGACAGGGTTTCACTTAGCAGAAGCTGGCCTTTAACCCCTGACCTTCCAGCCTGTACCTCCTTGGAGTTCTGGTGTTGATTACAGGTGTGCGTCACTTGGACAGGGCCCTGGGACCCACCCTCCCTCTCTTCCTCCCTTGCATTTTTTCCACCTCTTTTGGTTAATAGGACAAGCACCTGCTAAGGGTGGGCCACCATATGATCACCACCGAAAAACAATCTCTCAATTATCTGTAGCGGGCCCGTTGAGGTCAGGGGAAAGATCTGCCCCCTAGACGATCAATCGAAGGGCATGCATTTATTGGCAGGTACAGCGCAGCAGAAATTCCCAGCGTCCAGGGAGAATGGTGAGGATCTTGGCCAATGGGGAGATCGTTCAGGATGATGACCCACGAGTGAGGACGACCACCCAGCACAGAAGTAGCAGCTCTCAGCAGGTAGGCAGCCATCCTGAAGAGAAGTGTAGCAGCTGGCCCCAATTCCCAGTCTCCAGCGCCCTGCTTACCTTCTACAGCCGCGACTCTCAACCTTCCTAACTCCATGGCCCTTTAACACAGCTCCTCATGCCGTGCAGATCCCCAACCATAACATTATTTCCTTTGCTCCTTTGTAACTCCAGTTTTGCTACTGTTAAGAATCGTAATGCAAATACCTGTGTTTTCTGATGGTCTCAGGGGACCCTAGTGAAAGGGTCATGTGACTCCCTAGAGGCGGGTCGTGACTCACAGGTTGAGAACCATTGCTCTATGTAGTCCAAAGCGCACTCCACAGAGCGTCTAGCAGAGTAAGAATGGACTAACTGTCTGGCTCCTGCCTTCTGGGGAGGGAGCCCCCCTTAGGCCTCAGACCTAGGGACTTCCTTTCTTTTGGTGGGCTTTGCAAACGCTAGTGGAACCAGCATCTCTAGAATGTGGGATGGAGGTGAGATGCTGGCTTCAGTTATGGAGAGAGTGCCAACCTCAGGGTACCTACTCACTGCGTGCTTCTCCCCTCTCCTCTCCTGTCCATCCTGGTCACCTTTTTCCAGGTATGGTTAGGGGAGCACAGGCTCTGAGATTTTGTGCCTTGGTTGGTCCCAGGAAGGAAGCATGGTTATAGGATGGCCATGGGGGGGGGGGCAGCCGGGAGTCTTCTGGTTGGTGCCTCAATTCCAAGGAAACTTCCCCTGGACTCATATGTCTTGTCTTAACCTTCCAGGGCTTTTTCAACAGAGGCCACGGCGCACCTCCAGGGGGCCCTGGACCCCGCCAGCAGCAGGCAGGTGCCCGACTGGGTGCTGCCCAATCTCCTTTCAGTGACCTGAACCGGCAGCTGGTGAACATGGGCTTCCCACAATGGCACCTTGGGAACCACGTGGTGGAACCTGTGACCTCCATCCTCCTGCTCTTCCTGCTTATGATGCTCGGGGTTCGTGGCCTCCTGCTTGTGGGCCTGGTCTACCTGGTGTCTCACCTGAGTCAGCGGTGACCTCCGGGGGACTCATGAGGGCGGGAGTGTTCAGTAGGATTGACTGGACTGGGCTTTGGTGCGACATCATGCACAGGGGGAGGGAGCTTGGGTGGGCTCAGAAGGTGTGATGGGCATGAGACCGGCTTTGTAGATTTTTCTCCCGCTGCAGGAGGCAGAGGGACTCTCTGGGCCAGCATTGCTGAAAAAGAGAGTCCTGTGGTTTCCTGGAATGTTTTTAGGGGGCATAGGGCTTCCGCTAAAAAGCACAAGCAGGAATAAGAAAGGCTTAGTATGTTGTATTCTCCCAGAACACAAATCTTCTACCAGGCGCAAACCCGGAGCTGAGAGCAGCTGGGAACTGTCCAGAGTTTTATAGCAATCCTTCATTTTAATGGTGTCCTTTTTTTATTGGCTGATTTTATGTATAAGGAAGGATATTGACATTCTATTTATCATGATCTTTCCTTTTCTTTGGGTTTTCCAAGACAGAGGAGTCTCACTGTGTAGCCTTGGCTGGCCTGGAACTCACCATGGAGACCAGGTCGGCCTCCAGCTCACAGAGATCCTCCTGTGTCTTCCTCCCAAGTGTTGGGACCAAAGGTGTGTGATACTGTGCCCAGCTATTGTGATATTTTCAATAAATAAATTGGAGTCCCTTTTAAGAAGCCGGTGAATGACTGACTCACGGCTGCCCTGCCTGAAGAAGCTGGTGGGGTGGCTGGGTTTGGAGAAGAGGTGATAGGGCCTTTGACCTTGTGATGTCGGGGATTTTTCTCAGACAGGGTGCTGGGAGGTGAGGTACAGGCTTGGACCCCTTGCCTAGTGCTGTGGGGAGCTCTAGGCACCCCAATACTCTGAACCCCAAGGTCAGCTTTTGGGGTGGGGGTAGAGTCCTTAGGATGACTGGGGGCGGAGTGTGTAAGGAGTGAAAGAATGGAGTGTATTGAATGTCTGAGGTCTGTCTTGCTCAGGGGCTCAACCCAGGGGCTGCTCAGGTTCGTTCGTCCAGCCATCAGCAGCTCTCAGAAGTCCTGGCCATAGTGAGCTCTCCTTAGCAGGTCTCAGGACCAGGGAGCCCTGATTTCCTGACAGGAGACATGGGTTTGGCTGGTGCTCTCTCTCTCTCTCTCTGCAGTCGTGGTTGTCCTAGAACTCACTCTGTAGACTGGCTGGCCTGGAGGTCCCAGCGCCTGGATTAAAGGCATGTGCCACCACCACCCTGCAGATCTTGAATTCGAGTCTTCACCGGAGACTGCCTGAGAGAGGCAGTAGGTGGGTGGCCTTTCAGGTCTGGTGGGCTCAGGGTGATGGCTCCAGGAGAATGAAGCCTGAAGACCCAGCCTGCCTTGGTACCAGCAACCTCCCCCTCCCAGGTCCCTGAGGGTAACTGTGTGTGGCCAGGGGTGGCTGACGACTGCAGATGCTATTCTCTTCTCCTGACCTTGCTCTTCTGATTGAAACAACCTCCCTCAGGCCATGTGCCTGTCCACTGCTCCCTGGGGCTGGGATCCTCTGTCAGGGTGGATCCCTCACCAAAGGTTTCCTGAGTCTTCTGCGCATGACAGGAGGGGACATGGGCGCATTCTTGGTGGAAAAGGAGTGTAGCTGTCAGCTGCTCGCGATCTCAGCTGTTCACAGTGACATCTCACACCCTCGCAGGTCGGCCTGCTCCCTTCCCCAGCCACAATAGACTGCCTGCCCCCATCCTGCTCCCCAGAGCCATCTTGTTTCTCAGGGTCCTCTTTCAGTCTGCGGGACTTGTTTCATGCATGGAATACCTTAAGGGATGCGAATTAGGGTCCTCATGTAACACACTGGAGCGTCACAGTTGAAAGGGGCCTTTGTGGAAACGCAGTCTCCTTTTCTAAAGTCAAAGAGTCCACACCCTGTGAAGAGAATCCATGTGTCATTGAAGACAGTGAGCAGGCTTTCAGGTTCCGAAGAGAGACCCAGAGGCAGCAAGGTCTCACCTGGAAGTGAGCAAGGCGGCCACGGCAGACCTACTGCAGTTAGGACACAGGGCAAAGGGAATTGGGGCTGTGTCCTGACTCTGTGTCCTTGGCCTCTGGGTTCATTGACACTGCTCTGTTTGATTCTTCAACCATAGGTCTGAAAGTGCTAAGACGACCTGATCCAATCCAGGCAGAGGTGCCCGGCCCTGCCCTTGGAAGGGTGGCCTGTGTGGTCCAGGGCTTAGAGAGCCCAGGCTGGCTTTGAATTTGCAATGCTCTTGCTTCAGCCTCCCAAGTAGCAGGGATTATAGGCATGCGATGCTGTGACAGTGCTATTATCATTGTTTTATTATTTGGGGATTGAGCCCAGGGCCTTGGCACGTGCTAGGCACACACACCTCTGAGCTACACCTACAATCCCCTTTCTGACTTTCATTTTATTTACTTTTCATAAGTTGTCCACTCTGGCTTTGAACTCACGCTGTAGTACAAGTGGGCCTTGAACTTAGGAGCCACCTCCCTCAACTTCTCAAGGAAATAGGAATACAAATTTATACCACCTGGGCCAGTTTCTTAGAATTTATGCCAATGTGAACAGACATGAATATTTGAACGTGTAGGTTTTTTTTTCATTTACTATATATACTAATTTATTTTATGTATGAGTGCTCTATCTGTATGTACATGTGCATACCAGAAGAGAGCATCAGATCACATTGCAGATGGTTGTGAGCCACCATGTGGTTGCTGGGAATTGAACTCAGACAGTGCTCCTAACTACTGAACCACCTCTCCAGCACCGAATTTTTCGTTTTTATATATCACAATAAGCTAAACACATTTCCCTTCTTTAGTTCTTGGCTATCTGGGCACATTTTATGGTCAAGAATTTCATTCCATGGGATTTTAGTATGGGGTGAGTTGTGGTCCTTTTTTTTTTACCTCAGCCATGTGGGGTACTATCACATAGACCCCCAAAAGAACCATAACCCCAAACTGGGTGTAGGTCATAGTGGAAATGCCTGCTTCTGGGTGTGTAACTCAGCAGGGTATAAACTTGGTCCTTGGCCCTGAGCTTCACAAACATTCTGGAAACACCTGTGTGCCAGCAAAAGCTGAGGGAAACAGCCGGAGTGCTTGGTTCTCAATTGGGTATCCTGTAGTCAGATACTTACATTACAATTCATAACAGTAGCAACATTACAGTTATAAAGTAGCAACGAAAATAATTTGATGATGATGGGGGGTGTCATCACCACACGAACCGTATTAAAGGGTCAGCATTAGGATGGTCACCTTCACCATATCAGCTGTCAAGTGCAAATATATTGGCCTGGCCTGTTCTTGCCCATAGCAGAGCTTAGTAGGTGGTTACCCATTTGGCACAGCCAGTGTCTGTCTGTCTTCCTCTGCCACCTTGTTTGATGAGCATCAGGGTTAAGGTGAAGGGAAGCCATGAGATAGAAAAAAAAAAAAAAATGTGCTTTTATATCTGTACCCACCTGGGAGAGACACAGGCTTGCCTTGTAAACCTGTGTTTTGAAAGTTGTCTCATCGCGCCACCTGGTGGAAAGTCTGCACAGGAGCATGGCTTCCTTCCAGGGAGATACTTGGAGGCGAGCACCTACAGTTTTATTCTAATCCACACTTAACTGTGGCTTCACCCTGGTCTGAGTCTAGCGTCAGGGAGAGTTACAAGCCTCCTGTCATTTTATCAAAGTGGACCTTTCCCTTTTCACCAGTGGGATGCAGGCTTAGGAGAGGAAGTCAGACTGGCTACTAAGATGCTCTCTTGGGTGTATGGTCTCCTCTCTACCCCTCAGTACAGGAAACCTGAAGCTGGCGTGCCTGGGGACCGCTGGGGGAGGATGAGTCATGGCTTCTCTTAGTGCCATTTCACAGCCTTGGTTATTTCTAGTCCACATTTCTGGTGACACATGAAGTGGCCCAGTGGGGGTCGGGGAGACTTGGTCCCTTTCTAGGGCTGTGTGCTCTGTAAGTAGGGGTGGCCAAACATCTAGCCCAGAACATCCAGAAATTGTCCACCAGCCCCTTTCAGCCCCTCCTAGCTTTGCTCAAGAGTGTGGTGCTCTATGGTTTTTTTTTTTTTAAATCAATGTGACACATGACATGGCTGTCATTTCTCCCAGGGTGCCAGTGACTTAGTGTTTGTCAGGCAGATCTGTTGCATCTCTGGGCAGGCGTGTCTCAGGTGCCCTGTCTGAGTGGGGGAGAGTGGATTACCTACAGCCATTGCTGGGCCCAGTAAGAAGTGTGTAGGTAGAGTCTGGGTTGAGGCATAGTGGCACAGAGAAGTGGTTTAAATCTGACCACAGCCTAAGGGACTCCAACGAAAGCTGCCGACGGTGTTAGGAATATTTAAAGTTCAAATTGCTTTTAAAATTCCAGTGTGTGTGTGTGGTGGGGGGAGGAAAATGTCTAAATCTGGTTACTACCTGTAGGGTATGGCTGTCAAGAAATTGGCCTGGGGTTGGAGAAACATCTCAGGCAGGCAACTGCTTTTCAAACATGAGGAGTTGGGTTTGATTCCCAGAACCTGCCCTCTCCGATATGTATGTACGCAAAGCCAGGCGTGGTGATACGTTTGTGATCCTGTGGTGGGAGGCAGAGACGGACATATACCTGGGGCTCACTGGCCAGTCAGCTTAGCCTCCTTGGCAAGTTCCAGACTAGTGAGAGACTCTGTCTCAAAAAACAAACAAACAAACCAGATTTGTGTCCATCTGCATCAGTCTGTGGGCATGCACGATTGTGCAGACACAACCCATTGTCATCGCCCCTTTAGTACACTAAGATGCAAAGGTCCCACAGAGCTTGCCTGGCCATCTCAATCAGTCAGAGGTAGAATTCAAGCCTGATCCTTTGGTCACTGACCCTGAAGTCTTTGAGTGGCATAGTCCTGGTTAGCCGGGGGCTGGACTTGAGGAGTCTCTGGTGTGGAGGCTGGGCCTCCTGGCTTTGAGTCCTTTCTCTCAGGCCTGTCTTTAACTGCTGACTCTAGAGCTGTGTCTGCAGATGGCCCTAAAGATTGGTCCCAGCTTGTCACCCCGGATTCATCTCTAACCTGCTTTATTCAGCAAGACTTCTGTCTCCTGCCAATTCCTTCCACTCAAGTGAATTTAACCAAAACCTGCCCAGACTCCTCTGACCCAGGTTCCTATTGGCTAATGGGGAGACAGCCTGTTCCTTACTAATTCTAGGCATGTGATTCAGAGGGTTTGGAGGGCAGAGAAGCAATTAGGTAACTGAAGTTCTTAAAACAGAATAAATGGCCCCTCAGTCTTCATAAAAGCCAAGAGCAGACAATACAGTTCTCAAGAATGATGGCCACCCCAGCGTTGCCTCAGAATCCACAATAGCTGCAAAGCACCAGCCATCACACCCTTATTTCCAGCATGTAGGAAGAGAGCCAAAGATAATTCTCTGACCACTCAGGTTCACTCCTTCTTGTCATATGGTCCTTCAGCAGCTTTGCTGTGAGTCTGTCAGTTTGATGTCTGTCCATCTCCTGACTCTCTTTTAGACCAGAAGCTCTGTGGGTTATTGCATCCAAACTACCTTTCCCGTCATTCTAGCCCTGCTGTCTGGTACAGTGCTTTGCATACAGCAAGTGCTCAGTAGGATTACAGGTGGAGGGAACAGCCAGGAGCCTGCTGTATACACGCTCTTGATAGGGCAAGAAGTTGGAAGATCGTCTAGATTAAGGGAGCATCATGATGAATGTGTTGCTGTGGACCAGGCTTCATCCTGGAAAGATGGAGCGTGAGAGCTTAATTTCCAGCAGACCCTGAGAGGTAGACCTGGCTGTGCCAGTGGGAAAACAGGACAAGGATGTTGTCACGCCAGACGGGAAAGCTGGGCTGTGAGCTTAGCTGCCCAGACTAAGGTCTACCATCCCCACCCACCAAACTGGTCTAGCACTAATCTCCCGATAGCCAGCTTCAGGAAGGGCCTGCATCTCTGCATTCTGAGTGGCTGTTCACTGTGGAGACCTTCCTGTGTCAAAGGGTGAAGAGGCCAGTCCCCACAGTGCCTTGTGGGTAGCTCTGGTTCCCAGCTATGCTCCTCTGATATATGTCTAGGAGCCCTGGGATCCTCTCCACATCAGAGGAGGGCAGGCTAGCTGCAGTGGACTGTCTCAGGCTTGATTGCACAGTAGTATTGTTGGGCCTAGCTCCTGCTTCTTGGCCAGTGGAGGTGGTGGGCCCTCTTGCACCAGGTTGCCTTAAATCACGTAGATGCTGAGAGACACATGGCACTGTATTTCTGGGGTGTTCTCCTTCCTCAGATTTGATGGAACTGTCCTCTGCAGGACAGGATAATGCTTGCTGTGTAAGCTGTCAAGAACCCCAATGGGGGAATTTCATACAAATTCCTTATCATGGACATGCATTGTAGCCCAGGGATGCCAATGGTTGGCTGAGGTCACATGGCCAACTGATGATCTGGGCAGGCTGTGTTCTGTGGTTCGTTCTATCACAGGACTCATATGGTCCCCAGGACACCAGAGGGTGATTAGAGATGGATCCTAGTCTCCCACCTGCTTGAAGAGATAGATTTGTCAGAGGCACAGTTGGGAGAGACCACTAGTCACTGCTGCCTTGCTTCCAGAGACCACCAGCAGGTGGTGCTACTTAGCTTCTAGGAAGAAAAGGACCAGCCAACGTGTCTGAGAGTAATTGGAGCCAGAGGCAGGCTTTGCGGGTGAGCTCGCACCCTGTGCTTGAGCACCCAGGGTCAACGGAGGACCTGAGGGACCCAGCTAGGCTTGTTCTGATTCCAAATCCTTCTGAATTTATCATCGATGGAGCAGCACTAGAGAATTACTCATGCTGAGTGAGTGACCTAGAGAGATGGAATACATCCATAAAGACTTTCAATATGGTGGCACCTTGCTACAACTGCTCATCCTTCTGGGCTTTAGGCCAGTTTCTTTATCTGTTTCATCTCAGCTCCTGGCCCATTCCCTCATATAGCTTCAGAGAGATGGCCTAGAGCCTGGCCTGGATCGAGATATTCTCTCTCTCTCTCTCTCTCTCTCTCTCTCTCTCTCTCTCTCTCTCTCCAACCCTCTCCCTCTTTCCTTTTCTCCTCCTCCCACACCTTTCTTTACTCTAGTCTCCAGGGACCCTGCAGGTCTAGCTCCACCCCCATTACCTCATCTGCAATGTGGCAAACCAATACCAATGGGTTTCTAGGATGTGGTTTCCATGGTGACCATGCATCTCCTGCCTCCTGGTGTTCAGCCCTGGGCAGGTTGCCTTGGAGATTCTCACCTCATTGAGAAGTGATTTGTGGCTTTTTTTTTTTTTTTTTCTATATTTCAGCAGCTTCTATTTAGGGACAATGGAGCCCAAATGGTTCTTTCTCAATCATAGTAAACCAGGATGCCTCTCCCAGAGCATTTTCCCAGCCATGATGTCCCAATGTGTTTTGTTAAAACAAGGTTTCCCTGCAAACATCCCCCTCTTATGCTGTCACTGTAGTTTTAGGATCGGAGCTTGTACACTGGCAGCCCTAAGGAGCTAGGCTTAGCCACCCATCCTCCATAGATCGATTACAGAGATAAGTACCAATGGAAGTGGAGAGAAGAGATGCACACAATACGGCCACCCTGAAAGGAAACAGACAAAGAGGTCCTGTGACCCTCAAGTCCACACTTGAAGCAATAACATGTTGTTTCAGTTTAACTAAAGCACTAGAGGTGTGCATAGTGGAGTGACCCTGGCCAGGGCATGTGGTCCGTCCCATCACCCTTGTTTCTGCTCCAAGTCTTTTCTGCAAGGTGGGCAGACAAGCAGTCAGAGTCGTGATCAATTGCTGGTGATGGCCAGGTTCCTCCTCTGGCTACATCACACTTCAGTCTTTTCCTTCTACCGGTGTGAAGTTCCCCGGGGTCAGTGGTTTGAATAATAGTCTACCAGCCAAGGGAGGGACACCATCTCTCTTCCCAGTATCTTTGTTCTGCCAAGGGTTTGTGCAACATCATGCACAAAGCACTTCGGCAGCCCCAGGTGGGTGGTCACAGAGAAATGTGTCAAAATGGACCTACTTTCCTTCCTTTCTACCCAGAATACCCTTTGAGGCCATGTGAGTCAATGCAGGAAGCCATCAAATGCAACCTGAGGGTGTCTGTCAGCAGCCATTTTCCCCTGAGTGGCTTTGGAGAGAAGGTGGGCATAGGGAAGATAGGGAAGCAAGCCCAGCCTCAGGCAGGGTGCTAAAAGGGGGAGCATTTGAGCTGGAGGGACTAGGGGAGGCCAAAGGGAGAGCTAGGGCTACAAGGAGGCTAAGTCCTGGCAGGGGAGTCCCCAGTACTGGTGTCTTTTATAAATCACCCCCACAGTGCAAACCTAAACCAGACCTCCTCTCTCCCTGCCAAGCAGGGAATGTGTTTGTGGACATGAAAACATATTAAATGCCTGCCAGCCCCTGTCCCCCAAGTTGAAGCCATTACAGTAATAAATGAAGGCAGGAGACTCATTAAAGAGTCCTCTCTCCCTGTTCTGCCAGATAGATCAGTCAAGGGAAGAGGGAACATGTGCCACCTCAGACAGAAGGAGGGGGCTCAGAGGGGGGTGAGGGACCCCCCAGAGGCATTTGCTGAACAGTCAAACACAAAGGATCCTAGTGGGAGGGGCAGGTGGGCAGGGGAGGGGAGGGGCTGATAGGAAGGGCTAGGAGAGGCTGCTGGGCTCCCGGGGACCTGTGGTCCATTTCCCTTCCTGCTTTACACGGCATGAGGGTCTCCGTAACCATGGAAACAGGCCTGCAGCCCAGGAAGGGATATTAGTGCTGGCTCTTGAGTTCTTAGGGAACACGTGACACACCAGACTCCCTGGGATCCTGTCCCGCTGCTCTCTTTAGGTGTCCAGGTCGATCTATATCACCTAAAGTCTATCTTAGGTGGACTTGGGGCGGGGTGAGGATTGGTGGCTGTCCTCTCCAGTATTCTAGCCTAAAATCAGTTCACATGGAGCCAGCTCTGTCCTGAGAGCAGCTCTGAGGACCAGGTAGGAAGGCTGGTCATCGTCATCGGATGAGCCACAGAGAGGGACTGAGGGCTTAGAGAAGGTGGCAGACAGCTTTCATCTTGCCTGGCTTTGATACATTGGTGATTCCTCCCTCCCTCTCTCCCCCCCTCCGCATCCCTCTCTCCCTTCTTCCCTCCCGTCCTCCTCCTTCATTTTCTTTTTATTCCTGTGGCCAATCTGCTTTCCAGCTCCATTTTGTACTAGTAAGAATCATCTATATAGTATGTTGTGTTTCCCGAGTAACAGTTTCTAGGCCTCTCTCTCTCTCTCCTATACCCTTGATGGCTTCAGGCAAACGGACCTCCTCACCACTTTGGTGGGTGGGTGGGTCACACTCTGTGTTTGACTGAGAAAGATCACTTCACAAGGAGGAAACCTTAACTGTGGCTCATGGTTTTAGCCATGTCTCCTCAGCCTGTTGATTTGGGCACGTGGCTGGGGGTGGGGGGGAACATGGCAGGTCAGGAGGCCAGGTTGGGCAGCTGGTAAGTAGGAAGAGAGACAGGGAGGGAGTCCCAAGGTCCCCTTCAAGGGTGTGTCCCCACTGACCCAACTTCCTTCCAGTAGGCCCCAACTCTTGAAGGTTTTGTAGACTGGGGACCAAGCCTTTAGCAACCTGGGCCTTTGGGGGACACTGCAGGCTCCAACTTTGGATGGAATGTGAAATGCTCACTTTTTCCTTCCTGCTTTCTCTCGCCCTTCTTCCCTCAGAAATAGCAAGGCCATCACTAGGCCTCCTGAAGCTGTCTGCAAACTCTAAGGGCATGGCTCTTGCAGAATTCTCTCCTGGTCTGTGCCTTCTCAGTGAAGGGACTGCCTGGACAGTAGGTGGAGCCCAGGGCTGTCTCAAAGGAGCTGTACAGGGCCTAACGGTTTCTTGTGTTCTGACCCTGTTTTAGCAGCCACTGCACTACATATACACGGCAGGTTTACACAGCTGGTTTGTGAGGAGGAGGTCTGGGGTGTGGCACTCCCTCGTGGGTATTTTTAGGTCCTGCGCATGGGTGGGTAGAAATTTAGAAGCTTTGTATACTTAGGAGTTCTGGAACAGGCACCGTGTAAGGTGGCACAGCTGAGGGAAGGGGCTCGTAGACGTCTGTGGAACTCTGGAGACCAAAGACATTAGACAAAGATGGTGTCAACAGAAGAAAGCATGAGGATTGGTTAAACAGCTACCTGCCTCTGGGGTCTGGAGCCCCCAAGGCTTCCTGGAACAGAGTCTGATGGACCCCGGCTTCCTTGGGACTCTTCCAACAGGAGGAACCCTTCTCACACACATACATACACAATACACACACTCATGTACACACACCCTACACATATACATGCATACACATACACACAGCACACACATACATATACACTACACATACACACACAATACACACACAGAATACACACACATACTCATGCATACATACACACTACACATACACACGCACACACATACACACACAATACACACACAACACACACACTCTGCCCAAAGACTACTTCTATTGCCAGTGTTGAATGTTGTAAGGTGGCAATGACAACCCTACGAGGTGCTAGGTTTCCTGTGGCTGGTCCCTAGGTCTCTATCTTGGTGGCGTGAGTGCAGTGACTGAGTCAAGAGTGACACCATTTATGGCTCCCTGGCTGGAGGGGAGCCGGGCATCTGCAGGATGTTGTCCACCTCTGTCCTCCTCGGCTCCCGCAGGAAGTGAAACAGTTTGCAAGGAGCCCAGCACCCGTTTCCCGGAGCCCTGTCCCTTGCCCCCAGTCTGTGGGGACCTTAATGTGCCAAGCTTCCCGAATTAGAAATCATGGGAAGAAAAGAATACAAGTATATTTCAGAACCGGCCGGAAGTCGTTAAGGCCTCTTTGGGTAGAAGGCCGTCTGTTTTATGATCTCTGTCCAGGTTCTCTCACCCGGTAGATACGGTCTGAGAGCCTGTTAAGACTGGGTCCCGAGGAAAGCCTTGACACTCGGAGAACTCAAAGGACACAGGAACACAGGGGACCTAAGCTGTGAACTGTGTTTCCATCAATTCACCCATGAGTTGGCAGACAAACATGGCAACGCACACATCACAATCCAGTGACCATAGTTCAGATGTTACAGGAGACAGGTCTCTTGGGAACTCCAGACCACCCTGAGATAGAGAGTCAGGGACCACAAGGCATGTTTCTTAACTCTCCTGCTGGTGACATAGTGGCCTTGATCCCCAGCTTCAGGTGGCCGTGGACCCTGGTCCACATTCACCACCAACATAGTGCATCTCTAGTCCATGCTAGTGGACATGCTATCAAGGCAGAGAGAATTGAGACTTCTCTGCTTTGGTTGGGAGAGTCATCTTCCCCTCTCCTATCCCTCCCCCTCCTCTCTTCCCACCCCTCTGCTTCCTCTCCCTCCTTCCTCCCCTTCCTCCCCTTCCTCCTCTTCCTCCTCCTCCTTCTCCCCCTCTCTCCCTCTCTCCTCCTCCTCCTCCTCTTTCCTCCTCTTCCTTCCCTTCCTCCTCTTCCTCCTCCTCCTCCCTCTCTCTCTCTGTCTCTGTCTCTGTCTCTCTCTGTCTCTCTGTCTCTCTCTTACATACACACACACACACACACACACACACACACACACTTCCCCCGCCCAACCCCCTGCCCAGAAGCAGGGAGAGATTCTAGAAGCCATCTTGAGATATCATGGGAATTCAGCCTCAGAAAATGAAAGACTTGGTGACATTTTGCCCGGGTCAGACCAGTTCTGAAACTCTCTGTACAGCCTATCTCATTATGAATCCCACATTCCTTTCTGTTCGTCCATCTTGTTTCTTTCTCCTTTAGCATTCTGCTTGTTTTATTGTTGTTATGTCTAACACACAGCCCTAACCTAAGCAGGCTCTCTCTCCCTGAGCTAGTTCACAGGTCCACACTTGAAATAGATTTAAAAGAGAAAAAAATTGGGTGAGGTGGGCCAGGGTCTCACGTAATGAAAGCTGACCTTGAATTTGCTAGGTCACTGAGGATGGCCTTGGACTTCTGATCCTGCCGCCTCCACCTCTCAGGTGCTGGAATTCCAGGCATGAGCCACCATGCAGGATTTATACAGAGCTCCAGTCCCAGCCCAGGAGTTCCTGCATGCCAGGCAAGTGCTTCTCCTGCGTCCTCCTGGGGGCTTGGTGTCTCTCATGATGCCACTGCCCTGAGAGAGAGACACAAACTGAGGGCTGGGGAGATGGCTCTGTGGGTAAAAGCTCTTGCCACCTAAGTGTAAGGACCTGTCCTAGTTCTGGGGAGAACCCACCTAACAGCTAGGTTCATAGCACACGCACCTGCGATTCCAGAGCTCCTGCAGGGAGCAGAGATGCAGAGGAAGCCAAAAAGCAACAGAAAGATTACACAAGCTGGAATGTGAGGACCAAGGTACCAATCCACACACAGTCACACTGACATTGAACGTCCCCATACACACATGGGCACTCACACACACACACAAACACACAGTGCACTGACATTAGACCTTCCCATACATGAATACACACACACACACACTCAGAGCTCAGGTGGTCCCGTGGACACCCAGGTAGAGGACTTCCCAAGCCAGTGGACAAGAAGTGGCCATCAGCAGAGGGAAGCCACAACTTGCCTTCCTAGAATGACAGCAGTCACATGGACACAGCTCCCGATAGCCTGTGAGGGGGACAGGGCCCCACAAAACTCCAAAGGCTCCTGACTATGCAGAATTGCCAGATACTGAGCACAGGCATAGCCACGAAGGTGGCCATGTTGGTTCTACGGCAGAAGCTTAAACAAACGTACTACAGCCGGAAAATGGAACCTTCGGGTCCTGAGGTCCCAGGCTCCTTTGTAAGATGGGGGCATATGTTAGCTACTTTCTTGTTGCCGACAAAACACCTGACAGAGTCGACTTGTGGAAGGAAAGGGTTGCTTGGCTCACAGTTGCAGGGGTGGGGAATTCTATCATAGTGGCAAGAGTGTTCTGGCTTCGGCTCAATACTATCTCAGCTCTTTTTCTTTCTCTCTCTCTCTCTCTCTCTCTCTCTCTCTCTCTCTCTCTGTGTGTGTGTGTGTGTGTGTGTGTGTTTCAAGATAGGGTTTCTGGAACAGCCCTGGCCATCCTGGAACTCTCTCTGTAGACCAGGCCACAAAATCAGAGATCTGTCTAATCTGCCTCTCCAGTGCTGAGATTAAAAGTTTTCCACATATCCAGTTCTCTTTGTTTCTTTTGGTTGAGTCTGGGACCCCAGCTCACAAGCGGGCACCACCCATGTTCAGGGAAGGTCTTCCCACCTCAGGAAAGCCTTCCTGGAACAATCCTCATAGACACACCCAGAGGTGTGTTTCCATGGTAATCCTAAACCCCATCAAGATGACCATGAAGACTCATCATCTCAATGTAAGTGGCTTAGTACAGTGCTGGGCCTGCTGGGGGGGAATGGGGGTCTCTCCTTGTTGCCCCTCCAAGGCCCAGCTGCCCAAGTGCCACCAAGAGGAGAGCTGCTGGGAAAGCAGGCTGGTTCTTGGCACCCTCCCACACCTGGCATCCTCACCCACCCTCTCCTCAAGAGCAGACCATGCGGATACACAGCTGGAACAGTCAGTCAAATTGACAACAGGCTCCAAGAGCACACGGCGGTGGCGACATTGGTGGCCAAAGGCTCAGCCGTGTCAACACGATGTTCTAACCAGGAGGTCACACTCCCTGGGGTGTTGACAGGAAGGAGTACTGGAGCAGTGAGAGGAACTGGGGGACAGACATGCTGGAGTGAGGCTGGGGCCATTGCTCCCCAATATCTCCCCAGGCAGAGCCAGGAAGGGCTGAGGACCAGAAGAGTGGAGGGGAGAGCCCAGTGGGTGGTCCCTTAGCATCTTCAGACATCTCTCTGCAGTGGAGAGATGGAAGTTTCAAGTCACTAGCAAGATCCAAGCCCTGAATGACTGGCTTTATTTTGCCCCAGGAATCACTTTGGGCAAAGATGTCATTTTAACGGGGGTGGGGACAGAATTTAAAGAGGAAGGATGACAAGGGCAGGAGAGTTGGCGGCACACAGGTACACAGATGCGTAATGGTTATTTTGTGTGTGCATTTGTATGTGTGTCTGTGGGTAAGTGTGGTGTATGTGTGTGCATGTGTGTGGGCATAGACACTCGTACATACGTGGAAGCCTGGGAAGGATATCAGGAGTCCTGCTGTATCAATATTTAACTCACTCCTTTTGAGTCAGGGTCTTCCATGGAACGAACGGCAAGCTAGGCTGGCAGCCAGCAAGTTCTCGTGACCTTCTAGTCTTTGCCCCACCAGTGTGGAGGTTACAAACACCATGCCCAGCTTTTTACAAGGGCTCCAGGGATGTGAGCTGAGGTCTTCATGCTTGCAAGCCTCTTACCTACAAACCCATTATCTCTCTGCATACTGGCTTGGGGCTGGACATATCCAGGGGACACATACATTAGCCTTGAGTCTCCCTCGGTGAATATGGCTGGATGCCTTACTGGGTGTAGCCTCAGCCCTCTTCCTGGGGACTGTCTCAAGCCGATCCTTCCCTTTAAGCTGCTGTACTCGGTCACACTGAAAAACAGCAAACAAGCCTCGTTCCAGGAGGCTCGAGGCCAACGTATGACCTTGGAGTTCTTGCTTTTTTTAAACATGAAAATATACAATTTGAATTTTCATCATGGAAACACTTGTCCTCCTAGGACTTCCAGGCGGGCCCCGTCTTGGCTAGTTCCTCATTTCAACTGCCTCTCAAGAGGCAAAACACAATTACTCCAGGAAACAATGGCCCGGCATTATATTTAAGACCCACGTGCCCCCTCCCCTCCCATCTGGGCCCTCACCTTCCTGTCTCTGGATCTGGGGCTCTCTGGGTCATCCAGCTGCCAGGCCCTTACCAAGACCTCACTGTCCCCAGTTGTTGGCAGCATCAAGAACCCCAGGAAGCCAGACAAACCCCTTCTAAGCTAGAAGCAAATCCCCTTCTCCACCCTCCCTAGGTCTGCTGAGCATCTGCTGGCCCCCGTGAGTCAAGTGTTTCTGAGTGAGAGATGGAAAGTCCAAGTCACTTAATGGGACCAGCGTCTCTGGAGCGAAGGCTCCTGAAGGAAAGCCATTGCTACCTCCATCTGCTGCCAGAGGCATTCAGACCTCCTCCCTCCTGTGCCATTAGCTGACCAGCAACAGCCACTGTCCTGTGTGGTTGAGCTTCCTAGTAATTGGCTAGGGCAGAGTTCTTGCCAGGCTGGGTACCAAAATAGGTGACTGAGGGCCTTTCTGGGTCTTTCTGTCTGTGAGGTTTGATGTAGAGACAGTCATATGTAGGGACAGAAACGAGGAGGCCAATGGCCAGGTGCCCACATGTGTCCTCAGAAAAGCCTGGGGAGTGCCCAGTGACAACAGAGGCCTCCTTCTCTTGCCATTCGCAGAACAGCTGGCATGTCCCTTGTTGCCCTTGTTTCAGGCCCAACTTTTAATTCTTTTCCAAGATTCTGTGAGCCTTGGAGAAAGGGGTGACATCTTTGTGCAAATGCCATGACATCTCATGGAAGACAAGAGGACACTGGGAATCTGGAAACACTGGAGTGATGTCCTTGATAAACCAGGCTGGACTTTGGCCATTCCCCTGACCCCCAGTACCTCATACATAACCCCTGAGTTCTTGGGAGACTTCTACTCAAAGGCTGCCATCCTACCTGCTTGGTTTGGGTTTTGGTTGGTTGTTTGAGCCAGGGCTTCACTAGGCTGCTCTGCTTGCTCGGAACTCAGCAGGCTGGCCTCAAATACTCCCCAGTACCACGTGCACCACCATGCCAGATGGCCACCCTGAGTTTTAATGGTTCTCGTATAGATTATTGGACAACAGATTCTTTTTGTTTTTGCTTTGGAGATAGGGTCTCACTATGTAACCCAGGCTGGCATCCAACTCGTGGCCTTTCCTTCTCTGCCTTCTGAGTGCTGAGGGTACAAGTGTGTGCTGCCATGCCCAGCTAAGAAGGGGCTCCTTTCCATCTTAGGATTTTTTTTCAGGGAAGGGGTTCTGGGACACAGTTTCAGATTGTGGGTCTGGACTCCATTTCAGGTTATGCAACTGAATTGGGGGGGATGTGGTGAAAAATTGGTAAGAGTGAATATTTTGCTGAACATGTTAACCACAAATAATTTCAAGCCAATGTGAAGGGTACTTCTGGCACGGTTGCATCCTGCAACTTTGTTGCATCCTGCAACTTCGCTGCATTCTAGGCTCTGAATGCATCGTATGTCTCTTTGCACTGCACAGGGAGTATACCACACGACACTAATGAACACTGCCTTGAAATACCTTGGCTCAGATTCTGGGCTATTGTTAGGGTTTCCATTGCTGTGAAGAGACACCATGACCAAGGCAACTCTTATAAAGGACAGCATTTAGTTGGTGCTGGCTTACAGGTTCAGAGGTTCAGTCCATTATCATTGTGGCCTGAAGCATAATACTGGAGGAGCCTAGAGGTTTACATCTTGATCTGAGAGCAGCCAGGAGGAAGCGCTGATTCCACAGTGGGCAGGGCTTGGGCACAGGAGACCTCAAAACCCACCTACACTGTGACTCATTTTCTCCAACAAGGCCACACCCACTCTAATAAGGCCACGCCTCCTACTAGTGCCACTCCCTATGGCCAAGCATTGAAACACATGAATCTATGGGGGGCAAACCTACTTCATTATGAATAACAGTGTTTCTTATCATGCATAGAACTTTTCTGCTCTTATAGAAACAGTGGTTAATCATGGGCAATATGACCGAGGAGCAATGGAGCAGTGGGTAATATATTTGCTGGCAAGACTGATGACCTTGGTTCCAGCCTTGAAGCCCATGAGATGGTGGAGAAGAACCAACTCCAGAAAGGTGTCTTCTAAACTCCACAAACACACTGTGCTGCGATGTGAACATGGCCCCCGATGGTGATGATGATGATGATACATCAAAAATTAAATATGGAAAACAAAGACGATGTTTTTCCTGTTGTCATTCCTCAGCACACCTCAAGTCAGTGCATCTTTGGATGGTGTCATGTTAAAATGTTGGGTTTTACAAATTGCAGTTTGGGTTGTAGGAAGTCGCCCTCACATTCACCGTTGCAAGATGGCGCTGACATCCTGTGTTCTAAGTGGTAAACAAATAATCTGCGCATGTGCCAAGGTTAGTTCCCCACCCCATGTGCTCTGCCTTCCCCGTGACGACAACTCGGCCGATGGGCTGCAGCCAATCAGGGAGTAATACGTCCTAGGTGGAGAATAATTCTCCTTAAAAAGGGACGGGGTTTCGCCATTCTCTCTCTTGCTTTTGCTCTTGCACTCTTGCTTTAGCTCTTGCACTCTTACGCTCTTGTGCTCTGGCTCCTAAAGATGTAAGCAATAGAGCTCTTGCTCTCTTGCACTCTTGCTCCTAAAGATGTAAGCAATAAAGCTTTTGCCGCAGAAGATTCCGGTTTGCTGCGTTCTTCCTGGCCGGTCACGAGAACTCGTGTAAGATTGGGTTGCTGAAAAATTTCATTAAAACAAAAATCATGGTGTTGGAGAGTTGACTCAACAGTGAAGAGCACTTGTTGCTCTTGCAGAAGACCAATCCCCAGCACCCACATGGCAGCTCATATCCGTCTGTCGCTCCATTTCCAGGGGATCTAATACCCTCTTCTGACCTCTGCAGGTGCCAGGCATGCATGTGGTACACGTGGGTACGTGCAAACAAAACACATTACCATAAAAATACTATAGTAAATTAAATAAATGTTGGCTTGAGATTTAGGCAGAATTTCAAATCATTTCTGAAGTTATTCTAAAATGCTTCTGTAATTTTGTACGTTGAACTCATATGTCATGACCAGTTTTGGCAGTTAAAGTCAAAATTTTGGTCAACTCTGAAATACATTGAGGATCCCCTGTAGGATAAAGTTTTTGCAGCCTATTGTTTTGTTTTTTGTTTTGTTTTGTTTTGTTTTTTGAGACAGGGTTTCTCTGTGTAGTCCTGGCTGTCTTGGAACTCACTTTGTAGACCAGGCTGGCCTCGAACTCAGAAATCTGCCTGCCTCTGCCTCCCAAGTGCTGGGATTAAAGGCATGCACCACCACCTCCCGGTGCAGCCTACTTTTAATAAGGGTTCAACCTCTCCTCTAGCCCACCACCCAGCAGAGGTAGCAGAAGACAAAAGTTATTAGGATATGGGGGAAGTGGACCTGTTAGCAATAGTCCTTGGGGGCAAGCTGGATCTTCTTGGGCAGCAGTTCAGTCCTGTAGCAAATACCAAACACAACTTTGCAGCTGCAGACCAGTCCTCTAGGCAGGCAGGCAGACGACACCAGGCACGAACCAGCAGCTACAGTCCAGTCCTTTCAGCAAGCAGATACCAGGCAGCTGTAGTTTAATCCCGAAGAAACCGTCAGGCTTGCCAACCAGCCTGAGGCAAGGCCACATAAGTGCCAAGCTGCCACAGGAACCTCACGTGCAGTTCTCGGGCAAGTTTCTCTCAATGGCAACATTACCACAAGTTGAGCTCAACAATCCTATGCAAGGCGAACCAATATATCCTGTCTTTAGCAAACAATAGCAAGGCGGAGCAAACCAAACCAAGGCTCAGTGCTTTCCCACTGTCTGTGGGGTCATATTTATACTCTTTCATCAAGAGTCTTTTCACGTATCTGCTACATCCAAACATCCTTTCACCTGCATCTGCTTCAGGAAATAGTCTTTCCCATGTCTGTTCTTCAAAACATCCTTTCTCCTGTGTCTGCTTCAGGAGAGCATACAGTCTTTCCCCTGTGTCTGCTTTAGCAAGACATCCTTTCCCCTGTGTGTCCCAGTGAAACATTTCACATAACTGACTTTCCAGAGAACTAGAATCTTATATTGTCCTGCACTGCCAAAATTTAATTCCTTATGTAAAACAAACAGGCACTTCTGTGTGTACATTTTCTTTCATCTTTAATAAATATTAAAATGACATGCATTTGAAGAATTGTTTTAAGATATTTTTATAACTCCTTATCAGCAGATGTTTGAATGACTTGTATTATATATTATATACCTATATGTTCTATTTGTATTATATGCTACATGCCCAGTGTGGGAAATCCCTGCTAGTTAAAGTTGAAGTCTACCATTGTCCAGATAGCCTTCTGGGTTCAATGCATATTTAATTTTTTACTAACAGGGCTCCCTTCTCTGACCTTAGCCCCCACATGCCTCTACCTGCAGGATGTCACAAAGCCTTGGTTCAGATTACAGGTTCAACTTCCTTCCCCCATAAGAACCCATTCAGCTAGGGTCTGAGATTCCTGAAATGCTTCCCAGTGCTAATGAGGCATCTCAGAATCTTAAGCCTTCAGCCCATCCTGGATACCCCTACTTTTCTATCCCCCAAACTATATAAGCTTTGAATCACCCCCAAATAAAGTTGATCTGACTCCTAACAGCTGGTCCTGGCATCGCCATTACTGTATGTACTCACGGGGCTTCCAAACCCACCCTATCCAGGAAGGGAATCATGAGAGGAAAGAGTTTAAGATGCCCTGATGGGAGTGGTGGGCGGTCGCTGGAATTGGCAGTGCTGGGCTGTGGGAGGGCGGCTGCTGCTGGGCTGTGGCTGGGCTGTGGGAGGGAGGCTGCTGCTGGGCTGTGGCTGCCTCTGTGAAATCAGCTAGAGCAGAGATCGATTGCTCAGAGATCTATTGCTCAGATCCATCAGGTTAGCCTAGGATCTTCAGATGGGATCTCTCAGCCTGGTGCGGCCCTGAAGTTCAGGGAAGAATGACTACCAAGCCACCATTCTGATCCCCTGTGCTTTGTACCCCGGGGCAGGAAACAGATGAAGGAGAGGAACAAGCCAGAGCTAACGGAGAGACGGGAAAGGGCTGGGAAACAGACTCAAAGGGAGGAAGGGGACCCATGGAGGACACACAGATATACCAGCAGCTCAGCCTGGAGCTCTGGATCCAACTGACTGAGCTCCGTAGCTCTGAGAGCCAGGAGAGTCCCTGGGCCCTTCAGTTCTCATGGATTCTAAAGGAAATGGTAAACACAGCTCTGTGGCTCACTCCTGTAATCCTAGAACCCGGGAAGCTGGGGCAGAAGGATCAGGAGTCAAGGCTAGCCTGCACAGCAAGTTCTGGACTAGCCTGTGCTACATAGGGAGACTCTGTTTTTCTAAAAGACAGAATTAAAAGCTCAGTGAATGTGCCCTGGGATGACTCCAAGGAAAAACACCAGGCACACCATTCAAACCTTCAAAGAGCCCAGCCTTGGCTCGTGCCATGACTCATGGTTACTCCTGATTCCATGGAAGAGCAGAGCCTCCACACTTATATAAAGTCATCGGGGCAGCAAGATACCCTGTTGGGCTCAGCTCGTGCCAAGCTCCTGAGGGCTCCTTGAAACTTCCGACCTGGTTTAACAGTACTGCCTGGGTCTTCTGCCTGTCCTTGGATCATGGACCTTTGCAGACATAACCCAGGAGAGCAAACAATGGGTTTTCTGGTCGGGGAGAACCTTCTTTTTAACCAGGAGGGTCATAGGGAGGGCTAGGGATTCAGAAAAGACCAAGTCATGTGACCCACCAGGATCCCAGAACCAAGCCATCATGGAGGACGCTCACCAGGGCCTTGGCATGCCCAGCTTGCCTCAGAAGCTCTGCGTAGGGACCTTGGAGTTCACACCAGAAGTTTGGAGACCCTTTTAGATATAGGATGGGCAGGCTTGGGTGGAAGCCTGTACTTGGGTTCTGACTATCCTCTCAGCAGCCCAGACCCTGGGAACACTCCAGTGTGACTGTCCCCTTTACTCTGCCCCTGTGTCTGGTACCTAAGCCATT
The DNA here is from genome assembly GCF_000001635.26 of Mus musculus. Taxonomy (NCBI): domain Eukaryota; kingdom Metazoa; phylum Chordata; class Mammalia; order Rodentia; family Muridae; genus Mus; species Mus musculus. The sequence continues at coordinate 62,088,039 of NC_000076.6, read as the reverse complement.
TCTCTTCCATGTACATATCCAGCATCCATAGGGCGTGTCTTTCCCGGTTTTCATTGCCATTCTGTGAGCATGCCCGAGATGGCAGATGCCTCTTCCTGAGCTCCACCACAGGGCATAGGGGCCAGGAGAAGCTGATGGTTGTTGCATCAGATCATCGGGAGCCATGAGGACTAAGTCATAACTGCTGACCCAGGCTGTACTGTTATACCAGGTCAGAAGTTTCAAGGAGCTCTCAGGAGCTTGGCACCAGCTGAGCCCAACAGGATCTCTTGCTGCCCCAATGGTGTTATACAGGTGTAGAGGCTCTGCTCTTCCATGGAATCAGGAGTAACCATGAGTCATGGCACGGGCCAAGGCTGGGCTCTTTGAAGGTTTGAATGGCGTGCCTGGTATTTTTTCTTGGAGTCTTCAGACTAAGCCAGGACTCTTCTTGTAAGATGTCAAAAGACAGGAGAGGATTCGACCAGCCTGGGAAGAAAAGATGCTTGGTGTTAAATACAGGATTGCTGGGCTGAGCTCATAGCTAGGTTGGGTAGAATGCTTGCCCAGCATGCATGAAGCCCTGGGCCCCCATCTTCTGCAGTGCACAAGCTTAGTGTGGTGCTGTGTGCCTGAAGTCCTAGAACTCAGAAGTGGACGCAGGAGATCAGGGTTCAAAGTCATCCTCTGCTACATGTTGAGTTTGAGGCTAACCTGGCCTACATGAGAGCCTGTCTCAATCAACCAACCAACCAAAAGCAAAGCAAACCAAAACAAACAACAAGAAATGTTCCACACCACCACCCCCAAACAAAACAAAAGGGGCCACTACTTGCACAGTTACAGAGGAATGTTTCTGGCTGGTCTTCATAGCTTCCTTTTATACACCAAAGGCCCATAGTGATGGAAGTAGAGACTCTTTCTTACCGACAGTGTGGGCGTTGAGCGTCCGCCAATCCACTCACTTCATTTAGTCTCTATGACTACAAAAGAGAGAGACCCAGAAAGGATGGATGAGCTCCCCAGGGTCACAGCCAGAAAATACTGGCTCACATTAAGGGCCTTCTGCCAAGGAGAGAGCCTGTTGGGATTCTCTACTCCTAGAGCAATGAGTTCCAATCCTGTAGACTTGGAAATTCAACATAACCCGGGTTTGAAGGGCAGATGGGCAAATGGGCAAATGGCAACACAGGAGCACCAGACTGGGAAGATGGTACAAAGGAGAGAGGCAGGAGGTCATGAGGGGCTGTAGGGGAGGCTTGGGAGAGGGGCGTCAGGCTGGTGGTTGGTACAGAAGGTTCAGACAGGAGGGCTGATGGGGTGCTCTGAAGTGAGGACAGATGAAAGCGGTGTTGGATATTGGTTCAAGCAACAGGGGTTCGAGGGAAGGAAAGAGGCTAGAGAAAAAAAGAGGCCAAAAGGAGGTTAAGCCAGAAAAAATAAACGAGGAAGAAGCAGAGGACAGTGGTGAGGCCCAGAGAGCGGACACTCTGATAAGTGGTAATTGCTACCATCGGTGCCCTGTTTATACCAAGCTGCTGTGTACACATTGTCTCGTTCCGTTTAATCCTGTGAAGTAATCGTGACTGCTCCTGATTGCTGAGCCCTGTTCCCTGCCAGCGACCCTGTGAGCTTCTCTCATGGCCCTACCAACAGTCACAGAGGGTAGGTTCTGGCATCCTTTCTTATCTGCCACCAGGCTGGCCTCTCAGAGAAGTTAAGAACTCACCTGAGGTTGCAGAGCAGGTCCATCTGGCCCCACCATATGGGTTTGACCCATTGTTCTGAATGTCTCAGATCTGAGGCTCAGAGAGACCCTGAGATGCTGTGGGGGGGCCCAGTGAGCATCTTGGAGCCTCCCACTCCATTCCACCACCATGTGTTCCCCCTTGTCTTGCCAAAACTCACTGCATGCACGAGCCTGGGGGATTGGGTACCATGAATGATCTCACTCTACCTTGGCCTCTGAGCCCATTCCTGCTGGTCCCTGTGTCTGTGGGCCTTTCCTGGAGGCAGCTGTTCCAGATGCTTGAAGTAGGCTGGAGGCCAGGCAGGCCTGAGAAGAGACACATTTCAGACCAGCGTCAGTGCTCCTGATATGAGAGACAGGGACACCTTCCTAGGCTTACATGGAAAAAAAAAAAAAAAACCAGGGACATAAGACATATGATGGGCAAGGCAGAGGTCACATGGCAGAGCTGGTCAAAGGAGAAGTGGGTAGAAGGGACAACTGGGTCCTATTAGGCTCCAGGAAGGAGTCACTCTCTGGTCTGTCCATTGACTCTTCTGGCTGAACCTTCAGGGACCAGCAACAGGTAGGTAGACCCCAGAGGTCTTGGGGAGATGGCCAAGCAGACAAGGCTCACTTAACCAGATGTAGGTCTGCCAACATCTGCTAACTCCTGCATGACAGAGGCAGAATGAACCCACAGAGGGCTCAGAAAGAAAAATGCCTTGACTGACAAGTCAAGAACACACCAGAAGTCCCTCAAGGACCTGCCCTAAGGGATACCTGGCTGTTATTAGCATCTCTAAACTGGCCCAGAGGTAAACTAGGTTTCTTTTTTTTTTTCCTTCTTCTTTTGGTTGGGTTTTCAAGACAGGGTTTCTCTCTATAGCCCTGGCTGTCCTGGAACTCACTCTGTAGACCAGGCTGGCCTCGAACACAGAAATCTGCCTGCCTCTGCCTCCCCAGTGCTGGGATTAAAGGTGTGCGCCACCACTGCCCGGCACTGAGTTTCTTTTGGTAGTCAGAGGGATTGAAGTCAGTCTTTGCCTCTTTGAGCAGTCTTTTGGCTTTGAGCCTGTTTGGTTTTTTGTTTTGCTTTTGTTTTATATACAGTCTTATGTATTTCAGACTAGTTTTAAAACTCCATATATCACTGAAGATGACCTTGAACTCCTGATCTTCCTGCCTCTACCTGCTGGAATTACAATCATGCACCACCATACCCAGTTTATACTATGCTGGGATCAAGCTCAGGGCCTTGTTAGGCAAACTCTCTACCAACTGAGCTTATCCCCAATCCCCAGGAGTCGTCTTCTTCCTCTCTTTCTCCTTCTTCTAATAATTTATTTTTATTTCATATATATATGAGTACACCATAGCTGTCTTCAGACATACCAGAAGAGGGCATCGGATCCCACTGCAGATGGTTGTGAGCCACCAAGTGGTTGCTGGGAATTGAACTCAGGACCTCTGGAAGAGCCGTCAGTGCTCTCAACCGCTGAGCCATCTCACCAGTACCCACTATTCTTTTGCATCACTAGTTTCGAGTTAGCAGTTGGTATTTCAATTTGAGAATCTTATACCTAAAAACCTAGATTTCTAGTCCCCTCCCCTCTGCCCCAAATTGGAAGAATTGTCAGCACAAGACTAATACTAAGTCTCAGAGTCTCAGATGCCACTCTGAACTCTGGCGTCCCTCAGAGTCCTTTGTATCTCACTGGCCCTGCCACCTGAGTGTCTGTGACAGGAACTGGTATTTTACAAGTGGCTCAGCATGGGTAAGAATGTCGCCTGAGGAACGTGGACTTGCCGGGATGAAAGGGTGAGGGTGTGTGTGCATGCCTGAGACAGAGACAGAGAGATGGCCAGGGGTAGGGCAGGGTCAGGGACAAGGACAGCAGCATTTCTGTGAGCCCTGGGGACCTCACCTGCAGAGAATGAGATTCCTGCCCTAGATCAGGAATGGTAAGCCTGGGAACAGCAAGGACAAAGCCTTTTTGTGGGAGTGACAACTGTCCCCAAAGTGCTGAGTAAGTAGATCTAGTCAAGCAGAGGAGGGCAGGTCTTTCTCTGGTGTCCACTGGCAGAAGGCAGCTTTGGTCTCCAGGGTAAGGGGGAAACCCTGTCAGGAGCAAAGGGAAAGTTTCCTGAGACCCCCTGAGAGGACCAGATGGTGACCCCAGCTTTCTACTCTGGTCCCCTTGTTGCCAAGTTCTGCCTCCCAGGCAAAGCCAGGGCCACCTGGGTTTCCTGCAGTCACAGGAAATCCAGGGTACTGAGGTTGGCAATGGAAAGCAAGAGGCTTCCCTGAGGCTGACAGGGACCCCTTCTCTAAGCAGAGATTGACTGTCCCCTAGTTTCTGAGAGCTGCAGAGATGCTCTTGCTGGGTGTGGAAGGAGACCTTTCGCTGTCCTGTAAGTCAAGAGCAGCTCTGTAGCCTTGAGTCAAGAGGGACACTTGTGACAGGCTCCATGCTGAGAGCTGCCGAGGGAGAATTCTCCAATGCTGCCCAGCCCAGTTCATGAGCTCAGGCAAGTTAATGCAACCTCCAGAACAGTCTCTGCTGGGCCGCGTGGTGAGTTTCAGAGGTGATTATAACCTATGGAAGCCAATATTTGCTTTATTGATTACTGGCCCAGAACCAGGAAGGAAGTTTCTCTCACTCCAACATCTGCTCCTCAAGAAAACTGGCCTGTTGGTGCCAGTGGACTGAGGCCTGAGCCAGGGGTGACTCTGGGGACCTCAGAGGACCAGTACCTGAGCATCCGAAGGGGCCTTCAGGCATTGGAGAGCCCTGAGGCCCCAATGGACTGGCCTGTTCCTGCTGACCCCACACTACCTGGCTGAAGCCTGAAAGAGGCAGAAAAGATGGAGAGCATCCAGTTAGTGTGCTTCTAGGCAAGGCATTATGGGAAGGTTGGCGTTGCTGCACCGTCCCACGAGATGGCATCCTTGTGATTTGAAGAAGCATCTGACATTGTCTCGTTGTGTGATCCCTTCCTCTGCCATCCTTCTCCCCTCAAGCAACCGAGCCTCCTTGGTAGAGCTGCCCCACTGAGAGAACATGGCTGAACGAGGACCCAGAAGGGGCCTAGTCCTGACTCTTATTTTACTGCAAGGAAAGCTAGGCAGATTGAGAGGAAGGAAAACCAAACAACAAACAATCCAAAGCAAAACCATCCTACGTCAGGGGAGCTCATCCACCCGCCAGTTAGTGGAAGGGAAGGGGAAGGGCCTGTCTGAGTTACCTCAGCTGACACTCACAGGATCTGGAGGGGCTGGACTGAGCCTGGTTCAGCAGAGTGAGTGGGAGGTCACAGATTGTTGTCTGGTTCAGGGCAGCCAGAAGACAACTAGTCCTCTGTCAGTGTCGTGAAGAAGAGAGCTTAGCCTGGGGAACAAGCCAGCCAATGTCGTAGGAGTCATGGCTGTGCTTGTTGGCTTGCCCTACTCCAGTGGTTCTCAACCTGTGGATCGTGACCCCATGGAGGAGGGTGGCTCATAATAGACATGTACGTTATGATTCATAACAATGGCAAAATTACACTCTTCATTACATCGACCCTGTGCCTTCTCATCTCAGCTTCCTTGGCCATAAAACAATGACAGAGTCAGACAAAGTAATGGACATGAAAGTCCTTTGAAAGCTATGCCCAGAAGGCCCTTGCTATTGTTTTTCAGATCCACCCCAGTTGCACATGAGGCCAGAGATAATTCCCCTGTGAGGATGTGACAGTCACCATGTTTTGTGGGAACTCAAGTGCGAGTTTCACAGCCAACTCTTGAGCTCAAAGAAAATTCTCACGGGTCAGTACCTGTGATCAAGACAAGCCAGCAAACAAACAAACAAGCAAGCAAACAAGCCAAGTTTCAAGAAAAACAAAGCTGTCACTTGAAAGTAGGACCATCAACAGGAGAATGTACCAAACTTGGGCTAATTTTTTCCAGAAGAATGAGAGGATCTCCAGTTTGGAGGTGCACACCTGTGATTCCAGGGCTCCTGAGGCAGAAGCGGGAACATAGCTACAGTCTGAAGCCAGCCTGGTCTACCTAATGAGTTCTAGGTTAGCTGTCTCAAAAAAACAACCCGGCCTGTAGAGATGGCTCAGTGGTTAAGAGCACTGATGGCTCTCCCAGAGGTCCTGAGTTCAATTCCCAGCAACCACATGGTGGCTCACAACTGTCTGTAATGGAATCCAATGCCCTCTTCTGGTGTGTCTGAAGACAATGACAGTGTACTCACATACATTAAATGCCACAGACCCTCTGGGTCCCTTTGTCTGCATGGAACGAGTCTCTGGAGCAAGTGGGCAAGGCGTCAGCGAATGACAGTCAGACCAACACGTGAGATTGTGTAGAATCTGAATGTATTTTTTCAGGTCGAGCATCAAACTTTTTATACAGCAGAATAGCAAGAAACCAGACAAGATACAATCCATCACAATACAAAAGGAATGTATACATCAAAAGAAGGCAGGGACCAGGCTGCTGCCACTAAGAAGGGAGCCAGGTGTAAAGCTAGTCTATTGTTAAGTCCACCACCAGGGGTTCTGCACTAGCAGACCTTCTCAAGAATACTGCAATACCACAACCCCCCCTATTTCCTGGATCTTCAGAAGAATTCACCAACTTGCTCCTAATATGAAGCTTGCTATACCTGGCTGTAGAGAAGATCCCTGTCTAGCTCTATTATGGTATTCCCTTGTTTGGGTGAGATTTGCTACTGTCCTTAGTAAATACTTTGCAGACCAGCTCTGAGCTGCTGGCTCCATCTTTAGTAATGCTTAATTAGTTACTGAGTAGGTAACTTCCTTACTGCATTCCTACCGGATTCCAAGCTCCTTGGCTTCTGGAACCTTGGAACACTGGCGAAGGCTCTGGCTATGTCAGAATTCAATCTTAAAAGGCACTTATAATAAGATAGTACTAAAAGAGAGCACATGGATCCATACACCAGACTAACTTGGGGATAGGGTATGAGTATACGGGTTAATGAGAACGCCAAAGCTCCAGGAGGTGAGTTTCCGTGAAACTCTTTGCCTTGTGAGTGCTCCCAGGCTTCTCAGCCTGTCAAGCAGACTTCACTGGAGTGTGTGTGGCATTTCCCAGTGTGCGTGGCAATTGAATAAACAAACAAACAAAAACAAAAACAACCCAACCCAACTCTAAGAGTTGGGTAATATAGATAACCAAACTATAGACTCTATAGATATAGAGTATCAATATTTTCTTTGTGTAAAAATGGATTGTTATGGGGAAGGAGCTCAAGAACCTCTAGCTAAGTAGCCACTAACAGTGGCCTCTGTTGAAGTAGGTATTTGCAGGTTGGCTTTTGTCAGCTTGACACAAACCTAGACATATCTGGGAAGAGAGAACCTTAATTGAGAAAATACCTTCCTAAGATTGGCCTGCAGGCAAGTCTGTAGCCCATGTTATCAATTAATGGCTGATGTGAAAGGGCCAAGCTTGCATGGGCAGTGCCATCCATGGATAGGTGGTTCTGGGAGGTATAAGAAATCAAACCGAGTAAGCCAATGGTAAGCATTTCTCTGTGGCTCTGCTTTGGTCCTGCCTCCAGGTTCATGCCTTGACTTCTTCAATGGATTGTGGCTCATGACATGCAAGTCAAATAAACCCCTACTTTCCAAGTTGCCTTTGGCTCTGCTATTTTATCACAGCAACGGAGACCCTAACTAAGGCAGGGTGTGACAGAGACATGTAGAGCTGAGCAATCCAGGCTCGTATCCTCTGTCTAGTGAACAGTGATGGCTGTTATCAGTCGCCTTTTACTACAAACAAAACAAAAACCAAAAACCAAAAACCAAAAAACAAAAACAAAAAACCAAAAAACAAAAACAAAAACAAAAAACAAGAAAATGCACCACAGGCTTACTCACAAGCCAATCTGGAGGGGCATTTTCTCAATCAAAGTTCTTTCTTCTAAAATGACTCTAGCTTGTATCAAATTGACATTATCTTGTTAGCATTTTTATTGCTTTGATGAAACATTGTGGCCAAAATCAACTTGGGGAGGAAAAAAGATTTATTTGGATTATACTTCCACACCACATTTCATCATGGAAGAAGTCAGGGCAGGAATTCAAGACAAGGACCTGAAGGCAGAAGCCATGAAAGCATGCTGCTTACTGACTTGCTCCCTATGGCTTGCTTAGTCTGCTTTCTTATACATCTCAGGACCATCTACCCATGGGCAGCACCCACACACACAGTGAGCAGGACCCTACCAAATCAAACATCAATCAAGGAAGTGCACCATAGGCTTGTCCACAGGCCAATCTTTCAGGGGTATTTCTTAAACCTGGTACTGTTAACTGATCCAAAGCCTCATGCTGCCTAAGTCTGCTGGTCAAAGGATAAGAACTTAAGTGATTGTTTATTCTTATGTCCATTTGGGAGTAAACACATTAGGTTCTCCTCTATGACACTGATTGAGAAAATGCCCCTCCAGATTGGCTTGTGAGTAAGCCTGTGGTGCATTTTCTTGATTGATGATTTTTGTGGTAGGGCCTAGCCCACTCTGGGTGGTTCGTGGGAATGTCACTGACCTCCTCCTAAGGTTGCTTCTCCTCCTTCCAGTCTCCTTTGTGGAGTTGGCTTAATATTCATAAATTCTATTCATCTGTTTTTCACTACAGAAAGTCTTACATTCTCCAATGAAAAGTTATTTTTAATTTAATTAATTAAGTTACTTATTTTATGTGTTCCATTATTTTGTCTGTGTGTACATCTGTGCACTGTGTGCATGCCTGGTGCCCAAGGAGATTAGAAGAGGGTATATCTAGAGTGGTAGATTGTTGTGAGTCAATATGTAAGTGCTAGGAACCAAACCTAGGTCCTCTGAATGAGTGGCAAGTGCTCTTAATCACTGAGCCCACTTCCCAGCCCCCCACCTTTGATTTTAATAGATAGTTTTGCTGGGTATAATAGTCTGGGTTTTTGTTTTTGTTTTTGGCACTCACAGTCTTTCAGTATCAGGAATACATTTTCCTAGGCCATTCCTAGACTTTAAATGTTTCTATTGAATATTCAGATGTTATTCTAATGAGCCTGTATATATATGTGACTTGAGCATTCTCTTTTGCAGCTTCCAATCTCTCTCTTCCTTCTGTCTTTTTAGTATTTTAACTGTATTATGACATAGGGAGTTATTTTTTGGTCATGTACATTTGCTATTCTGTAGGTTTCTTATACCTGGATGGGCATCTCTTTCTCTAGGTTTAGAAATTCTTCTCCTTTATGATTTTATTAAAGATATTCTTTATGTCTCCACCATGATATTTTCTTCTTTTATGACCATTATTCAAATGTTCTACTCATATATTTTTCAAAAATTCCTCATTGACATTATTGAGCAATCCAGTCTCTCTATCTTGCCTTCTGTTCTTGCCTCCCTGCTTCCAACATGATCCCTTCTGTTGGCAAGGTCTTCTCTGAGGCTTTCATTTAACCTGTATGAATTTTTAAAGAATTAATAAAAACATAATATTGTTTAAAATGGATTGATACAATGGTTCTCACCTGTGACCCCAGACTTTGGGAGATAGAGACAGGAGGGTCAGGAGTTCAAGGTTATCCTTGACTACACAGAGTCTGAGGCAGCCTGGGCTACATGAGACCCTGCTTCCAAAAAATGGATGAAAACTATCACTGCAAACTAAAACAGTCTTCTGAACCTGTTCCATGCTCCTTGTAAGGACACCATTCCTGCTGAGGGTGTGGCAGCAAGTTTAGGTGATGCCTTTGAGGGGGACAATGGTTTTCTAATCGAATTCTGGAAAAGGGGGAGTAAGGAGAAAGGGGGTGCAGCCTCCCAGAGTGACTGTGCTGACACAAAGACTTGGGGCCCCAGGGTGGTGGCAGTGCAGTAAAGGCCAGACATATCCTATGTGAGAAGCATAGCCAAATTGTGGAAGCCGTGGGAAAGTTAAAGTCTGAAATGAATTCAGTGACATGGCCACACCATATATAGTGATGAGAAAGCCAGGCAAGGGGGCAGCATGCGTTGGATGACCTTTTTTTTTTTTTAAATTTATTTCTTTTCATTTTATGTGTGTTGGTGTTTTGACTGCATGAATGTCTGTGTGAGGATATCAGATCCCCTGGAACTGGAGTCACAGACAGTTATGAGTGGTTGCTGTGAATTGAACCTGGGTCCTCTGGAAGGGCAGCCAGTGTTTTTAACTGCTGAGCCATCTCTCCAGCTCCCCTCCCCCACTACAGATGCTGTTTAAAGAACAGTTTAATATTCAATTTAATTTTCAAAAACCTTAATGAAAATATAGCAGAGTCGAAGCATTTCCAGTAAGTACACCCATTACCCATGCCAGTATTTTAGTCATACTAACTATAGACTATGAAAAATAAATTCAGACGTGTAATTACTTTAAAATACACTACTTCCACTTTCATTAATTCTTTATTCTTATGTATATATTCTATAGTGGAAACTGAAATCCCCTCCCCAAATTATCTTTTTTGTTTGCTTGTTGAGATGGAGTTTCTTTGTGTAAACAGCCTGGCTGTCCTGAACTCTCTTTGTAGACCAGGCTGTGCTCAAACTCAGAGATCCTCCTGCCTCAGCCTCTCAAATACAGGGATTAGAGGTGTGCACCACTACCAGGCAAAACATCATCTTCTTAAAATCCTGAGGTGCACATCTGAGCCACAGGCAATAATTGGAATATAAGTTTCAGAACCTGCCTTTCATAGCTGGCACTTCACTGGTACGGTACAATGAGCAAGGCATAGATAGAATTGTACAACATGGAGACATTCCAGGAGGGACCATGATTCTGTGGTGGAGAATGACTGTCTTGGTCTCTGTTCTATTGCTGTGAAGAGACACCATGACCAAGGCTTACAGTTTCACAGGCTTGGGCCGTTATCCTCCTGGGGGAAGCTGTAGCTGTAGCTGAGAGCTACTTTCTGGTCTGCAGGTAGAGAGGGAGAGGGAAGGAAGGAGGGTGGGAGACAGAGACAGAAATGACTCTGGGCAGGAAGGATGCTGGCATCAGTTTGGACTTGGGGTCAAACTCAGGTCATCAGGCTTGAAGACAGGCACTGAGCCATCTCAGTCTACCATGCATTCTGTCCTACTAAACTTCCATGACAGCTCCAGAAGGGGAGTCATCCCTTCTCACCCCCACTTTATAGACACGTAAACTGAGGCTTAAAGTCCTTTTCGGTGACACCCCACAGGCTGTATACTGTCTCTCTCAACCTTGAACAGGTAGCCTGTTCCCTTACTCACTTTCAGAACCTTTTTGAGATTTCTTCAGCATGCTGGCTTCTCTGTGGTCTCCCTTACTTGACAAGCACTGAGAGCAGGCAGGGATATAGAGCTGCTGAATAGACACACTTAAGCAACCACCCACCCAACACACACACACACACACACACACACACACACATACCTGAGAGCAGGCAGGGATATAGAGCTGCTGAATAGACACACTTAAGCAACCACCCACCCAACACACACACACACACACACACACACACACACACACACACACACGATGATTGATTGGTGCTCCTGCTTTTCTGTGAACCTGCAGGGTACTGGAAAGCCTTTGTGGTCCCTCCTCCTCTCCAGGAACTGGCTATGTCAGCCTCCAGACTCAGGCACTGGCTGCATTTCAACTCATCCCAAGACTCAGGTCCTGACCAGGCCCTCAGCTTCCTGGCAGGGAAAGTGTGCAGAGAGCCCTCCAATCCGGGAAATGGGGCCTCTAAAGTCCAGCTATGAGGTGTCACCATATCTCAAACAACTGCTTCTTTATTGCGTAAGCACACACCAGAAATCTGTCTGTTTTTGGGCCGTGGCAGATGGAAAAACAGGGGGATTTACCATGTATTTATTATGTGAAAGATAACATATGGGGGACATGCACAACGAAATGTAATTAGACATAAAACAAGCCAGACTGGAGGAGCTGCCAAGAGCCTACGACATGATAATGACAATACTTTGAGTGGTATCGTTTATTTTACAATCTATCATTGCGGCGGCTTGCCCCGGTCACCTACTGAACAAGAACAGGCAGTGCAAACATGGAGTTGGAAGCTCATTCGGAGATGCCTGGCCAGGCGTCATCTTTGATTAGTTCCTGTGGCTTTTCCAAGGTAAAGAAAGATTCATCCTGAGACCCAGGCTGCAAAGGAGCTGCATAAAATATGGTGAGACAATGACTATCTAGGCACTGAGAGAATGTCAGCCCATCCCCCAGCCTCCCTGCTGGACTTGTCCTTCCTGTCCTTCCAGATGGGGAGCAGTGGCTTCCACAGGTGACAACCTTGCTTCAAGATCTTCCTAGACTGCTGGAACGCTCGTGCCTCCCATACCCATTGTGCAGAATGGGAAAGACCCACACAGGAAGTCGAGGCAGGGTAAATGGTGACTCTAATAAAGAGATGATACTGTCCTGGCCCTGTCACATGATGAGCCCATGACCAGCGGGAGCCCTGTAGCGAATGTGGGGTGGGGAGATGGCTTGGTGGGCAAAGTACCTGCCGGGTAAGCACAGAGGTCTGAGTTTGGATTCCCCAGCACCTGTGTGAAAGCCTGGCATGGTGCCCATGTCTGCAATCTCATTACTAGGGGTCGCAGGAGACAACTGAATGCTTGGAGCTCACTGACCATTCAGTCCAGCCAATCAGTGAGCTCCAGGTTCAGTGAGCGATCCTGTCTCAAAAAATAAAATAGATGGCGGCCGCAGCAGCAAAGCAAGGAAGACTCCGCACATTGTCCACGGGCATCCACCCAACCATTGGTAAGAGTGTGTACTTGTATGGGTGTACCCGCACACATACACACAGCACAAATGGAAAATCTCTAAAACAAATCTATTCGCCTAGGAAAGATAGAGAGCTGCCCCAGAAAGACACATGCATGGTAAGCTACATACATTTTGTAAGGGGTCAGGGGTCAAGGCAAGGGAAAGCCTTTCAGGGTGAAGTGAGGAAGGTGACCTGAGCTGTCTCAATCAATCATCCTTGGCTACAAGGGCTCATCAAGCAGGTGGTATTACTGCCAACCAATCTCGGACAGGCAGTCCCTGGTAGATGTCCTGGCAGAAGCTGCAGCAGCCACTTTCGGTAGCCTTTGTTCGTGACTGTGGTTCTGGCCATCTTGGGTGGGACAAATCATGTCATCACACGCCTGTACATGTGATACCCTCCCAACAGCCTCTAGACTTTATTCTTTTGTAAGGGCCTGACACTGGGGACTTTGAGCTCAGGCCGATCACTCATTTTCTGCCCCCCTTGCTCTGCTCTGGCGAGCCTTCAGATTAAGAACGTAAAGTCAACTCCCAGGCTAGTACATTTTTAGATCGACTTTGAGGATCTGCTATGTACACACCTGGCACTTAGCAGGTTCCAAAGGCCTCCTCCCCTTGTCCCTGCAGATGAAGGCTCCCCACAATTTGCCCATCTTTCCCCTCTAAGCTCCCCTACCCACAGTTGTCCTCAGCTTCCCCCTTCTCTCAGTCACTGCTTTGGTTCCTGCTCAGGGTACCACCACTACCCTTCTGGTCTGGGCTGGGCAGCCCCGCCTACCTCTGCTTGTTTTTGCTGTTCCCTTCTCTCTTTCTCTGCACCGTGCTGTGACCTCAGACTCCAGTCCCTTAACACTGCCACGATTCCAGTTAGTTCTGCCATCACAGTGGAGTCAAGGGCTGGATCTTACACCACGCCTCTTCAAGGTCACATTTATGGCAGTGACTGTATCTCCCAGAAGTCTTCAGTGCCTGCAGGGGTGTCTTCCTCTCTCACTGGGTACACTGATGGGGTTTCTGGCCTTCATCCATTGCTGTGGGTCTCTTGGGATGGGGATGCTTCTTACCAATGGGTCATCTCACCTCTCCCTAACCACCAGGTTTCTTTGCCCATCAGTTGAGCCTCAGGTCAGACTCTCTCCTGTCGGAACCTCTATGCATGACTCTCCAAAGCACACCCCAACTGTGCTTCTCCAGCCACCTATTCTTCCACTGCCTCTTGGATTTTTGAGACAGGGTCTCACTCTGTAGCTCAGGCTAACATGGAATTCACTATGTCACCCAAGCTGGCCTCACACTTGTGTCAGATCTCTTCCCGAAGCCTTTGCAAGTGCTGGGTCACAGGCACGAATACCTCACCTCCCAGGCACGGGTGTCCCTCCCACCATCTTCATTCAGAATGATGGGGACTGGCTTAGTCAAGGTTTCTGTTGCACCCAGAAATGAAGCACCCAGGCCAAAAGCAACTTGGGGAGGGAAGGGTTTGTTTAGTTTACACTTCTGTATCGTGGCCCATTGGCCCATCTCTAAAGGAAGTCAGAGCTGGAACCAGGGGCAGGAACTGAGGCAGAGATCATGGAGAGGTGCTGCTTACTGGCTTACCCCTCAAGGCTTGCTTAGCCTGCTTTCTTACAGAACCCAGGACCCCCAGCCCAGGGGTGTACCACCCACAGCGAGCTGGGCCCTCCCCATCAATCATTAATTAATAAAACACTACAAATTTGCCTGAAGGTAGATCTTCCAGGGGCATTCTTTTTCAAAATGATGCTAGCTTGCATCAAGTTGACATAAAACTAGCCAGCATGGGGGTTTTTCAGATCTTGCTGGCTTCCCTCAGATTTCCCTTCCTTCCTTCTCTCCTTTCTCTCAAAAAACTACCTCTGTTGTTCCATCTCCCCAGTCATCCCCCCCCTCCCATCTCTTGCATAAAGCTCTCTGCTTCTCTTTCCAGCTGGACACAGGGTTCTCCAAACCTGGGCCCTTAGGGGATGTTATGTTTCTCTGTGGGTCACTGGCAGCTCCCCCAGCCCGCATCAGGGGTAGCTCCTAAACAAGCATGTCCGCCCTCTAGGCTGTAAATTCTGACTCTGTGTCTTTCATCTTGCTGTGGACTGTGTGGATGGTCATTAAACATGCACGCTCTGAGGACAGTCCTGCCTGGCTTCAGTACCTGCATTCCGCCACTTTCTAATCCCTCCAACTTGCTCCATCATGTTAGCTCTCAGAGCCACATGGCTCATCTATAAAGTGAGAGGAGGGTGAGCAGTAACATCTGTCAGGTGGGATTGTCAGAGGACAGCATGAGGTAACATACAGGAAACACCTTAGAAGGGCAGTGGGCAGATGTGAAGCATCTGTAAATGGAAGAGCATCCCTCTTCCTCCTCCTCCTCCTCCTGCTCCTCCTGCTCCTGCTCCTCCTCCTCCTCCTCCTGCTCCTGCTCCTCCTGCTCCTGCTCCTGCTCCTCCTCCTCCTGCTCCTGCTCCTGCTCCTCCTCCTGCTCCTGCTCCTCCTCCTCCTCCTGCTCCTGCTCCTCCTCCTCCTGCTCCTGCTCCTGCTCCTCCTCCTGCTCCTCCTCCTGCTCCTCCTGCTCCTCCTGCTCCTGCTCTTCCTCCTCCTCCTGCTCCCCCTCCTCCCACTCCTGCTCCTTCTCCTCCTGCTCCCCCTGTTCCTCTTGCTCCTCCTGCTCCTCCTGCTCCTCCTGCTCCTCCTGCTCCTCCCCATCCTTTTTTTTTTTTTTTTTAATCTTTTAAAGACAGGTTTCATGGATTCCAAGCTGGCCCCAAACTCATTAGCTGAAGATGACCTTGGCCTTCTGATCCTCTTGCCTCCCACTTCCTGGCGCTGGGATTACAGACAGGTTTATTCCGTGCCAGAGATAGAACCTGAACCCCTTTGTCTTATTATTCTTTTTTTTTTTTTGACTAATGTAACTTCTTTTAATTGTCATTTTATGCTTTCTGCAGCTGCCCGCCACCCTCCCTTCCCTTCGATGACCACTTTTGTAGGCTATAGGGGACCAGGGAACAAAAGCTGTGGGGGGGCGGGGGGGACACGCAGCCCCAGTCAGGTGGTGGAGAACAAGCTACAATTACAAATTTATCACAACAATTAATGCTGAAGCCTGGGAGAGCTGCAGAGTGGGGAGGCCCGCTCCTCTTTGTCAGGGTCTATTTGGCAGTGACCTTGCTCTGAAGGCGATGGTACTCCTTCAGCCTGAGCGAGTTGATATTGATGAAGCCAGTGGCGTCGATGGGCTCATAGTCACCCTGCACGTTCATGCTCACCAGCTCTTCATTGTAGAGTGAAAGTGGAGACTCCCGACCGAGGATGTACACTTGGCCCTTGAAGACAGACACCTGCACCTTCCCTTCTACCCGCTCCTGGGACTTCTGGATGCAGTGGCGAACAAATTCACATTCAGGGCTGTGCCAGAAACCTGTGTATACGAGCTCTGCGAATTTGAGGCCCAGGCCCTGCTTGATTTTGCGTACTTCCCGATCCATCGTGAAGGCCTCTATGTCTAAATGAGCGTGGTAAAGGATGGTCCCTGCTGGGGTCTCGTAGATACCTCGGGACTTCATTCCAATGAAGCGGTTCTCCACGATGTCAATGCGACCCACTCCGTGCTTGCCCGCAACTTCGTTCAGGTACATGAAGAGTTCCAGGGATGTGGTGCGGGTTGTGCCATCTTTGATGTTGGTCACCTTCACAGGGACCCCTTTTTTGAATTCTATCTCAAGGACATCTGGGGTGTTGGGTGCTTTGGCAGGGTCCTGAGTTTTTGTGTAGAGACCCGGAGGTGCTTGATTCTTGGGGTTTTCCAGGATCCCAGCCTCATAGCTGATGTGCATGAGGTTTTCATCCATACTCCAGGGGCTCTTGGGGGAGACAGGGATGGGGATTCCGTGTTGCTTTGCATACTCCATCAGATCATTTCGGCCCTTGAACCGGTTGTAAAACTCAGGCATCCTCCAGGGGGCGATGACCTTAATCTGGGGTGCCAGTGAGTAGCAGGTGAGCTCAAAGCGGACCTGGTCATTCCCCTTTCCCGTGGCGCCGTGAGACACATACTTGGCCCCTTCACGCTGGGCAATCTCCACCTGTCTGCGAGCTATGCAAGGCCTGGCGAGAGAGGTGCCCAGGAGATAGCGGTCCTCGTAGAGTGCACTGGACTGGACAGCAGGCCAGATGAACTCTTCCACAAATTCCTTGCTCACATCCTCAATGAACACCTTTTTGGCCCCAAGCTTCAGCGCCTTCTTCCTGGCTTCCTCAAAGTCTTCCTTCTGGCCAATGTTGGCCAGGTAGGCGATGACATCATAGCCTTGTTCCTTCAGCCACACGAGGATGCAGGAGGTGTCCAGGCCACCACTGTAGGCCAGAACCACAGAGCCCTTGCTGGACATCTTGTCTTGGATTATAGGTACAGGTCCCTGGAGTCCGTGTAGTCTGCTTTTCTGGCCAGATGAACCACTCAGTGAGCACAGGCGGCAGTGGCAGACGGCGGAGCAGGCTTGTCTTATTATTCTAAGGATTGATTTCTACCCCACGCCAGCAGAGATCAGGGAGGGTAGATAGAATGACAGACAAGCCAGCGCCTTCGAGACGGAAACTTCATCAGAACGGCTTTCCCTAGATGGTTGTGTCCATCCCAGAGACAGAGTTCAGCTTTTTCATAGAAAGACACAGCAAACAGAGACCAGGGAGTGGCCAGAACTAGGGTCAAACTCCACTTTTCTTACTGCAACTGTTTTTTTTTTTTTTTTCTGTTAAAGTTTCCAAGCTTCCATTGGGGCGCCTCTTATTTTATCCCAAGAAGAGGTGGCATCCCTGAGACTGACCTAGAAGATAGGACCCTGGCAAGGGGATGACCCAACCTCTTTCTGGGACCTGCCCAACCTTGTCCAGCCTTAAGGAGAACCTTGGGTCTATGTTTAGATATTTGACAGTCAGGACACCAGGGCCTGTTGGTACCTGTCTAGGCATGAAGAAGGAACTGGTACAAAGCCTCTAACCTTTCACCCCCAAGCTTCAATTTCCAAATGCTGGAAGTCTCTTATTCACACGGAGATAGGAGAAATCATAATGAAGCAAATACAGTTATATATATATATATATATATATATATATATATATACACTCCCCAGTGACCCCAACTCTCAGGGCATGGGTAGAATCATTGAGTGTTTCTAAAACAATGTAAAGTAACACTGTTAACACTAAAACATGACCCCCCAAAGCAGCTTCCTTCTCCCATGGCACACACTGGGCAACCCCGGACAATACTAGCCACACCAGACCATCAGTGGGAAGCGAGCTGCAGGTACTTGGGGCAGGACTACAAGGGCTCATCCATGTTGGCATCTTCCATCCTGCCACCTGCCAGCCTTCTGAGTGTTTGCAAGGTCCAGTGAGGAACTGAGATGGAAGAGGCCCCAGGACATTCCCGGCTCAGAGTGATTCCTCAAGTAGCCCTAGGACTCTTTTGTATTTGTGCCAAGAGGCAGAAAACCAACCCAAGAGGCAAGTGGCAGAAGGTAAGAAGGTTGAGGTCCCTAAAAGTCTGTAAGTTTGTCCCAGCATCTGAGAGCTAGGGTGGGCTGAGCTGAGTTCTGAGCCTTGGTGGGCTAGCCTGGTAACCGTTTATATGCAACTCTGACTCCCATGGCTTCCTAATAATTTCTCAAAGTAAAAGACTCAATTGCATGGGTTCCTAGTGTTCCTGATGTGCAGATTCAAGAACTAGGGCTGTTTGGGGCAGGAGAATGATGGGTAGAGGTGGCAATTAATAAAAGTGTGCTAGGGTTCGAGAAGTTTCTAGAAGGATGTGAGGCATCACTGGCGCCTCTTACGATGAAGCTCAAGTGCGTGTGTGGGGACTGCATCCTGTGTCTGAGCCCATCATCCAAGCCTCGTCATAGGAGTGACTTCCTGTTACTAAGTTTGCGTTTAGTCATCACTTGGCCAGCTCAGGGCAGAAGGGTCCAGAAAGTTCAGTCAAGTAGTAAAGATGTTTGGTTTTTAAAATAACACCCAGAAAAATAGGGTAGAGCTTCCCAGTTAAGTGAGGAGGGTGAAGAGGGCTGGGAAAGTCAGAGCCTATTGCGTTCAGTCAGATTTTGTGGAAAGCTTCTGCAAAATCAATCAGAAACTCAGTCAGTTCATTTCAAAGTCCTGGGAGTCTAGACAGAAGTTAAAGCTTCACATGGGTTGAGGTGGAGAGTTGGAAATTTGGTCTATCCAAACTCCGGCAGGATTTCAATCTAAGAGTTCAGCAGGGTGAGTCCAAGTAGTAGAGTCAAATATTTAGTGGGATCCATTATCACATCGGACTGACCAGTTGGCAAAAATAGGACCAACATCCAGGTGTGTGACTGAGGTTGTGATGGACAGACAGAGGCAGAGGATTGGCTGGCTGTGTGCTGGGGGGGGAGGGGGGGAGGCAAAGTACTTCCTGAGAGCTTTTGATAGAATCTTTATAAACATTGGAAATGGCAAAGACAGAGTGTCATTCCTAGACAAGATCCTGCCATTGCCTTGAGGAGACCCCCAAATGCCACTTTATTGACCTCCTAAGTCCCCAGACATGGCTGAGCCATTAGACCTTATAAAATCCACCCCCATCTTCCATTCCCACCAATGGGCAGCAAGCTAGTAAGTCCTTACCTAAAGAACAAGGGCTGGGTGCTTACACGTAGCACACGCTTGTCCCCACATGGCCTGCCTGTCTGTTCTCCCACGCTCGTCCCCTCTTTGGCCAGAGCCGAGTAGGTAAAGCCAAGAGCTGGCTGGCGCCCCAGCCCGTGGAGGCGTAGCTGGGCTCTGACCCAGTGCCTCAAACAGGTTCCATATGGCCCTCCCGGCTGCCCCTCACTCCCTTTCCCACCTGGGCTGTTTCTGAGATTAACTTCTTTTCCTGATTGTCAGCAAACAGCCATAGGGAGGGGTTGCTGACTGCCTTGGATCCTGAGTTGTGTGGAATTCTCATCACTAGGCTGGCCAAAGAGGGACCCATTTCCTGGGTAGTTGAGAGAGGGGACAGGAAGGGGACACATGGCCTGGGCATAGGAGCGACACTACCTGCTCCTCTGGCAATATCATAACACAGCCTGGTGTGAGCGTCAGGCCCTGAGACTCCGGATGGAAAAGGACAGCGAGTTTGGGGCTCCCTGATTCTCTCTGGAACCCAGAATTCCTTCTGTAGCTAAGACAGGTGTGATGACAGAAAGAAAGGGAGACAGCTGGTATGAGAGGACAGGGAGGGGACCTGAGAGAACAGGAAGGCTAAACCACATGCGTCACACTGGAAAAGAGCAGTCTCAATCAATCAGTGGGGCACTAGAGTAGGACCCTAAGCCGCCCTGCTGAGCCTGACATCTACCCTTTAGTGGCCAGGGCTGGGATATTAGCTAGGGTGAGCATCAGGGACATTGCTGGAGCTTGGGTCTGCAGTGGCCATTGCTGGACATTAGCCTTGGCTGGAGCCTCCTCTTTCTGAACTTGCTTCTGTCCTCTGAGGTTCTGACTTAAAGGTCTGGCTGTGACCCCAGAGTCAATGCTGCATAAACACATCAGATGAGTACCATCCAAAGAAAAGCTTAGGAAGTAAAGAGACCTTTGGGTTCTCCATTCCAGCTCTTTTCGTCCTTAGGGGAGCCCTGGCCAGTTCTGGAACTTTAGCTTCTTTGCCTATAAACCAGGCACAGAACCTGCCCTCTACCTGGGAAACCCTCCAGCCTGTACCCTCACCTTTGAATTCTTGCCCCAAACTCCAACCCCCAGTCCACAGACTGGTCCAGGGGCAGCTGATCCCCTTCTGAGCTCTTTCTTGGCTGAGCCACGTCCTGGTCTTAACTCTCATCCTCCCTCCATCCTGGGCCCCCAGGTCTGGGGCTCTGGGCATCTGAACAGCCTCCCTGCCCCTCCTCCTGCCCATGCAGCCGCATTGTTGGCCCTGATTTGGGAACCTGTGCTCTTGCCTGGGAAGATCAAAGCAGAACCCCGCTTTGTTTTCAGTAATGATATCTGGCCGCAGCAGGTGGTGGTTTAGAGTCTCAGCCCTGGATGGCCATCAGGGATCTCACCAGCCATCTCGTTTTCCTCATGAAGAATGGAATCCAGATCTCTCTCCAAGGCCCCTAGAATTCCATCTGCGGTGTCCCCATGGGCAATAGAGAAGGAGAACAACTCAGCAATGCTAGCCTCCATACTCCTCCCAAGCTGTGGGTAGATGAAGGGCTAATGGCTCACAATGCTTTGTTTTTTTATGGATTTGCAGCCAGAACTTCAGAAACACACACACACACACACACACACACACACACACACACACACACACACACACATGTTGAGAGGTTGTAGTTTCAAGTGTATCAGTAAGCAAAATTTGGTTGGTTTCTTCATTAGGGTTTTACTGCTGTGAGTAGACACCATGACCAAGGCAAGTCTTATAAAGGACGACATTTAATTGGGGCTGGCTTACAGGTTCAGAGGATTAGTCCATTATTGTCAAAAGACAAGCATGGAAGCATCCAGGCAGGCATGGTGCAGGAGCTAAGAGTTCTACATCTTCACCTAAAGGCTGCTAGCAGAATACTAGCTTCCAGGCAGCTAGGATGAGGGTCTTAAAGCCCACACCCACAGTGACATACCTACTCCAACAAGGCCACACCTTCTACCTGGGCCAAGCATATTCAAACCATGACAGTTGGGGAGATGGATTGTCCGGTAAAGGTACTTGCCACCAAGTTTAAACCCCAGAACCCAGACAGGAGAAAGAGAGAACTGGTACCAGAAAGTTATCCTCTGACATCCGTCCTCACATGCACGTACGTACACATGCATGCACGCACACAAGTAGGTGCTGGTATTTCATACAAGGTGCCTACTTCAGACTAGGATGTGAGCAGGTCTGTGTTAAAAGCCCAGGCTTCCAGGAGACCCTCCAACAGTAGCAGGAGACGTCAGAGGAGGATCAGTCGCTGGCATCTCCTTGATTTCTCAAACCCTCTGGGATCCACACAAGGGTCAGTTCCTGGAAATGCTGATTCATTTCCCCGACTTGGTCCCCGACGTTCTGCTGACTCATGGTGGCAGGGCAGAGGGTTTCCTGCCAAAGCTCAGCCATGGAGTCATCCGCTTCCCCTCTGCTTCTTGTCACGGGGCAGCTTTGTCTATACTGGGCAGGATGAGGGGGATGGAGGACAGAAAACATTTCCTTGTGGGCACTTCTGTCTTCTGAGAGGACCCACAGGTTTGTGGGGCCATTCAGAGTTGGGGTGCTCCCTAGCTGCCATGGACACCCTGGGGGTGGGCAGAGAGGGGACTTCAGGGCAACCTTGTCTGCATCTAGGTGACACTAGTTGACTGCCAGAAGGGAAGGAGGACACAGATAGGAAGTGAATGATCAGGGTATGTTACTAATTGACCTCCCTGCTTCTACTGCCTTGAGATGAGGTCTCCAGTCCCTCTGTGGCTCTACCCTGCCCTTAACCTCAGTCTGCTACTCTGACTGAGGCTTCCTGAGCCTCATTTACCTCCTGAGACTAGGTTGAGATATGTGCCTGAGTCCCTTTATCACACACACACACACACACACACACACACACACACACGCACGCACGCACGCACGCACGCACGCACGCACACACGCACGCATACACGCACATGGGACCTTCAGGGACCTTCACACAGTTATGACCACTATTTCTTTCCTGTCTGTCATCCCTTCCAGAAGATGACATTAGCCCTGTCTACCTGGCTCACTGTGCTCCCCAAGCCCAGCAACAGTCATAGCAGGTATCCCAGATGCTCAGTGATGTGTGGACTGTGGTGAACCTCCAGGGTACCAGGTTGTTACTTCACATGGGGAAGTCTTTTCTACCAGAATTTGCCAGAATGAATCAGCTGTCCCTGGGACCAGAGAGCCTCCTGTCCCTGGAGGAATCCAAGCTGAGACCAAGTGACTAGCTGGAGCAAACTGGAGTGCACAGAACAGGGTAGCAGGCCAGCTTGGGCCTTGGAGGAACGTGAGCCCCACCCCATTTTCATCTTTTGATCTTCCAGAGCAGCTGGAAATGTGGGAATCATAGGAAATCTAACGTCAAGTGTAATCAACGTGAGAGCCACACCCGAGGCCGCACTTTACCACCTGGTTCTAAGGTTCTGGGGTTGTGGGGAGCAACTTCCCCTCGTCTCAAGACTCTCCCTGCCTCTCCTTCTCAGGTTCTATCTGTGCCCCACTAAGTTTTAGACCCCCTCCATTCTGTATAGAGTACTCTGTCCAGCTCTTGGAGATTTCCACACGCCCATCCCCTGAAAGGGGACCACAGACTGCGGGTGGCACATGCATCTATCTCCTGGAGGAGTGAGGGCACTTATGGCTGCCAGGAGCTCACAGCTGTATTCTGTGACACTGGAGGCAGCTGTGTAGTGGGGATCTTCTCCACTTTGCCGACATCAATTCTCAGATGCCAGATAAAGAGGTTCACCTCCTTTGCCTTAGTAAGAGACAGCTTGAAGGGCCATCCATACATCTTCCAGAGCAGTCAAGGTCCTACCTGCAGCCGCATCTGGATCAGCCAGTCCTTGTCATTCCCTTCTCCTTTAGGTCCCTGTGGGTGTGTCTCCTACAGAGCTTCATGACCTAAGTTTCTGTACAGCAGCTCTCAGAGTCTGTCTGATCTCAAGGAATTCTCCCTAGGTCCCCTTCCCTCAGCCATTCCCTCTGACATCTTGGGATTGTTGTTGTTTGTTTTGTTTTTTGTTTGGTTTTGAGTTTTTTCGTTTGTTTGTTTGTTTAAAGATTGATTTATTTCATGTATGTGAGTACACTGTCACTGTCTTCAGACACACCAGAAGATGGCATCGGATCCCCATTACAGATGGTTGTGAGATGGATGTGGCTTCTGGGAATTGAAGTCAGGACCTCTGGAAGAGCAGTCAGTGTTCTTAATGGCTGAGCCATCTCTCTAGCCCCTGTTTTGTTTTTTGTTTTTTTTAGTAATCTCTCTTGGGGCCTGAGGGGATGGCTCAGTCAATTTAAAAGTGCTTGTCTTGCAAGCATAACATCCTGAGTTCAACTCCTAGAATTCATGTAAAGACTCTTAAGTATGGTGGCACACATGGGTAACCCCAATGCTGGAGAGGTGAAGACAGGCCTGTCTCTGGGGCTCACCTGTGAGCCAGTCTACCCTACTGGGAGATCTTGGGCCTGTGAGAGATCTTCTTTTACAATAAAGTGGATGGTGCTTGAGGAACAACACCTGAGACTGGCCTCTGGTATCTGCATGTGCACACGTGTGCATGTGCATCTACAAACATACATATATCTGCAAACATCTGCATATACATGTGTGTATGGAACCTCAAACTCTCTCTCTCCCTGTCTCTCTCTGTCTCTCTCTCTCTCTTGCACACACACACAGACATACACACACACACACACACACAGAGAGAGAGAGAGAGAGAGACTCTGACCCAAAGAACCCCCAGGAAATAGCTATCAGTGGATGATAGCTCAGTGGTCCCTTTCTAAAATGGTTCACTATATTAGCAGAATGGGGGTGGTGGTGAAAATTCAGGGGTCAGCGGAGGGGTTAATGGGGTGAGATTTGAGGATTTCTGGTTTATCCATGCATCACAAACCACGCCATGCCTATAGCTCAAGGAAGCCAGAGTATTGTCCAGTCCATGACCATTGACTGGTGAGGCCAGTGCTGGTGAAAGCCATCGACTTCCACCACACTGCGACTCTTAAACCAAGACATGATGGGATGTGGCTAACTGAACTTGGCCAGCTGTGTGCTTCCTCCCCTCTGGACTCACTAACTCTCACTGATTGGCTGCAAAATCCACTAAACCCTAGTGACGGAGGAGATGCGTGTATCTGTGTTGATGCCAAAAGACTGGATGCAGATGTCTTAGTGCTCTCCCTCCCCACAGACTCCCTCTGTTCATGACACCTTTCTGTCCCAAGGATGTTTTTAGTTATAGGCCCGTAGGGCCAAAAGGAACACCAGAAAGATACGCTGGCTAACCTAGTGTGCGTGTCTGTTCTAACTTTGCAGCCACCCACAAAAAGCAAATACACACAAATTGAAGGGGAACTATTTATATCTGATTTTTACGCAACCACAGTTATTTACTAATGGGGTGGATGTTGGGTACCACGGGGCTTTGAAAACCTTGGACTCCTATCTGGCACCATCACCTCATCTCTTGCACTGCAGTGGTTTGCATATGGTCTTTGCTTTTCATTACTGTCCAAACTCAAGCACCATAAAGCTGTGACAATGGAGGGAAGAATATAGCATGGCCTGTGCTCAAAGGCAGTACTGCCTAGGGCCAGAAGTTCTCTGAGATCTAACAGTATCCAAAGGTCCCATAAAATTTACTCCTGCGGGTGCTAGAGAGGTGGCTCAATGGCTAAGAGCACTGGCTGCTTTTGCAGTGGGATTCCCAGAATCTCAGAACCCACGTGGTGGCTCACAGCTCCTGTTCCAGGAGGGTCCAACGCCCTCTACTGGCCTCTACTACCATTGCATGCACATGGTGTGCAGACATATAGGCAAACATGCACACACACACACACACACACACAAATCTTTGAGATGTCCAACCTGTGCAATTGCTGTGATGACAGGGCCACACACCATATCTATGAACATTTGCATCAAGTCTGGCGTATTGAAGTTATTTCTAGAAATGTGGGTAAGACGTTACAGACAGGAACATGGGTAACTCAGGGGCCATTACGTTGTCAACCAGTCCACCCCAGCATGGGTGACAACTCTTAATCTACATCCCTGGAGTTCCTTGCCTGCTGTGTAGGCAGCTGCACAGCAAAGAATTGCTTATTGCATATGTAACCTCGTATTGTGAACGACTCTCCTCCCAGCCGAGCAATTGCCATCGGTTGGGTACCCTTGCAAACGGGATTGAACCAGATGGGCTTGTTGACTCTTTACACTTAGACTCTCACCTGAGTATCTAGCCACTCCCCACCACCTGCATTAATTGCATGCGGCCTCGGGAGGGACTAGGATTATAGGCTGCAGAAGGGCCCTATGTATACTGCTATGGGGAGCCTTCACCCCACTGTCTAAAGGCTTTCCAGGTGTGGCCTGTTGGAGGAGGAGCACCCACACTTCTGTAAGTAACCCCTCACCTATCTGTACTCTGTACGGAAGCCCGATAAACTCAATGGTTCTCCAGGGTGAATTTTGGTGGAATCGTGCCTCCGTTTACCATCGGGATCTTAGGAGGAAAGGTAGAGGTCGTGTATGTTCTGTCTGTTCCCTGGGAAGGAATTTCCGCAGCAGCTTGGGATGGGGCCTCTTGATCTTATAACTCTCTGGGTATCCTGGTCTGGGAAAGGTCCCTTTCAGAGTTTCAGTGAGGGTGAAAGAGTCAAACATCAGTGATCCTTAGGGACCAATCCATGACTTGCATCTTTATGTATTGGGCATTACATTTAATTATTTCTTGTGTGCATTTGGGGTGTGGCAGGGGAGGTGCCTTTGTGCCATGGTGCACATGTCAAGGTCAGAGGACAACTCACAAGAGTCAATTCTCTCCTGCCATGTGCCATCCAGGGACAGAACTCAGCCCCCTTTTCCTGCTGAGCCATCTCACGAGCCTCAGCCTGTTGGGTCATTTTTGTTGTGAGCTCACATTTTATTCAGCATTAGTTCTGGGTGTCTCAGGAGCCTCTGCTGGGAAGGCTGTCTCCAGCAATGAGTTGAACTGATTTGGGAGTCAGGGTGCTTCTGGCGTACCCCTGCCCCAGGTTTAATCTGTCTTTAATCTCAGTTCCCCCAAAGCACCTGTGGGGCCCATGGATGGTGTTAGCACAGGTGCTTCCCTTGGGTCAGAGTGTGTTTGCAAGCCTGCTATTAACTCACCTGGGATCTAGATTGTGTGCACGGCTTACAGGTTACACCTGTAACCCCAAAACCTGGGAGGCAGAGGCAGGAGGATCAGAAGTTCAAGGTTATTGACAGCTTCAGGGCAAGTTTGAGGTCAGCCAGGGGAATGTGAGCTTGCTGAAGGCGGAGAAAAAGGAACACACCCGTTCCACCAGTTTGCACCTCTGTTCACCCAATGACACTGTGGGCCAGACACAGATTCGACTGTGGGAAAGGGCAGTGAAGACAGGGGTGGGGGCCCTTGGCAATGAATGAGCAGGTGCAGACAAGGCCAGCCACCCTGACAACATATGCTCCCAGTCTCCCGAACAAGCCTCACTTGTTATTAAAAACAAAGCAAGCCATCTCTCTTGATGCTCAGCTAACGCAGCTTTGAAACCGTGCGACTCTGGGAGGGTCCAGGCGGCCACTGACGTTCCGTGTGTTTGGTCAGGCTGCTTGCCAGCCTGTGCCTGTCTGACACAGCCCCCTGTCCCCTGTGTCTGTTGCAGTAAATCACTCAAGTGTTCACCGTGAGAGGCGAAAGAGGTCGGATGTCAAGCAAAGGGTTGCCTGGTGGACATCATCCCTCTCTCCTTCCTTCACAGACAGGCAGCCTGTGAACAATATTTGGGGAGGGGGGCACTAGCTTTCACATCCCTGTCCCCCCTCCACACACACACACAAAGATGCCAGAAGATTACTCCCCATTTCACATGAGGAGTCCAGGACCCACTAATTTGCACTCTGGGGATCTCCTTGTACGTGACTTTAGTATCACACTTTCCAAGTTCCCCCTTTCCACAGGGGGCCGTGTTTGGGGTTGTGTTTTGCCGCAGAGGAGAGACATCGGCAGAGCGCCAAGCCGGGAAATGAGGGTCGTACTTCTTCCCCACAGCAAGGCTATGTGATCTTGTTCCAGCAATTTCGTGCCTCAGGCCTCTGTGTCTTGGCCAGGAGCTGTAGAACTCCTGTGTTGGGCTTCTCTGCTCAGCCCAGATTTCCCAGAGGGCTCAGACTTTCCACTGCTCTGGAAGGTTTTCTTTATCTCATCTCGTCTGAGCAAAGGAGGCAGTTGGGAGTCCCTACTTCAGCCCTCTTTGGGACCCTGAGCCAGGGCCCAGGATGGTGGGGATGAGGTGCTAAGGCTGAGCCTTGACTAGGTTTTTCCCTCAAGGCCAGCACATCTGGTCTCCATTTCCCTCTGAGGCAGGCGTGGCTGAGCGAAGCCGTTCTAAACGGCTCTGCTCGAATAGTCCAAAGGCCAAGTTCAGGCTCCTCTCGGTTCTGGATCAACCTGGGGCTTTCTCTTAACACCCTCACCGACCCTTTCCCAGGGGAGTCCCTAGCAGGCAGCTGAGCAGGCCTCAGAGCACAAGCAAGCATAGGGTAGGGCTAGGGAAGGAAGCGGTCCTCAGGAGTTGACCCCCTGTAGAAAAGGAGTCAGAGAGCATCAGGGGACCAAGACAGCCCTCCCAGGCTGTGAGGCTACTGAGGGCTCTAAGGAAGGGGAGAGATGCTCAGAGACCGCAGGGCCACCTTCATCTCCAGGGCAGACCAGAGTGGAAGTACCTCATCCCATTCCTGATTTTTTTTTTCTGCCACTCTGACCCTTTGGCACTGAGAGAGTAAGAGTCCTGGGCGGGGAGTGTGGAGGGGAGTCAGACTTCTGGGGTAACAGGCTACTTTAAGAGCCGAGTTTGTACTCACTGACTGGGGGATCCCCTAGGACCTCTTACTGGGACAGCACACTGTGGCCGTTCAGAACACTGGCTCTGGGGTCTCACAGGCCTGGGCTGGATGAGGGCCCTGTATAACCCATGGGTCATGGAACTGCTGTGAGTTAGCATAGTATGCAGTGTGGAGGAGGTGGGAAAAGGGTACAGACTGGATAGACAGAAGCAAACCTTCAGCCTGGCACATAGGAAGCCATTAGTAAATGCCGCAGACAGCCATTACCCGTGCATGAGCCCCCACCCCCACTTCTGCTCATCTTTGTGCTCATCTCATTCTCCCACTCTTCCTTCCCTCCTTTCTCCCTTTAGTCTCCCATCTGTCCTTCCATCTTTCCACCCCTCTTCCTTCCGACTTTTCTTTAATCCATCTGTCCTCCCAATGCATCCATCGTTCCTCCCATCCATCCACTTTCCTTCCCTCCTCCCCTTTATCCCTCC
This sequence comes from Mus musculus, assembly GCF_000001635.26. Classification (NCBI taxonomy): domain Eukaryota; kingdom Metazoa; phylum Chordata; class Mammalia; order Rodentia; family Muridae; genus Mus; species Mus musculus. The sequence goes on along the minus strand of NC_000076.6, from coordinate 62,059,447 downwards.
CTCCCTCTATCCCTCCATCCTTTTCTTCATCCTTCTTCCACCTGTCTGTCCTTTCTTCAGTCTATCCTTCCATACATCTGTTTATTCTCTCTTCTATCCCTCTATTTCCCAAACCATCCGCCTTCCTCCTCTCTCCTTCCTCATATCCATCCACCTTTCCTCTCCTTCCCTCCAACCTCCATGCTGGAGGGATCATAGAGCGGTCCAGCTGGCTCAGCAGCTCTCATAGGTGGGGAAGCTTGTCAATCACCCAGCCCTGGGCCAGCCCTCAGCCTTCCTGATTCACAGAGACCGGAGTCCCTGTAGGCCTCAGAACCCTGCATGTTACACAAGCTGCCTGGTCACTCTACTCAGGTGATCCTTAGACCCTTCTCCAGAAACATTCACCAAGTATCTTACTGCAGGGAAACCTGAGGCTCAAAGGGTGGCCTCCTCGGTTCTATGACCTTTGACATAATGACGTCTAGCCCCCGCCCCCAAGCCTCCATGAGTGTGACCAGGGTGGTAGAGGGCTACTGACAACGGCCCTTCCTCCCCCTCCTCTCCGCTCCCCTTCCCTCTGCTACCCCTCCCCTCCCAGCTCCCACATGAGCCTGTCAGGACCTGGATTTATTCCTCATTGCCTGCTTTATTTCCTTTATTTCCTGCTTTATTTATGCTCCTTGCCTTTTATCTCCCGCCTTTGGGCCCACAGGGACCATTATGTAGCTATGGCTGTGTCCACATCTATCTCTGGCCCTGGGGACTGAGCCCCCACCCGGCCTTCATTACTTATTCTCTGGGTCTCCAGGGGCCCCGTGCAGCTGTCCTTGTGCGTGGCCAGCCTGGATGACATTCTCTTCAGACAAGACTATTGTGAGGAGGACGTGGGATGATCTGGTCAGAGAGGCCACTGGCAGATTGTCTGGGGACCAGGATGAAGGTGACCCTTCTGGAATTAGTTGGGTGACAGGAGGCAGCAGGCTGTCAGGACTTCACAGTCCTGGTCTGGACGGGGCCAGTGACCCTGAACTCATTGCTCCAGTCTCTTCACCCATGGGACAAGGCAGAGTGGTCCACAGTTGCTTCTCGGACTCCTGGGAGTTTAGCAAGTGATTATCCAGTTAGTTTCCCTATCTCTGTCTTTCTGTCTCTGTCTCTCTGTCTCTCTCTGCATATGTGAGAGAGGGGGGAGGAGAGAGAGCAGGAGAGAGAGAATGTATGTGTGTGTGTGCACCCACACGTGCATGTGGAAGTTCTTCTGTCTTCCTACACCTTGCTTTTCAAGATAAGGTATCTCACTTTTACCCGGGAGCCCAGCAGTTCAGCTAGACTGCCCGCCCAGAGCCCTCCTGCCTCTGCCTTCCCAGCAATGGGATTAGAGGCGCACATTGCCACGCCCACCAGGCTTTTGCATGGGTTCCGGTTTCGCGAGCCCCCAAAAGCCAGTGACCAGTCAAAGACAAAAGAAGACACAAAGGGGAGCCGGCTACTGGGACCCAGCAGGCTGACCTGGTCACACAGGCGCTGCTCCCAGAAGCCTTTGGTGGCAGCTCAGTCCTGCTGGATCCTCAATTTAGCCCCTCAGCTTGCTTCAAGCCGCAACAAGTGAGCTTATTTGTTGTTCTCGAAGTCCCAGAAGGGCAACTCAGAGAGCAGCTATGCTTCTCTAATGGAGGACCTGTTAGGGCTATTAGTAGCTACCATGCTAAGGAAACCCTGGGGGTGGGGGGAGAGAAGTTAGAATGCAGAACACTGGGCCAGGGATCACTTCTTTGGACCTGGGCCTTGAAAGGTATATTAGCATGTTGGGGTGGGGGTGGGGGTCTGAACCAGGACTGGTGGCAAAAGAGGGAGAGGTAGGGGGTAGGGTGGGCTATCCAGTGTGACCTTTCTAGAAATGGGATGATAGAGTAGAGTCAGGGGGCTTCCCCTGTACCCCACGGCTAAGAGATAGGACCACAGGCAGGGAAGTTACCTTGTAGCATGCATGACCCACTCCCAGTAGGACTGGGAGCTAGACGACCTTGGGGAGGGGGCTGCTGGAGGGACCTGCCCCCAAGCCCAGCCTACCCTTCCATTCTGGAGATGGGCTTGTCATGTATTCCGACAGCTCCCACCTGTTCACCAGCCTCCCTGTTCTGAAGGCCAGGCTGGCTTGGCACTGCTCAAAGCCAGGAATTCATGGTCATTACAGCATTGACTGTAGACACTGTTTGTTGAGAGGTTGCTACATGGCTGTTGTTTCCTGAGTGCCTTATGCCATTAATTAATTCATTTACTTCTCATTCATTAATTTACTTCTCAAAATGGGTTCCAGCCAGTCCATTTCTGCAGGCCAGGAAAGGAGAACTCCAGAGAGGTTGGGTTGCTGGTCCAAGTCACCTAGCTAGTAAGTGGAAGATCTAGGACTCGAACGGAGGCTGCCTGACTGTTCTCAATCACGAGGTTATACCTCTTCTCCCAGTTGCAGAGACTCTGGGGACATTACACCAGATGTGGAAGGTTTACCAGATGCTCTGAGACGGACCATCCACTCACCTGTCTCCTTCCTGCTCAACTCTCTTCCACATTTATTCTTTTGCTCTACGTTCATTGTTCTAGATCTTGTATTTAGGGCATTTTGTTGCCCAAGAATCTGCAATGGCTCCCCTTGACTTCTGAAAACCCTCAGCTCAGGGCTGGAGGTGGAATTAAGCTGGTAGAATACTTGCTTAGCAGGCAGAAGGCCTTGGGTTGGAGAATAAACCTGCACAGCCTAAGCCAGATGTGGTAGCACACAGCTGTCATGCCGCAGCTGGAGACAGGATGATCGGAAGTTTAAAATCATCTTTGAACTAGAGAGATGGCTCAGTGGTTAAGAACACCAGCCACTCTTCCAAAGGACCCGGGTTTAGTTCCCAGCACCCACATGGCAGCCCACAGCTTTCTGTAAGTCCAGTTCTAGGGGACCTGACACCCACACATACATGCAGGTAAAACACCAATACGCTAACATTAAATACATCTTTAAAAACTCCTCTTTGCCTACACAGCACTTGGAAGCCAGTCTGGGTGAGATGAGACCCTCCCTGGAAAACTAACGGGGGGGGGGGGGTGTAGCTTAAGAGCAAAAGCTGTTCTTCTTTTCCTGTGCTTCTAGAGGGCCCAAGTTCGATTCCCCGACACTGGGCAGTTTACATCTGCCTATAACTTAAGTTCTTGGGCAGTGATTCTCAACCTTCCTAATGCTGTGTCAGTTCCTCATGGTGTGGTGCCCCAAATCATAAAATCATTTTCGTTGCTACTTCATACCTGTAATTTTGCCTCTGTTACGAATCATAATATAAATATCAGTGTTTCCCAATGGCCTTAGGTGACCCCTGTGAAAGGGTCAAACTCCAAAGGGGTCACAACCCACAGGTCCAATGTCTCTGACTTCTGAGGGAATCCGCACATACACAGACCGCCTAGAACTGACAGGCAACCAGGATGGAAGTACCAGGAAGGCTTCCCTTACCTGTGCAGGTATATTTTTATATGACTGAAGATGCTTAGTAAAGCCCTCATGAGACAGGCTCCTGATCCCAGATGCAAGAGTAGAGCTAGATGGAAATACCAAAGCATTATGGCTTTTCTGAGTGGGTGTCCATCCACTCTGTCACAGGCACTTTGAGGATATCAAGAAAGGGTACCTAGCCTGTAAAGCCCCCAGCCCAAGACCTCTGTAAGCTCACCACTACCCACCCCAAGGCACAGACAGCTCACAGCTCAGGAAGGACCAGGAGGGTGGTCCAGGAGTGAATGAATCTGCCATCAGCCGCTGCCTCTAACCACCAGCCCAGCTGTGTGCTAGCAGACACAGACTTCAATCAGGGCACCCAGGAAATGGTTTGGCTAGAAGGCCCTGGGTGCCCTCTGCTGGACACTGGAGCCATTTCACCTTTTAGTCCCAGAAGGGAAGGGATTAGGATTCTGAGGAAGCAGATAGAAGGACAAATGTACCTGTTGCTTCTAAATGTCTAGAGAGCGGAGGATGCTGATGGAAGTTAAGCTAGGGAAGACCAACCCATGTCTCTTTTTCTATTTCCAGACGCCGCAGTCCATAGATGTGAAAGCCAGGTTGGACAACGGGTCACAGGGGAAATGAGCTCCTTCCCTCCTTCCTCCTCCACCACATCCATCATTTCCATCAGCACCAGCATTGGCCCACAGGGTCTCATGCTTACAAGTGGAAGCCTGAAGCCCAGCTTCTGCTGTGTTCCCAGGAGGCTCCCACTTTGAGCAGTACAGCTCATGCTCTGGATGCCCCTGTTGTGCGTGATGACCCTAGGTCCCCGTGGATAGTTTAGCATCTGTGGTCATAGAACTTGGGGCTAGGACCAGGGTCATTCTGACAGAGGCAGGGGTCAGCTTGCATGTAGAGCCTCACCAGGTGAGGTACCAAGTAGTACCCTCACCATGTAGGGTGCTCACCAGGTGAGGACCAGGGGCAGCAACACTCAGTCAGGATCATGGCCATGCAATCCAACAAATGCAGGAGGCCTGTGGTAGAAGAGAAAATGAGAAAAAATAGCCTGTGCCTCACCCATCCGTCCGTCTGTCCGTCCGTCCGTCCATCCATCCATCCATCCATCCAAGTCAGCAAGACGATTGCTCTGAGTCTTTAGAATTCTTACAACCTAGCAGGCCAAGGTCAGTTGCCAAGGCATCCAAACCAGTACCTTAGGCTTGCTTTGTTAAGGCTGTTCTAGGGTACAGAACCCTAATGTATGAATATTGGCTTCTTAGGTTTTTGTTGTTGTTTGTTTGTTTGTTTGTTTGTTTGTTAAATAAGACCAGGTCAAGGTTGGTAGAATATTTGGAGGGTGTGCACAATATTCTGGATTTGACCCCAGCCAGAGGTGGTAAGACATGTATGTATGTATGTATGTATATGTGTGCAAGTATGTGTGTTATGTATGTATTGTGTGTATGTGTGTGTATGTATGTGTGTGTATGTGTGTGTATGTGTGTGTGTGTGTGTGTGTGTGTGTGTGTGTGTGTGTGTGTATTCCCAGCACTTAGGCGGTAGACACAGGAAAATCAAGGGTTTGGGTTACATGAGATTCTGCATGGGATGAGGAGGTGGGGGAGGGAGGAGGAGGAAGAGGAAGAAGAAGAAGATGACCATGTAAAGGTACCCAAGAGGAGGGTCTCTGCAGTTCCTTGGGTGGGGAGAAGGTTAGCATGTAAGCAGCTGACAGTACTGTAGACAGGGTGTGAACGACACCAGCTGCTGAGAGTGGGTTCCGCAGGTCTTCAAGAGGCAGCTGGCAAACCCAGCTGGAAATGTGTGGGGTTGGTGCAAGTCTGATTTTCTGCACTTCTCATTGGGCCAGAGCCAAACCAAGTCAACCAAGCAAACACAAGTTACCCCAAGACATGGACTGGTGAACATGATTCTCACGTGTCTAAAATGTCCTCAGTGAACACGATTTGGTGTCATGTATGAAATGTTGACTACAAGGCAAAGGACCTCTCTGTTGACCTCAAATTCTGATTTCCTCTCTGCCGGTATAGGCTAAGTTTACATTTTCAAGAATGTTCCATGAATGGATCTCTACTTTTGATTTGCAGGGGGCGGTGTCTGATTTCTCTCATTCAGCCTACTTACCCCTTGTTTTAAAGTGTGTGTATGCACACGTGTGCATGTAGAGGCCAGAGGCCGAGCTCAAGGGTCCTCCTCAGTCACTCTCCCCCTGAGGATGGTAGACAGTCTCCTACGGAACTCTGGGCTCCCTGGCTCAGCCAGAGGCTGAATCCCTGAGTCCCTGGGATCTGTCCATTTCCAAGGCTGGAGCTGCAGTTTGCAGTGATGCGAGCGCTCTCACACAGATGCTGAGGGTCCAAGCTTGCAAATTCAGCACTTTACCCCTAGAGCCCCCTACCCCACCCCATCCCCAGGCCTCATCTAATGACCCCAACAGTCTCCAGACCATTGTTTACATCCATAGCTAATCAGTTCTTATGGACGAGTGGAAGTCCCACCACCTGCACACTCACGGCACCTGCTGCCACCACTCAGGGGCCCTACGCCTGGGGACGCATGCTTTCACCTTGCCCGAGTAAATCCCTAGGTGTAAAAAGAGACCTTTACACTGTTCTCAAAAGCAGCCTACAGTCTAGCCTCTCACCAGAGGTCCCATGGCTGTAGCTAGCCCACCTGAGCCTGTTTTAGTCGACATAGCAGCTTATGCTGGGCATTGACTTGCATGGGCTTGACGGCAGTGATGCTGAGTGTCTTCCCATGGGCTTGTTTGTGTGTTAGCCCTGGTGAGTGGCCTGCTTAGTCTTATGTTTATACACTTGGAAACATGGGCCATTTTCTTCCTCTTATGAGTTATAAGAGCTCGCGCTCTCTCTCCCTCCCTCCCTCCCTCCCTCCCTCCCTCCCTCCCCTCCCTGTGTGTGTGTGTATGTATGTGTTCCTGCATATAAGCACAGACATGCATATACATATATGAAGGTCAGAGGATGTCTTGGGTGTTAGCCTTGATTTCCACCTTGTTTGAGACAGGGTTTCTTCCTCCCTCCCTCCCTCCCTCCCTCCCTCCCTCCCTCCCTCTCCTTCCCTCTCCCCCTCTCGGATTGTATTTTTATTTTTAATTACGTGTGTAGGGGGTGGGATTATGCATATGAGTGCAACGCCTACCCACAAGAGCTGGAAGAGGGAGCTGGATCCCTCCAGAGCTAGTGTTGCAGGCACTTGTGAGTCACCTGATGTGGGTCCCAGGCAGAGAACTCAGGTCCTCTGTAAAGCCAGTGTCCGCTCTGAACCATGGAGCCATCTCTCCAGCCCTGAAACGGAGTCTCTTGTTTACTTGTGTAGAAAACAGGCTAGCTGGTCCTTGAGCTTCTGTGGAATTCTCCTGTCTCTGCCTCCCGTGGGATTACAGATGCATGGGACAGCATCCAGCTTTACCTGGATTCCGAGGATTCGAATTCAGGTCCTTAGGCTTGTACAGTAAATGCGCTATGTATGCATTGAGCCATCCCCCGAGCCGGAGATCCCTCATGGAGACTCGACCCAAGGCCTTTGTTGGATGCAATGCAAATAATCTCTCCTAGTATCTGGCTTATATTTCTGTCTTCATTCTGTGACTTTGTCTGTTGAAAAAGAGCAACCTTGACACACTTATTTATTTATTTATTTATTTATTTATTTATTTATTTATTTTCAAGTCAGGGTTTCTCTATGAAGCCCTGGTTATCCTGGAAAGCACTCTGTAGACTAGGCTGGCCTCCAAGTCACAGAGATCCACTTTCCTCGGCCTCCCCTGAGTACTGGGATTAAAAGTGTGCACCACTATGCCTGGCTCAAACTTTAAAATTTTTGATGCAGTCTGATTTTTATTTTAATTTATAATTTGTGATTTCTTTTTAAAATGTATTTATTTTTATTTTACAGTACATTGGAGCTTTGACCGCATGTATGTCTGTGTAAGGGTGTCGGATCCCCTGGAACAGGAATTACAGACAGTTGCGAGCTGTTGTGTGCTTACAGGGGATTGAGCCCAGAACCTCTGAAAGAGCAGCCAGTGCTCTCAACCACTGAACCATCTCTCCTGTCAGTTTTGTAAACTGAATGCTTATCTCTAAGCCCAAGATCCTTAGAGCAAATTTCTGTGCCGTCCTAGGTTAGGAAGTCAAGCTGCCTTATTTTCCTTTCTTTTCTCTTCCCCCCTCCCTCCCCCTCTCGCCCACTTCCTTGCCCCCTTCCTTGGATTTGGGCATCCAATTGCTTCATCCACTGTCTCTTGGAGAGATCAACCAGTCCATTGTCTGGCGTGCCTGTCGAGAATCAATTGAGCGTGGACCTGTGGACTTGTGTTTGGACTTCTTATTACTTTCCACTGAACTATTTGCCTTGATTACAATACCATACCAGTTTATCATAGCTTTATAAGTCGTGAAATCAGGTCTCCCAGTGTCGTTCCACTTCACTAATTATCCTGGCTAGTCTAGTCTTTTGTGGCTCTATAAGGTTTTAGAATTCATTTTTAATTCTCTTTTTAATTGAAAATTTAAATTATATCCTTATTAATAATAATTAATAACTTAATTATTTTATAAATTTAATTATTATTACATGTCCGGTGTCTGTGTGGAGGTTGGAGGACAACTTTGGGGAGTCAGTTCTCCCCTTCCTTCTTACATGGCCACCAGACTTGAGCATCAGATACCGAGACCCACTGAGCCATCTCTCTGGCCCCATTTGTAATTTTCTACCCAAAAAAAAAAAAAAAATCAGATGAGCTTTTGCTTGGGATTTCACGGAGTCTCTACTTGAGATGAGACCGGGCGTGTTCAGGTGATGTAATGATTGGTGAATCTGTACATCAGTCTTGGGGAAAATGATTGATTGGTGAATCCATGCGTCAATCTTGGGGAAAATGATGATCTGATGACCTTATGGTCTCCAGGCCACAAGCACAGTGACTCTCTCTGTTGCTTTGATCGTTTAATCTCTTGGATCAATTATTCTGTGGCTTTCTGTGGAGGAACTTCACTCACAAATGCTTTTTCAGACTTATCCCAAATGTCTTCCATTTGTTTACACTTTTGTAAATGACAGTATTTGGATGCCAGTCTCTGAAATGACTGCCCGGATGAAGGCACGGTTTAGTTCTGCATCCTAATGTTGGATTCTATGACCGCCTACCATGGGAATTCTAGAGACTTGCTGGTGAGTCGACAGCATTCCTGTGGATCTAACACTATCCACAAGTAAAGTGCTGCCTCACCTGTTCCACTCTGGACACTTTCAATTTCATTTTCTTGTCCTATTGCTCTGGCTTCAATGGCAGAGAGAACCAAACTGGAATAGGAAGGGTGGGCTTTCTTGGTTCCTCCCCAATCACGTGATGCAGGCCGGTTATTGGTCTCACTGTCTCTGGGCTTGTCATCACCTTAGAGAGCTGGACAGAGTGTCTCTGGGGAGGAGTGAAGGAGTCTCACCTGTGGGCGTGGCTGAAGGATGCAGTATTGCTCAGGGACTTCTACTTCCTGGGGTTTTCATGGGAGTCCCAGGAAGGCTACCACTGTCTTGAGGGCAACAGTGGTCAACTTCCCACTTGGCTGGGTATGGAGCTCAGCTCACCTGGCCATCAGCTTGTCCTGAGAGGGTCCATAGTGTCTTCCCTCTGTTACTCTCTGCCACCAGAGGCAGCTTTCTTCCCTCCTTTCCTTCTTACCAAAACATGAATGGAGAGAGACTTGAAAGGAGAGGGCTCAAGTTGCCATAGCTCAGGTTACTTCCCCACAGCGTCCTCATTCAAAAATAAACCTGAGGGGGGATCAGAAGAGGGGGTGACAGAGACAGGAGGGAGCTGTCAGTACTGCCCTGCTTCCAGGCTGTATTTTTAGAGCTGGTATTTAGGCTTGGCTTGGGGACAAGGGGCTGGAAAATGTGAGGCATTTCCTCTTCCTGTCAACTGAGACACGGTGTGTGTGTGTGTGTGTGTGTGTGTGTGTGTGTGTGTGTGTGTGCAGGGCCCTGCCACCTTCCCATTTAACACCTCCAGAATAACAAACAACACACACTTCCTCTGAGCCTGCTCTACTACCTCACCCCTACTGAATGCAGCCTGTGAGACCTATCTCATCTTGGGACACTCTGCCTCTTCCCCGAGCTGTCAACTCTCTGGTTCTGCAAGAAGAGGAGCCCCTGGCTCCCTTGTACAAACTTGATGCTGTCCCAGTGCTGAGCAGGTCATATGTATAGGACCGGCTATCTCACTCTCTCGGTGAGACACTTTAGGATTTGGTGTGAATACAACAAACCGATTTGTTCACTCATGAGCTGTGTGTTGTGCAGAGAATATTTAACCCCTCCGTGCCCAGCATTCCCTAGACCCTGATGATAATGGCATGATGATATTGGCACCTGCTCCCTGAATGGGTTGGCAGGGTTCTGTGATTTCCTGTAGATATAATGTGTCTTAGTTAGGGTTTTACTGCTGCGAACAGACACCATGACCAAGGCAACTTTCATAAAGGACATTTTATTGGGGCTGGCTTACAGGTTCAGAGGTTCAGTCCGTTATCATCAAGATAGGAACATGGCAGCGTCCAAGCAGACACGGTGTAGGAGGAGCTGAGAGTTCTACATCTTGTTCTGAAGGCAAACAGGAGAAGACTGGCTTCCAGGCAGCTAGGATGAGGGTCTTAAAATCCACCCCTACAGTGACACACTTCCTCCAACAAGGCCATGCCCATTCTAACAAGACCATACCTCCTAATAGTGCCACTCCCTGGGCCAAGCGTATTCAAACCACCACAAGGTCCTTTCTTACTATTAGGTATGATATTTACTTAATAGAGTGTTCATCCGGAACAAGGTGCCACACAAGCCAGCCATTCTGTTTGTGAATCAGCTTCATATCAGCCCTGGTGGGCAGGGGCTGAGATGGTGAAAGAGATGGGTTCCATCCAGCTTTGGACCAGGCTGGGCCTCTGCTCTGCAGGACTGAAGAATCACATTTACCCATGGGAAGGGGATGATGTGAGCTATGTTTGCATAGCTGTAGCCAAAATGCTTGCAAGAACAGGTAAAGAGGAGGAAGTGTTGGCTTATGGTTTCAGAGCTTGTCACTCTGTCAGGCTGGGGAGGGCATGGTGGAGCATAGAGGCTCACCATATGGTCACATCATGATGGACAGAAAACAGGACACAGGAAGGGACCGAGACAGAATATAGCCCTCAGTAACCAACTTCTTCCACTCAGACCCCACCTCCTATTCTTCAACATCTCCCAGTGAGATAAGAATCCATCAAGGGATGAACCCATTGACCAGGTCAAAGCCCTCAAGATTAGACCCTCTCTAAAACACTATCACAGACACAAGCAGAGAAACATCAACCCTTGAGCAATTCTGTGTTTGTTTTGAGACAGGGCCTCTGTATTATTTAGCTATCTATAGCTGTCCAGAAACTTGCTATGTAGATCAGGGTGGCCTTGAACTCACAGAAATCCCTCTCTCCCTTCCCTCCCCCTCCCTATCTCCCTTTCCCTCCTCCTTTCCCCCTCTCCTCTCCCCTCCTTCTCCTCTCTCCCTTCTCTCTCTCTCTCTCTCTCTCTCTCTCTCTCTCTCTCTCTCTCTCTCTCTCTGTCTCTCTCTCATGCATGCGTCATCCCCACTCCCCCAGGCAAGTCTTACAAACATCAGGCTGACAACGGAAATTAACTGTTATAGTCATGATATGAATAACCAGAGACTGGAGATCACTGATGTCATGGGTTCTTTGTAGGCCTCTGGCTGCCTTGGTTTCTTCTTTGTAAAGTGACTTCACTCCTCAGGGTTTTGCTTTCCTAATTTGTGAAATGAGAGAAAGGTTGCATGTAACGAAATGGGATCCTGACTGAGATGGAGAGATATTCTGACCTATGTTACCACGTGGGCTAACGTTGGGAACATTGTGTTAACTGGGGAAAAAAAAAAAGCCAGTGACAGGCAGAGCAGAGTCATACAGGATGCTTCACAGTTCCACTTATGGTAGACAGCTAAGGATGAAAGAGAAAATGAATGTAGTGAGGGGCCTGGGAAGTTATTTAACCACTACAGAACAGAGGTGTACTGTTTTTTTTTAAAGATTTATTTATTTATTATATGTAAATACACTGTAGCTGTCTTCAGACACACCAGAAGAGGGAGTAAGATCTCGTTACGGATGGTTGTGAGCCACCATGTGGTTGCTGGTATTTGAACTCAGGACCTTCGGAAGAGCAGTCGGGTGCTCTTACCTGCTGAGCCATCTCTCCAGCCCCAGAGATGTACTTTTACAAGATAGAAGAACAGTAGAGATGAATGTCATAAGAGATGCTATGAGGGTTAGCATTAACTGTCAATTTGACACAAGAATCAATGGGGTTATTATCTATAGTCAGTTGGCCTGTGGGAATATCTATGTGGAACTGTCTTAATTAATTTAACTGATGTGGGAAGACCCAGCCTACCGTGGGTGACACCATTCCCTAGGATACTGAACTGAATAAGAGTGGAGATATCAAGCTAATCTTAAGCAAGCTTGTGAGCAAATGTGGTGGTTTGTATATGCTTGGCCCAGGGAGTGTCACCATTAGGAGGTGTAGCCTTGTTGGAGTAGGCATGGTCTTGGAGTGGGTGTGGCCTTGTTGGTGCAAGTGTGCCACTGTCAGGGAGGGCTTTGAAGCTCCTGGCTTCCTTTGAATGAAGATGCAAAACTCTCAGCTCCTTTAGCACTGTCTGTCTGCATGCCACCATGCTTCCTGCCATAATGATAATGGACTGAACCTCTGAACCTGTAAGCCAGCCCCAATTAAATGTTGTCCTTTATGAAAGTTGCCTTGGTCATGGTGTCTCTTCACAGCAATGAAAACCCTAACTAAAACAGCAAGCATGCATGCATTTTCTTTGCTCTTAACTCATGCATGCGACGTGACTAGCTATTTGAAGTTGCCCTGATTTCTCCACAGTGGTGATGTGCACCTTGGAATCATAAGCTGAAATAAACTCCCTTATCCTCTAAATGGCTTTTTGTCAGGATATTTTATCTAGCAACCCAAAATGAAACTAGAATACACACATACTGTGAATATACAACCCACACACTTAAGGAACAGTGAGGCTGGTGGGTTGCTTTATTTCACTGCAATAAAAAGATTCGGGGAGGGGCTGCAGAGATGATTCAGCAGCAGGTGAGAGTGCTTTGGGGCACAAGCACAGGGCCCTAAGTTCGGATCTTATCACTTACATAAAGAAATAGCTTGTCATGACCACACACACCCCTGGAACCTCATCACTATGGGGAAAGGGGAGGCAGAAAGGTCACTGGGGCATGCTCACCAAGAGCCTAGCTCCAGGGTCAGCAAAGGACCCTGTCTCAAAAGAATGCAGTGGAGAGGGAGAGTCTGAGATACCCACTGTCCTCTTTTGGCCTCTGCATGTGCATGTACATCAAATACATATGCCACATATATCCCCCATGCATATAGAGAAGAGGAACAACTGTAGTAGATAACTATTTGTGTCAGTACCAATACCCCGTCCAAAGGCTGGACTCTATCTCTTCCTATTTCCTTCTCTCTCAATAGAGTTACCACAGCTCCCTCTTTTTCTCCCCTCCTCCCTCCTCCTTCCCCCTCCTTCCCCACCTCTCCACTCCTTTCCCCCTTCCTCTCCTCCCTTTCTTCTCTTCCTTCCCCTCCTTCCTCTTCTCCTTCCCTTCTCTCTTCCTCTTGATCCCCCATTCTCCCTCTTCTCCATTCTCTTTTCTGTCCTCTGACTAGCCCCCCTTCTCTCCTCCATCTCTGCCTCCCCTTTTCTCCCTCCTTCTCTCCTCCTTATATTCTTCTTTTACAAAGTATTGAAGATGGAGCCCAGGACTTGGCTCACACCAGGTGAGTGCTCTACCTCTGAGCTACATACCCTGGCCCTGGCCCCCTCTTCTGAAAGGACTATTGACTGTTTGATTTAGGCTAATTTAGTTGTTATTGTTTAGTTATTATTACCTGGTTATTATTTAGCTACTATTACTAGTATGTGCATGGGTGATGTGGGTTTGTGGGCACTGTGTGTGGTAGTCAGAAGACAATTGCAGTTGTTTCTTTTCACCTTCACTTGGATTCCAGAGATTAAATTCTGGGCAACCTTATTGGCTGAGCCATCTTGCCAGCCCTATTTACCTATTTGCATTACATCAAAATGTGTGTGTGTGTGTGCAGAAATACACATGGGTGTCAGAGACAATTTGCAAGAGTCAGTACTCTCTATGATATGGGTCAAACTCAGGCTTGGTAGCAATCGCCTCTACCTAATTCAGAGCCATCTTGCCTGTCTTTGAGGGTGGGGGAGTGGAGGGGTAGATAGGGTAGCTTATAGCCTGGGCTAGCTCCAACTTGCCATGTAGCCAAGGGTGACTTTGAACTCCTGATCCTCCTGCAGAAGCAACTGCTCTGTATGGTGGTGTGCGGTATGGTCCTACATGCCTGTAATCCCAACTATTTTGGAGGCTGAGACAGGAGGATTTTGAGTTTGAGGCCAGCCTTGGCAATTTATCAAGACCCTGGCGGTAGGTAGGTAGTAAGTAGGTAGGTAGGTAGGTAGGTAGGTAGGTAGGTAGGTAGGTAGGTAGATAGATAGATAGATAGATAGATAGATAGATAGATAGATAGATAGATAGATAGATAGATAGATAGATAGCATGAGGATGTAGCTCAGTGATAGAGTGCTTGCCTGGCAGGAAAGAGACCCTGGATTTAACCCCAAGTGCACCCTACCCCAGCATAAACAATTGACCAACCAAACAGACCCAGTTCCCAGTGTGGACTTGGGAAAAGGGCTTTTGCTGGTAGAGAGCAAGTAGGGTTATTGGGCCCTAACCTGTCACCAGACAGTTTAGGGATCCCTGCTAGCCTATTCCACAGCTGCCCAAATGCAGGAGCCAGGACTGAGCCAGGGAAAATGACCTTCCCAAGAACAAACAGGTCAAGCCAGGACTGGAGCTCAAGTCTCCGCACTCCCTGACCCCAGGCTTCAGATCCATAGAGACCCCATTTTCTTACCCCAACAAGGTTGTTCATAAAGGCTTCCTCATCCCTGACTGGTCCCAAGGAAACTAGCTGGTTCTCAGTTGTGCATGACCCAGGGGCCAGCCCACAGAAGATGGGACCCTCAGGGGCAGCCAAGGTCTCCTCCCCTTTCTCATGTAGGGGGCCCCAGCCAGGAGGCCTGCCTCAGAGAAGGCTGGGCCAGGCTTGAGGCAAGCACAGATGTTCACAGCAACATCCGAGCCCCTACCCTGCTCCTGGGGAGGCCGGAAAGGGGTGTCTCACAAACTGCCCAAACATCTGGACAGGGAAGAAAGCCAAAGTGCACATGCAGATGTTTTGAAAGCTCAGTGCTGGGTGTTGGCAGAGATCAGACACCTGCATGAGGCGATAGTGCTCATGGTAGAGAGTGAGTCAGGTTGGCATTGGCTCAAAACCCAGCCCCCACTGGGCTGGCCTACCTTGTTTCAAACAGTCCCTGTATACCTGGCTCTGTTTTCCACACACTATCTCATTTAACCCTGATGATTCTATGACATTTCTCAATCTGAGGCTTAGGGGAGCTTAAGCTCACCCAATGAGCTGCAGTATCAAGCTTAAATGAGAGCTCATACAGGTCACCCCTGTATAGCTCTACCTTGTCCCATAAGTTCCCCAACACGCACACACGCACGCACACACGCACGCACGCACGCACACACACACAAGGGTCTCTGGGAAATCCCAGAACGGCTTCACCCAACATCATAGACCTATGGTGGCCCTTACATAGGGAGAGTGGTTCCCTGGGAAAAGGCTGTTTCCTTGGTTGGGTTTGAGGAGGGGACACAGTGGAGAGCCAAGTCAGGTCCCATCCAGGCTGGTGGGTGGCTGGCCAGATGCCACTCCTCCTGAAGGCTTCCGAGACCAAAGCCCTTTCCCAAAGGAAAAGTGAGCTCCCCGTGGCCGGCTGGCTGTGGCCAACAGGGCTATTTATTTTTCTGTCCCTAAGCCTTTAAGTCATTTGTTGACACAGAGAAGACAAGAAGCTGGGCTGGCTGTCCTGCCCAGACCTCACCCCCACCCCACCCCACTCCACTCCCTGGGCCTCACAGGCACACAGGCCACAGACCCCAACAACCATTGGTGGCAAGGAATGGAAGGGCCCTGGGGTCTGGAATCGCAGAGGTGGGATGTTGGCTGTGTCTGTCTGTCTCCCCTATTTCAGGGGAGTCCTGGGACCCTGTGGGGCTGGGTGAAATGGGGTCATGCTCAGAGCTGCGCACAGCATCCAGCTTTTCCTTCTACAGCCTCCTTTCCCAGTGTGTTCCTGTGGTGTCTTCTCTCTCCTTCGTCACCCCAACTAAAGGACTCCCCCCCCCCCACCCAACTACCACCACCGTTGAGATAACAATCATTTACAGCACAAGGCAAATCCTCCACATCAGACTGCACCCAGCCCAGAGAGAGGCCCAGGCCTTTCTCAGAGAGCACAAGGGGGAGGGGAGGTGGGGGCCCTCAGGATCAGTAAAGAGAGAAGGGGGGCTCCCTCTGTGTGTGAGGAGCCGCCCTCACATTTGCCATTACAAGATGGCGCTGACAGCTGTGTTCTAAGTGGTAAACATAATCTGCACACGTGCAGGGGCAGTTTTCCCGCCATGTGTTCTGCCTTTCTCGTGATGACAACTGAGCCGATGGGCTGCAGCCAATCAGGGAGTAATACGTCCTAGGCGGAGGATAATTCTCCTTAAAAGGGACGGGGTTTTGCCATTCTCTCTCTTGCTTTCTTGTTGTTCTTTCTCTTGCTTTCTTGTTCTTGTTCTTTTTCTCTCTCTTGCTTTCTTGTTCTTTTTCTTGCTCTTGCTTTCTTGTTCTTTTTCTCTCTCTTGCTCTGGCTCTTGCTCTCTGGCTCCTGAAGATGTAAGCAATAAAGCTTTTGCCGCAGAAGATTCCGGTTTGTTGCGTTCTTCCTGGCCGGTCGCGTGAACGCGTGTAAGATCTGTGCATGACAGGGTACACCCTCTGTTGTCTTGCTTAGCTCCAAAACTGTGTGCCAGGCCAGAGGTGGGCAGGAATACTGAGCTCAGGCTGAAGAACCAAAGAGCACTGAGCGCTCTGTAGCTGGGACAGAGTGCACTGAGCCCTTCCTAGAGCCCACTGCTTCCTAACCAGGAATGCATCAAGAAAAAGTGACCCTGTTTCCAGAGGGAAACTGAGGTACTGTCTCAGTCGGTGTCCTATGGCTATAAAGAGACACCCGTGGCCATGACAACTCTTATAAAGGAAGGCATTTAATTGGGGCTGGCTTACAGGTTCAGAGGTTCAGTTCATTATCATCATGGTGGGAAGCATGGCAGCATGCAGGCAGACATGGTGCTGGAGAAAGGAGCTGAGAGTTCTACATCTGGAACTCTGGTAGCAGGAAGAGAAAGATACTGGGCCTGGTTTGGACCATTGTAACTTCAAAGTCCACGCTCACTGACACACGTCCTCCGACAAGGCCACAACTCCAAATCCTTACGAATAGTGCCACACCCTAAGCATTCAAATCTATGCGCCTACGGAGTCAGATCTGTACTAGGGTCAAGCAGGATGGAGAGATGTTACCATCCAGGCCCCTGGAGTCCCTTCTCCTTGCTGTAAATACTGTGTTTCTTGGTGGGATATCAGGAAGGGCTCCTGGCTGAGGACTGAGGGTGGTCTCACAGCCTCGTCTATCTGAAATGCCCTATCTCACCTCTGGGTTGTTCTGGATCAAGTGAGAGAGAACTGATCACTTGCTGTGGAGGGCTTTCTGCAAGGCTCCACACAGTCATCTTGTTTAAGAGTGGGGCCTCCTCTGTCCTCCCCTGACCCCTGGGTTGTACCTTGGAGCAGTGATATGTCACAGTTGTTTCCACATATCTGGTGACAAAGGATGACAAATATCTCCCTGAGCAGTGCTTCTAGACCTTCATCTTGGAGGAGTATTGTCACCCGGTCTTTGCTGCCCTAGCCATGATGGTGGGTCAGTATACATCTGTAACCCTGGATCCCAGAGGAGCTGTAGCCATCAGGATCCAGGTTCTGTCCTCCAAAGTATACTGGGCATGTGTGTGTGTATATGCATGCATGTGTATTTGAGTGTGCATGTGGATGTGCATGCATGTGACTGAGTGTATATATGCGTGTGTGCATGTGTGTAGTGTAAATGTATGCTTGCATGCATGTATGTATATATGCATGTATGTGTGTATCTATATCTATATATATGTGTGTGTGTTTATGTGGATTTGCATGTATATGTGTATATGCAAGCACACATGCATGCTTAATTTCTAGGGATAACAGCTATGCGTTGTATCTTTACCTCATAGCCCTGGTACCAGAGATTGGGTCCTTACCAGTCAGGCTAGGTCCAGCCTGCTCCACGGGGTCCTGGAAGGCACACCTGCTACAGAGCCACTGGCTAGTGTCCATTTGGCTGAGGCCCCAAGAAGCAAGTGGGGAGACCAGCCCCTAGATGGCCCTAGATCATGGAGGGGCTCAGTGGCAGCCTTGAACAACCCTCTGATAAGAATTTTCCAGGAAACCACTCCAGACCTGTGGTCTCTGAGGCCAAGACCTGATTCTTATCTACTTGGTGACTCCAAGCCAGAGATATTCTCTTTGCATTTTAGTTTCTTCTTGGGAAAACTTAAAAAAAAAATTTTAACCAAGTTTTATTATGTAGCCTAAGCTCACATCCAACTCACAATCCTCCTGCCTTAGCCTCTTGAATGCTGAGATTGCAGGTGTACACTATCATGCTAGCATGTCAGAAACATTCTTGATCTTGTCTTCTTTTATTGCCCTACTTCAAACAGGCGGAGAGGAGGGAGCGAGACAGCCAGCCTCCCTCCCTGATCCCTAACTTGTCAGGGTAAAGTATTTGTGTGTCACAGGAGAATCCAGAATTCCAGCCCCAATCACACACAATGCATGAACTTTGGATTCTCATGGCCACACAGACACACACAGCTGCTTGCATATGCAGACACACTGCCTGGCTTCTGCTCATACCTGTTCAGTGCCACAAAGTCAGTCAGAAATTCTAATCTTTGAGATCCAAGATCCAAGAAGAGGTCCAGATATCACGTACCACGCACGTTCTAGGCAACCATTGGAGGGGCTGTGTTGTACCAGGTGTCTGAGTACATGATACCTCAGGTACAATAAAAGTTGTGGTCCTTGGGGCTGGAGTGATGGCTTAGTGGTTAATAGCACAGGTTGCTTTTGTGGAAGATATGAGTTCTGTTCTGAGTACCCACATGAGCAGTTCATAACCACCTGTAACTCCAGGTCCAGGGATCCAACACTCTCTTCTGGCCAACTTGGGTACTGCATGCACATGGTGCACATACACACATGCAGATACACATTCATAAAATAATTTTTTAAAGGTTGTTGTCTTGTGGCCCTAGTAGTTAATATACTTGTAAAATCCTAAGTAATTTTCATTGTTGTTTTGGATGTGGAGACAGAGTCTAGTGGAGCCCAGGTGGACTCTTCAAATGTCTGCTCTTCCTGACCCCATCTCCCTAATTCTAGGGTTACAGGTACATACAGCTATGCTCAGCTGCAAGTTGTCTTTGTTTGTTTATTACGGGGTCTCGTGGGCTCAAACTTACAGACAGCCACCTGCCTCTGTTTCCTGAGACCAAGCTGGGGACAAGGAAAGGACTGTGTCTGAAGAGGAGGTGTCTGGACTCAGCAGGACCTTCCAAGTGAGCAGCCTGGCTCTAGCTGGAATGACTGTGCACGATACAGTCCTTGGGGACAGGCCAGCGGAACAGCTGTGGCATTAGAGCTGAGCTGAACCCCTGCCCTGGACCTCAGGCGGGCTGGCATGCTTTGGGCTTCCTCTCTGGCGGTCAGCCCCTGCCATGGACGCCACTCTCAGTAGGACAGCTGATGCCAGGCCTTAGGGTAAGAGGGCCGGTCAGGAGGCCAGCCAACTGCCCCTCAGCTTCCTCTGTGGTTATGCGGCAGCATCTGTGATGCCCACAACTGTCCAGGTATGCCTTGGGGCAGAGACTAGTGAGAGCCTTCCATCTTCCACAGAAAAACTTGACAGGGTAGCTACTGGGGATAAAGGGACTGTCCATGGTGCAGAGAAGGGCCCACCTCTGCCAAGACTATCTAAGATCTCGGGGAGCAAGATCCAACCCTAGCAAAAAACTAATCAGGCCACCCTGGGGGGCTTCTCTTAGTGAGAATGTGACTAAGTCTGAGGATGAGCGCAGGTAGGCAGCTGGCATGTAGGAAGGACTGGCAAGGCCATCTTTCTACTAACTCTGGCCTCGCAACAATCACAGCTAATTCCTAGACCACTGACCAGCTGCCAGCTGCTGGGGATGGTAATCCTCAGAGCCCTGTGTGACGGTGACAGCATTTTAGCTCCACTTTAGGAAGGAGGTAAACAAGGCCCAGAGACATCAAGGATCGTGCCTGCTATCACACAGCCTGGGGTCCCGCGGGGTTCTTCCGCCTTGCTACGAAGCATTTCTGCAAACTGCCCTGTGTGTGCTTAAGAGGGCTCTGCTACCCACCTAGAGACGCACTGAGTCCTGATTGGGCACCACACATTCTTCCTGAATGGTACAGAATCCTCTGCCAGCCCAGGTTGGCACCCAGACTCCCACCTCAGATACATGCGTATGGAAGTCACAGGACTACTTGGAGAGTCCTGCATGAGGGACCCATTAAGCCATAGGGATCCTCCTGTCTCTGCCTTGTCATAGCACAAATTGTAAGTGTGGTGTGTCAACACACCCAGTTTCTCCCGCTTATTTCTACTTAGGTTCTAGGGATTAAACTCAGACAGAGCCTGACTGAGCCACACACACCCCCAGCCCCAGGCTACAAAGCAACAATGGATGCATCTTTACATCCTTTAGGACCCCCAACCCCTACCTTAGGCCAATGCACCTAAAGCCAGTGTGGCTTTGGGGACCACAGTGATACCCTTCCTATGAAAGCTGTCTGCTGCCTGACTCCAGAGCTCCTCCTGCCCAAACAGCTGAGTCTATGCAATGTGAGAGGGGCAGCACTTGCCAGAGGATTACAGAAAGAGCCAGAGGTCACTCTGGGTTGGCTTGTGTCAGCCCTGGTGGCCATGGCTCTGAATAGCTACTGTCCTGTCCCAGGTTGACACCTTCACAGTCAGAGATTAATTGGTAGGTGGGAGCTTCAGAGCCTAGGACTGGTTTGCCATCCAAGGAGGGGGGCAGGGCAAACCAGCATCAGTACAATCAGGCACCGGAGGCCAAGCACCATGGCTACTCACAACTAAAGGGCCCCATGTGTCCTGATGTTAGTAAAGGGCCCCGTGTGTCCTGATGTTAGTCCTGGGTGAGCGCCACCTGCATTGCTATGTGTGGCCGATCTATGTAGGAATGGGGACAAAGGAGCTCCTGAAGAGATTGTGTGTGTATCCCCAGAGGTGTGTGTTACATAGCATGGCAGTAATTTGCAGTGAAGACAGGATGTGGCTCTCTAGGGTACACTCCCTCTCTTAGAAATGACTTGCTACTCTGCTCCCCAAATCCACCTTGACCCCAACCCCTGAGCCCCACCCTCACTTAACGAAGAAATAAGAGATTTAACTGCCTGGATTGAAATCCTGACTCCTCCATTTTGGCCAAGTCCCTAACCATAAAAAATGGGTAAAACGGAGCCCCTTACTTCTTCTGGGGTCGGGGTGGGGAGAGAAAGATGCCACCTGCTCTTTCCATTCTGGTTCATTAAATAATGGGATCAGATAGAGAGGGGGGAGGCGGGAGGAAAGACTCATTTCCCAAAAAGCACAGACCTTAGACCTTGAACCTAAGCAGCTGGCTGGAGCTGGCGGCCTCTTTCCCAGATTGTTTACGTGGATTCCCTTGTAAACACAAAGGATGAGAAACAAATCCCAAAATATTTAAAAATAAATGAATGAAGGGAGACACAGCTGTGGGTGGTATGGATGTGTCCTGGCGCAGATGGACAGCTGTGGGCCCTACTACCCCAGGGATGAAGAGCTTAAGGGGAGGGGCTGGGGCGTGGCCCCAAAGCTGGGTTCAGCTCTCCCCTCTGTCTTGTTACAGTTCTCATTTGTTCCAGGGCTGAATCCTCGAGTCATGTAAGAGGCAACTGTGAGGAAAGCCAAGGTCCTGTGGAAGAATCAGCTCTGTTCTGTTTCTCTTTCTTTACCCTTGCCCACGACAGACATCACTAATCAATCACAGCATTTTCCATCTCTAGGCTCAGCAACTTAACAGGCAAAGCCCCATTCTATCTGTTTTTCCTGCTCAGAGAGTGGTACCAGTTGCAAGAAGTCCGGTGGAGAGATGCCCTTGAACTCAGTGTGTCGGGAATGGGGCTGGCTCCTCCCCTTTGGCTGCTGGGACATGTCCTCTAAAAACATCTTGAACTTTCTGTTTGTGCCAGATGGACCCTGAAGTTGGGGTTTTGGGGGATGGAGTGGGTGAGGGAATGGGTAATGATCTGTGTAAAAAGGAAAGGGCTTCCCTCCTGCCTAGGCTGGGTAGTGTGCCTCATGACTGTCCCTCCACATTAGGAGAAGGGCCTGCCCTCTTGTAGTCTCTCTGGATGCGGCCCCAAAGGTCTGAGTGAAAAGTTATTTCTCCGTTGGTAAATGAGCCAATTCAAGATAGATTAGATTATATGAGATGCAGGTTTATTGGAAAGCTGCTCTCAAGCAGGGCAAGTTCACTGGCCCCAAGAAAGGAAATCACCATGAAGAGAAGTGGGAGGTATGGGGGAAGAGAAAGAGAAAGGGCATTTGTGCAGAAGGAGAAGGGGAGGTGGGGGGAAGGGAGAGGAAGAGACCAAAATGTCTGGATTATATAGGGAAGAACAGCTTGGGGAAGGGCAGCCCAGGCCCTTGGCTGGAATGTTCAGGGTTGGGGTAAGGTATGTCAGGTGGGAGCTGAGGGATGCTGGGAGAACCAGGAGGCCAGGTCTGCTTTGATATGTAAAATAAGCACCTAGTCCCTTGTCCAGTCCCCAATCATTGGGAAAGCATTACAATCGCCTTTATATGTTAATTGGTCCTTTTCTATTGCAGCTTTTAACATCCATTCTTTGTTCTGTAGGTTTAGTGGTTTGATTACTATATGTTATTGGGAATTTCTTTTTTTAGTCCTGTCTATGATTCTTGTATCGTGATAGGCATCTCCTTCATAGGTTAGTGTGATGGTTTGCATATGCTTGGCCCAGAGTGGCATTATTAGAAGGTAAGGCCCTGTTGGAGTAGGTGTGTCACTGTGGGCGTGGGCTATAAGACCCTTATCCTAGCTGCCTGGAAGTGAGAATTCTGCTAGCAGCCTTCAGATGAAGATGTAGAACTCTCACCTCCTCCTGCACCATGCCTGCCTGGATGACGGACTGAACCTCTGCCAGCCCCAATTAAATGTTGTCTTTATAAGAGTTGCCTTGGTCATGGTGTCTGTTCACAGCAGTAAAACCCTGACTAAGATAGAGTGCAACATCTTAATCCCATTATCCCCATCCTGAAGGTGAAGGGTGTGGTGACCAGCTTCTCCCCAAGCCTGAGCCACCTGAAGCCTTGACTTTCAGAATCATGTACTAATTAAACTTTATCAGGGGTGTGAATATATAGGAAAAAACATAAACTACACAGTTCAGCATGATCTACAGTTTTAGGTATCTTCTGGGGACTTGGGGCCTTTCTCCCGCACTACCAGGGATTAGGATGGTTAACCAAGAGACCAAAAGGGGAAAAGGAACAGTGTGGCAAAATGTCTGGATTATACAGGGAAGGGCAGCTCAGAGAAGGGCAGCCTAGCCCCTGGGCTGGAGAGTTCTGGGTGTGCCTAGAGAAGGACCCAGTAACAGGTAGGGACTCTGGGGTGTTGGGAGAACCCGGTAGCCAGCCGATGTTTTGGTATGTTAAATATGCACTTCAGCCATTTGTCCTGGGTTTGGGACCTAGCAAAACTAATGTAATGAAACCCATCACATTCTATGCTAAGGAGAAAAAAGGGTTAAAGTCTTCAGAGACAGATGAAAAGGGCAAGGGGATACTCTGTAGTGGCAGGCAGATCTGCTCATTCTGCTGTGGAGATTAGCAATAATTAGTAGGTGCCCACCAGGATGTTCAACCCACAGCCAATAATGTGTGCAAGAGAAGTTGTCCTCCCCTCCCTCCATCCCTCCCTTCCTCCCTTCCTCCCTTATTCTTCCTCCTCTCTCTCCTCTCCTTCCTCCTCCTCCTCCTCCTCCTCCTCCTCCTCCTTCTTCTTCCCCCCCCCCCACTCTCTCATCTTATTTCATTTTATTTTGAGACAGGGTTTCACTCTAAAACTCAGCCTGAAATTTACTGTGTACCCCTCTGGGTCAGTGAACCATAAGAGGAAGCCTGATAAGGTCAAGCTAAGGCTTGAAGCCCCAAGGACCCTGAAGGGATGGTACCAGCTTCACCTACTCCTGGCACCGTGCCCCTGCCACGTAGCCACAGCCTCCCATAGAATAGTGACCATCAGTCACATGGGGCAGCACCCCCCCAAGCCCCTCCGCATGCAGATGAGGCATCCCTAACATCTCAGACCAAACAAATAGGAAGCACCTGCTGTCAGACCCCAACCCAGCCCAAAACTGTATATGAGACCCTATGCAGAAGGAATAAAGGTGTGAGAGAATCACTCCATCATCTGAGAACATCTGTCGCGTAAGAGCTGTAACACTTCCGGGAAGAGAACTGCTCTCTGGAAGCTTTTGCCACCACAAGCTCCCCTGTACTCCCCTTGCTGGCTCAGCACAGCCAGTGGAGGCAGCGGAGGCAATTCCCCCTCCCTGCTTGTGCCCTTTCCCCTTAGCTTGAACCCTCCCACCCAGCCAGGCTAGAGATCTCCACGGATAGCCTCTGATACAGAGTCTGGCCTTGAACTCAATCCCTCCTGCCTTAGCCTTCTAAGTGCTAGGAATAAAAGTCACAAACTACCCCCCCCCCCCGCCAAGAAAGAGAGTAGAGGCGCTAAACCACTGCACTTGGTAGATTTAAGGTCACACTCACTGTGTGGGTGGAGAAAGCATGGGGCTTAACAGGACCACAGAGAGTAGGTAGCTGTGGGAAAAGACTGAACAAGCCCTACCCCTTGCTGCTAGGACTCAGCATGTCCACCATTCTTTGTTCTCACCTATCGCAAATGGTATCTAAGTACCAGGTGTCATTCTGGGCACTACAAGAGCATTAGAGAAGATTTGCCCAGTGCCTTTGAGGAAGACACATTTCTGAACTGCGATAAGCCCTTCATGGCATCTGTATTCTCCCTCCTTACTCCTATACCCACTGCAGACATCACCAATCAATTACCACACTTTTAACCCTGCACATAGCTAGAAGTCCAGGATTTCTCAGAAGCCACGCGTGCCAGTGTTTCCAGCCGACTGCTACAGGCAGGGACTTGCCCCGCTCCTCCCATTTTAGGGTGAATGATGCATATCTGACAACAGAAGTGATTTGTCTTCTTCCTAAACTGGCTAAGCAAGCAAAGCAGGGAGCTGGGGCGGTGGGGTGGGGGTGGGGGTGGGAATGGAGGGTGTCAAATCACAAAGCCAGAAGAAAGCTATGTGCAGGACTTGGGCCTGTCCCTCTGTGTAGGATACACAGCCTGGCACATGTCACCTCTTCCATGAGCGGCGAACCATTGCTGGATCAGTAAATTAAAGTTCTCAGCCTCTCAGTCTCTGTGTGCTACACGGTCATCAGCTGGGGCAGGAGGCCAGGAGAATGTCAGAGCAGGCCTGTGGCCCCGGGAGGGAGGTGGTACCTAGACAACAAGCTCCGCAGGTAGCAGATGTGCTGGTGGGCCACTGTCAGCCTCATCCCAACTTGTGTCCAACCTGCTTCCTTCCTCAGGCCAGAGCCTCCTGGGGTCAAGTTCATAAGTGCAGGTGGGTGGAGTCTGAGTGTGGGCGGAGCCTGAGTGAGGTCTTCTTTCCACTCCACTTACTGTGGGCTCAGGCAACAGTGAGAAGTAGGACCTGAGGGACCTGAGGCTGCTCCCAGAATGTGACAACACCTATCGGTGACAAAAGGAAAAAGGCCAGAGAGAAGGGCCACCAGCCAGCCCTATCTGGCTGGATTCCTGGGACCCAATGTTTCTGCTTCCAAGGCAAACAGGTGAGGATCAGAGAGATGGCGTCCCCTGAGGGAAAACAGAGTCTGGGCTTGGCAGGCCTGCCCGGGCCTCGGGCTCAGTGTATTTGTGGATTAGAATCCCACCTGGGAGTCTGGGGGAGCAGAATTGTCATCACCCTCTTCCAGCCTGAAGCTGATATGAACCACATATGACTCAGAAAAAAAAAGCTGACCCAGAGAGGTTAAGTGACTCATCTTGGGTCACACAGCTTTTCAAGACTTTTGTACACCCATTGTTTTCTGTAAAGAAGGCCCAAGACAATAACATGGGTCTGAAGTCGCTAGGAGGCTGCCCCTGGCCAGCCACAGAGCACTCTGGATAAAGGTCTAGGCCTTGGGATTACCTTTAAAATGCTGATTTCAGGCACCTGGCTTCACCTCCCTAAGCCCCCTCCCCTCATTTGAGAGTGGGGGGGGGGAGTGCTATGCTCTTCTTGAACCTCTTTCTCTACTATGTCGCTGTTCAATCTCTGCCACTGAGGCACAAAAATAAATCCCTTGCCACTTCTGCCGTGAGCTCACTCCCACATTTAAGTGGATGAATAATAAAATACAATGCAGTTATAGAAGAGGAAACTAACTCTGGGGTAGGGGGCTGCAAACTAATGACTTAAAGGAGGAGGAAGAGTTTGCTGGGGAGACACAGTGCACTACAAGAACATCCGGAAGGGGATGGCCTTGGTGTGACTCCCTGCAGGTATGTGTGTGTGCGCGTACACGCAGGCACACACGCACATGCTTGAGACCTCTGACCAAGGCTGATCTCTCTAGGGCAGTGGTTCTCAACCTTCCTAATGCTGAGATACATATATGCCGAAAACATATACACTAGAGAAAAAGACAGACCCTGTTACAGAGCCGAGGTTTTTACCCAGTAGTCAGGCAGGGGGTATCACGCGGTAGCTGATACATGGACCTGGCATACAGAAGTTCTTGGGTTCCATCCCCAGCACCATAAGCAGACAAATAAATATGCACCAAAAAAGGAAAAAGATAAATAGTCCCCAATGAAACACAGGCAGAGGCCTTCAATAGTCACCGCCAAGAAAAAGGAATCACATGCCAGCTGGCACACCCCTGGAAGCCGGTCACCCTCAGGAACAAAGAGAGTTTAAACCCAATGCAATGCATCAACTTAGCAAGCCCTTGGGTCACAAATGGTCAAAGGGAAGGGGGTGTGTGGAGCTGAGGAGACACACTCCTGAGTGTCATTTGCCATTGGCACAGCTGTGTGCCTCTGCTAACCTCCCCAAATGCATACAGCCTGCTCTGTGCATGTGTCTTAGGGTTCGACTGCTGTGAGCAGACACCATGACCAAGGCAACTCTTATAAGGACAACATGTAATTGGGGCTGGCTTACAGGTTCAGAGGTTCAGTCCGTTATCATCAAGGTGGGAGCATGGCACCATCCTGGTAGGCGTGGTGCAGGAGGAGCTGAGAGTTCTACATCATCATCTGAAGGCTGCTAGTGGAAGACTGGCTTCCAGGCAGCTAGGATGAAGGTTCTAAAGCTCATGCCCACAGTGACACGCCCACTCCAACAAGACCACACCCACTCCAACCAGGCCACACCTACTCCAACAAGGCCACACCTACTCTAACAAGACCACACCTACTCCAACAAGGCCACACCTCCTAATAGTGCCACTCCCTGAGCCAAACTGTTTCAAACCACCAAAGCACGCTCTGGATACCTGCCCCGGAGAAAGACTAACATATGGGCCAGCCCAATGGCTCAGCTGGTAAAGGCGCCTGTGAGTAAGCCTGCCTGAGTTCAGTCCCAGAACCCAAGGATGGGTGGAAGGGCAGAACCTTCCTTTTTATTTGGGTTAACTGAGGCAGGAAGATTCACTCTGAATGTGGCCTGCATCATTTCATAGACCAGGCCCTGGACTGAATGAAAGAGACAGAGCAAGCTTGGTCCTAGCATGCGTGCATTCCTTCATAGATCTCTGCTTTTGATAGCAGATGTCACGTGCATGATCTCTAAAGTGCACTTTATGTCAAGTGTGCCTAATAGATACACAGCATATTAGGGTTAGAGGAACAGAGCTGATAGGATGAATATACATATATTTTTCCATTTATACACACACATATGTATATATATATACACACACACATATATATGTATAATATATATATATATATACATATACACATATACATATCTAATACATGTATTTTAAATATACATATATATGGGATTTATTAGAGTGGCTTATATACAAATTTAACATATATATGATTTGTTGTTGATTGGCTTATAGGCTGTGGTCCAGATAGTCCAAAAAATGGCTGTCTACCAACTAAAAATCCAAGAATCCAGCAGTTGCTCAGTCCACGAGGCTGTATGTCTCAGCTGCTCTGTAGTACACACCAGAGTCTCAGAGAAGTAGGCTTTAATGCCAGTGATGGAACGAACTTAACAGAGAGAGCAAAGGGCAAGCAGGCAGAGAGCAACAGCTTCCTTCTTCCACATTCTTTACATAGCCTGCCAGCAGAAGGTGTGGTCCAGACAGAAGGTGGATCTTCCCACCTCAAAAGATCTGGATTAAAGGTGAGTCTTCCCTCTTCGAATTATTTAATTAAGAAAAATTCCTCGGGCTGGCAAGATGGCTCAGCGGGTAAGAGCACTGACTGCTCTTCTGAAAGTCCTAAGTTCAAATCCCAGCAACCACATGGTGGCTCACAACCATCCACAACGAGATCTGACACCTTCTTCTGGTGCATCTGAAGACAGCTACAGTGTACTTATAAAATCTTTGGGCCAGAGCGAGCAGGGCAGACCAGAGTGAGCAGAGGTCCTAAAAATTCAATTCTCCTCAACCACATGAAGGCTCATAATCATCTGTACAGCTACAGTGTACTCATATACATAAAATAAATCTTTTTAAAAAAGAGAATAATTCCTCATAGGGTGTACCCAGCTGTCTTAGTTAGGGTTTTAGTGCTATGAAAAGACACCATGACCATGGCATGAAAACATTTCACTGGGGCTGGCTTACAGTTTCAGAGGTTTAGTCTATTATCTTCATAGTCGGAAGCATGGCAGACATGGTGCTGGAGAAGGAGCTGAGAGTTCTACATCTTGATCCACAGGCGGCAGAAGGAGACTGTGTGTCACACTGGGCAGAGCTTGAGCATAGGAGACCTCTAAGTCAGTCTCCACAGTGACACACTTCTGACACATTTCCTTTAATAAGGCCATACATGTTCCAACAAAGCTACACCTAATAGTGCTACTCTCTATGGGTCAAGTGTTCAAACCCAGGAGTCTATGGAGGCCATACCTATTCAAACCATCACACAAGCTTCTTTGGGTTTTAGTTAATTCCAGAAGTAGTCAAGTTGACAACCAAGAATTAGCCACCACACAGATCATGGACAGGTATACACATGCAACAACAATTAAGGAGACGAAATACTAGCATGTGTAGAGGGAGTTCATCGCCAGCAAATGAAAACTGGAGAGGAGATCAAATATTCCCAGCCAAAATGCATTCTATCGCATCTTGCAGTTAGCTAAAAGACATCCCCACTGTCCTTGCGTGGCTAGATCTCAAAAGGACTGTTGAGTGGGGAAAGCCACAGGCACACACATTCTAACCCCGTCAGCATTTCTCTGCCTTGTAAATAAGCAAACGCTCAATCTGTTGTAGCTCAAATGGAGGGGAATTTACTTCAGAAATCATCATTGCACACATGCCACAGCTGCTCAAGAAATTACAGAAGCCAGTGACTCCCCAGGGCTTTTCCTGAACGGTCATCGCCTCATGATCCTGACGTGGTGTCTCAGCTCCAGTTTCCCGTTGCTGAGGTAAAACGCTGTAAGAAAGGTAAGTTAAGAGACAAAAGGTTCATCTGGCTCCCAGGCACAGCTTCTGCCACACACACACAGTTTATATGGCAAAGGAAACACACTCGTTTGCACAATACCTGTCTTGGTAGCCAACACATATAGAGGTTAGTGTGGCGAGGGCAGGAGGCAGAAAGATGAGGTAGGGACATGCTTGGGTGAAGAGCCCAGAAGTCTGGCTTTGCTTGTGATTTCTTTAGTTCTGTTTGCTTATCTCTTGAGACAGGGTCTCATGTAGCTCAGGTTGCCCTCAAACTGCACAGCTGAGGGGGAACTGGAACTTTTAATCTTCCTGCCTTTGTCTCCTGAGTGTGTGCTATGCAAGCACTGTATCTGCTAAGCCACACCCTCAGTGTGATTCCTTCAGATTTTAAAACAGAGAGTGTGCCCCTGTGGCATTTGTATAACTAAAGGTCACATTTCAAAGACTGTGGTGGTTTGCATGAGAACGGCCCCCACAGGCTCAGATATTTGAATGCTTAGCCACCAGGGAGTGGAGCTGTTTGAAAAGATTAGAAGGATTAGGAGGTGTGGCCTTTTGGAGGAACCGTGTCTACTTTTATTTTGGTTATTTATTTTATTTTATGTATATAGGTGTTTTCCCTGCAAGTATATCTATGCATACTGCGTGTGTGCCTGGTACCCTCAGAGGCCAGAAGAGGATGTTGGATACTCTGGAACTACAGTTACAGACAGTTGTGAGCCTTTATTTGAGTAGTAGAACTAAACCGGGAACCTGTGGAAGAGCAGCCAGTGCTCTTAACCACTGAGCCATCTCTCCAGTCCTGGGTGTCTATTTTGTTTCTGTTTTGTTGTTGTTGTTGTTGTTGTTGTTTGTTTGTTTTTCTTTTGTTTTTTAATGGAATCTGGAAACTCTAGACCTGAGGATGAAGTTGGTGAGATTGCATAAGTCATAGAAGAAGCCAGGAAACCCTCAAAAAGGTGCCCATGACATTTCCACCCACTGTAGAGCTTTAGAAAGAACAGAGGTGTTTTGGAGCAGGCAAAATGGCTTAGTGAATAAGAATATGCCTGCTGCACAAGACCAGTGACCTGAGTTCCACTCCTGGAGACCCTCAGGGCCAGCAGAACTAACACCTGAAGGCTGTGCTCTGACCTCCACACCCATGTACTGTGACAAGTATGTGCCCAATTCTCTGTGTGTGTGTATGTGTGTGTGTGCTTCCAACCTGCTCCCAGCTTCCATTTGACACCCCAGGCTCCCCACTGAGTCTGTGTTTTGAGAATCTGGCTACATTCAAAGGTTAACAAAGCTGGTGTGGTACAGGCCTTTACTCCCATCTACTTGAGAGGCTGAGGCAGGAGGATAGAATGTTCAGGACTAGCCTGGGTAACTTAATGAGATCCGGTATCAAGATGAAGTTAAAGAGGATAAGGGGTTGAGTGCCTGCCTGGAATGCACAGGACTCTCTTCAGTCCCAAGAATTGCAAAAAATAAATTAATAAAATTATAAATATGTAAATAAGAGAATAAAGGGCCTTAAGTCCTGAAGACCTCCTGGGCCACTTTTTCTCTCCGGAGGTAAGCACGGGATTTCACGGTTGTCTGTTAGAATTCCAGAAAGCAACTGGCAGTGGCCCTCAGTGCCAAAGGGTCTGGAGAATGGATGAGGTGGGGGGAGGTTAAGCAGATGTGAGCCGGGAGGGAGGGAAGTCAGCTTCCACAGTTTGCGCATATTGAATTCGAATTTCTCATTGACTTTAATTGTCCTATTAGCAATGGATGCCTCTGGAAGGAAACTTGCCATTCCAAGATGTCATGAAATGACTTTTTTTTTCCCTCCCCCAGAGCTGAGTTGTATGTATATTTAAAGGGAAGATATTTTCCAGCGTCTTAATGGCAATAGTCAAAATAAGTCTGCAGCCGTAAACAGTTAGTACAAGTGGGTTCTCGACTTGTGGACCGTGGTTTCAAAACACCCGGAGACTGCTTGCTTAATTGAGCAGAACACGGAGGCCATAAACCGCTTTCCTCAACTGTCTACAGCAGCAGATGTGGGCTGCCTGCCTCACGAGTGACATCTGAAGGCACACTGGTAGCTCTGTGGCGAGGCGGTGTACCTGACCTCTCTAAGCATAATCGGTTAGACACGGAGCCTTAACAACTAGACTGTGTTGGGGAGGGGGACAGAAAGGGGGACACAGGGGAACCTGAGAGAAGAATCCCATGGAATATTCTAGAAGGTGGCTCTCTAGATAGTTTTGAGGACCAGCATCTGAGAGAACAATAAGATTCAAACACAGTTCGTTATGTTTCTCTTCTGGCAGAGCGGGTATGTACGTTCGAGTCGATAAACAAGCAGACTGGATCAGGAAGCTGGGGTTGTTGCAAAGGAATCTCCTGGCACCTAGCAGGAAGTCCCTCTATGACTCCTGGAGTAAGGGAACCTGCATACCAGAACCACCTACCCCGGGAGTGCAGAAGGAAAAAGATGGAACCCCGCCCCCCTACATATCTGTCTGTTTTTCTTAAGCCTCACCCTACCTGGCTCTGTCACCCTCAATTTCTCTCATCTCTCCTTCTCTCCCCTGCTTCCAGTCGGCAGAGGCGTGGGTGTATCCGGACCAGGCTGTCCCCTTGGCCCTGGTTTCTGGGTTCTGGTGGGTGCTTGGGCTTGGGGTAGCAGGAGGCGAAGGAATTGTAAAAATGGATTTTTTTTTCCTACACTGTAAAATATTGGCCTCCTGTGCAAGCTGCTAAGATTTTTCCCCAAAACATGATGTATTCTGACGAGCTTTGGAGTCTCCACTTAATGCAAGAGCAGGACTCAAATGGGGCCTTGGGAGAGACGGACAGATCTGTCTTTCCACAAAACCCCGGGGTGTGGGATCATATGACACCCCCAAAAGAAATGGAAGAAGAAATTCTGGGCTTATGGGGCAACCAGGCACTGAAGTAACTAATAAATGAGTCTATTTGAGGAATTCTTTGGGAAACTCCAGCAGAGCCAGAAGCTTCTAGAGAAAGGGGTGAATCTGAGACTCTGGGGACGGCAAATGGCAAGACTGGTCCAGAGATGGAGAGAGGAGGAGGAGGATGCCAGGAGGATGCTAGGTAGGGATGGACACCCAGGCTTTAGGAAACCCAAAACACCTGGGAAGTGGCCCAGAGGATCCTGGAGGCACTGAAGATGATCTTAAACTGCTGGTCCTCTGACTCCACTGTACTGGGATTACATATACCCACCACACCTGGTACTAAATCAGTGGTTCTCAACTTCTAGGTCTCCACCCCTCCAAGGGGTCACATATCTGGTATCCTGCATAGCAGATATTTACATTAAGATTCACAATAGTAGCAGAATTACAGTTATGAAGTAGCAATGAAATACTTTTGTGTGTGTAGTGGAGGTGTCACTACACCATGAGGAACTGGATTAAAGAGTCACAGCATTAGGAAAACTGTGAGCCACTGCTCTGCAGGGTCAGAGTTAAAGCGAAGATGGAAGCCTGCCTAGAGCCAGATCCTCAGCTGAGTCCCTGTACCCTGTGGATGCTGAACATTCTCTGTCATTTGTGCTTGCACCGACATCTGACATTTGCTGTGTGTTGTACGCTTGATGCCCTGCTGTCTGGATACACTAGGTTGTAGGGTCCTCCCACAGCATGGAGAAGTACAGCCTATCTAAAGCCATCAAGGCAGGGCTCTTAGCTGATGGGTTGTTTAGCCCAGATGTGGACCCTCTCCTGGGTTCAAATGAGCTAGCCTGGACTACCTCTTTCCCACCATGGGATGAGTGGTTTTGTTCTGCCAGATGTTCCTTCCATGGTATGCTGCCTTAGCATAGGCCTAAAAGCAAAAGGCCAGGTGCTCTCCAAAGCCAGAAGCCAAATGAACCTTTTTTCTTCAGATGATCACCTCCATGTAGATGTTAGAGTGACAGAGAATTAACGGACCCCACCTACCTATCTGTACAGGCTGTCTCCCTATTCACTCATTGGTACAGTCGTCTATTTAGCTATTGATAAAGTTGTCATCCATCTACCTGGTTTTATCATTTAGCTACCCATCTATTCTTATCTATCCATCTACCCACCCACCCACCCACCCATCCATCCATCTATCCATCCATCTATCATCAATACCCATCTGCCATTTATCTACAATCTCCTTACTTCGCCATTCTCTCATCTGTCTTACAAAACTGATGCATGAAAGACTTTTCCTTAGCAAATGAACATAAAGTAAATCTCATGTCTTCATTTTCTGTGGAATTGCTCCCTTTTTGTTCTGGGATTTTCACTTTTTTTTTTTTCCTTGAGACAGAGTTCTGTGTAGCCCAGGCCAATTCCAAACTCCCTATAGAGCCAAGGATAATCTTAAACTCTTTTTTTTTCTTTGAGAATCTTAAACTCTTGATGCTTCCATCTCTACCTCCCAAATGCTAGAATTACAGGCATGCCCACATACCCACCCCTGGTGGGGCTCCAGGGCTTCATCCCCAGCTGGTGAATGTTCACTCTATAGGAGCAGACTAATTGAATCACACTCTACACAGGTCTACATTCTTTCCAAGGGTAGCATCACTTTTTCAGAGTGGCTCCTTTGTTCCCTTGCTTTTATTTAGGGGTGGGTCTCAAGAGCGTTGAAGATCCTCTGGGGGGAACCAAGCCCGTGATGGACAGACCAGAGCCAGAGAATGAACAGAGGGAACACAGGAAGACTGGTGGAGAAGAGGTATGACCAGGTCCTGCTGGATGCCCAAGGTGCTCCTGTGTCTGGTCTCTGGAGAGATCAGCCGAATGTAGATAGGAGGTGGGCGGTGTTCTGTTTTATTTCAGGGCCCCTCCCAGCTTGGGCTATGGTGGTGGTAGCTTTGGCTTGCAGAGAACAGGCTGTCAGTCAGCATAGGTTTGTGAGTGGTGACTGCCACCACTTGTTTGAATCTTTGGTTCAGGGACTTGGGTGACTTCCAAGGTCATTCAGATCTGGGTGATGGAACAGTGCACATGGTCACCTTACAGTCTGTTACTGTCAGGGTGCATGGTGGTGTTCCTGAGAGAATATACTCTGAGGCATGGAGGGCAAGTTACACACAGACTCTTGAGGACCTCAGCCCAGGTCTACCCATCCTGTACTATGAAGCAAGACAGAGCCGGGATTAGAAAGAGAACTGAGTACCTGTGGTAGTTCCCTATGCAGAGAAGAGGCAGATAGGACATAGGCTCATCTGCCCTTCACAAACTCCCAGTTTCCTGGGATTCCCTGGAGGAAGTGTAAATTAGCTCAGCCAGCTGCCCAGTCCCTACAGAGACCCAAACACAAGTCAGCTGTAACCCAGGGACCCCCAACTATAGTTCATTGATTCCAGAGAGTAGTCCATTAATCTAGGAGACTCCAGGCTAGGACCCAGCTGCCTCCACCGACAGTCACCTTACTCCAGGATACAGCCCCATACACAGACCACCAGGGCCTGCCCAGCTTCCTCCATGTCTATGAACAGGGCTGCCACTCCAGTTATCCACTTTGGCTGGCTGGCCTGGCGCCTGACCGGCTTCCTCCTGGTCTTGGCTGCAGTGACCGGAAAGGGAAAGGGCATGTCATAGCTTGGGGCATGTCCGAGGAGGGACTGGGAAGCTTTCTGTCGTCTTTCTCCCCTCCACCACCGCCAGCAGCACCCCCATCCGCTTACAATTGGACCCAGATGTCAGAAACTATCTGACTCGAACAGTTGAAGTGAGAACACTTAGGCATAGTGAAAACCCATCCATTACAGCTTCATTACTGTCACCTTTAGAAACTGGCAGGCAGACAGGGAGACTTGGGGGCCGGGCGTCTGGGGCTACGTGTGTAGTGAATAGTTTGAATGGAGCAGCCATGAGCTTCATACACATGCCTGATGCTTCCTGGGCTTGGGCCAAGGAGTTTATGCTGGCTGCCGGGGGAGTTGTTGGGGAGGGATCTTGATGTGGCCGAAAGACAGAAGTTCCTCTGCTTGTCCAGCTGTATTTCCTTCAAGATAAACTTCGGATCCCAGGTCCCGGTCTAGACGGCGATACTGCTAGCTGTGTGACTTCAGGCAAGGCGTACTACCTCTCTGAGTTTTTATTTCTGCATCCAGAAAGCAGTGAACAAAACCGCCTTCTTTTTAAGAGTTTCAATGCAGCCGCGGGTAATCTGGGGGAAAGGTGTGGAAAATAATCAGGGTATCTGAGGGAATTGCAAAGCAGACCCACCATCTCAAATTCACATTTCGCTAATGTCCCCCGAGCCCAGAAAAGTGAAATTGTGTCATTTGCCATGGTATTGATTTATCCTTGTGGCTGTGACTTTTCCTGGATTTCCCAAAGAGATCTCAGCACTCAGTAGGACTGCCCCTCTAAGGGATGGGTATACTTCTGATCAGCACTCAGTAGGACTACCCCTCTAAGGGATGAGTATACTTCTGAATATGTCTTAACCCAAGCTTTCAGTTCAGAAAGACCCTGTAAGGAGGCAAGAGAGGGAGCTGGGAATCTGACCCTGGGAGGTGGAGGTATTGTTCTAGAAGATGAAGAAGAAAGATGTCTGGGGTTGTGGGAGACTTGAGGCCAGCTGTGTGACTTCAGGCAAGGCATAGTACCTCTCTGAGCTTTCATTTCTGTGTCCAGAAAGTGACCGTTGTCAAAAGTCTCCTCCAACCTTGCTGTTGGTTATGACCCAAGCACCCCTTGATTGTCGGGCTTGTTGCTCAGTGCCTTCATGAGACCGTGGAGTATGGGAAGGGCTGACCACACCACAGGACCCTCCTCAGCTCGCAGCGGAAGTGGATGGCTCTTCTCCCAGGAGTCTTTGCATGGTTGACTGCCCCTTTCTCCATCTCCTAATTGCAGGAGACCTGCTTCCTTCCCCCCTCTCTGAGGTTCTGCCCTCTCCAATCTGCCCAGCCCTACCCTCTTGTTCTTTGTGACTCTGGGTGGCCTCATCTGTCAGATGGCCTGGGCTCTTGCAAGAGACTCATCCAGACAAGTCAAACGGAGGTTGGGGAGATCCATAGCCGTCAGGCACAAGGACCCTCCAGAGATAAAAGGCAGCTATCCTGGGACGCGACATCAGGTCTGGAAACGGCTCCAGCTGATGGCTGGATCATCTCTTCGGATACCACCCACCAACTGCCCTCAAAGCCTGAAAGATGCAAGCTCTCTGCTTTCTGCCTGAGTGATCCACAGGCACATCCTCATTAGGAAAGAAAAGGGCAAGCGATAGCAAGATGGCAGCACAGCGAAGACCTGAAAGGAGTCAGAGGCAGGAGGATCATGCTGAAGCTAGCTAGGCTGGAGAACACAGCTCAGAGGGGGCGGGAGGGGGGGGGAGACTATGTTCAAGCAGGCCAGGCAGTTAAAGGGTTAAGGACACTTGCAGCTTAGCCTGATGACCTGGGTTCAAGTCCTGGATCTGAAAACTGACTCCTGAAAGCTGTCCTCCGACCCCTATATGTCCCCACCTCCACTAAACATAGAAATACAATCCCTCTCAAAACCCCACTATACAACGACCAGGGACGAGTCTGTCCCAAATCACACACACTCAGAGCCCTCGTCTCTCCTTGGGGTAACCGTGTTCACATCAGGGCATTGCATCTTAGGGTTTGTTTATTTACGCATGCATGTCATCGGCTCTGCTTCAGGCGGTCCATGGACATACCTCACAGAGCGCTCTGCAGCTTGCTTTTTCCTGCTTACCATATGTCCTGGAGCCATTCCCATGTTGGTTCCCGGAAGCCTGCCTTGTTCACGGCACCTCCAGCCACCCATGCATACATGGGGGCTTACAGAGTCACGCCCCAGGGAACATATGTGTGAGCTGTCATGCCTATCCGTTGCCGCTGGGAACATCTATACAGTCGTAAGTCATAGGCTCCCTGTGGAGGACCGGCCTTGTCGAGGGCTATGAGATTTTAAAAGGTTTGCTGCCTTTGGCCAAATTGATCTCGGAATTGACTGAAACCTCTAAAGAGTAGAGTCTGCTCAACAATTGGGGGCCTGGGGGGGGTGCTAGTGGGGGGGGGGTCCCAAGTTGGTAGGGATCCATTCTCCCAGAGAGGTTTGCCCTGCTGTGGGAATGAGCTGTGTGGAGTCAAATGAGCTGGGAGTGTATAGGTTAGAGGTGGCAGAGTTTGACCATGGTGGCTCAAACAGGAAGTGTGAGTTTGAAGTATGTGAGCTCTTTCCATGTATGTTCTGCCATGTTTTTTTTAATCTGGGGAAGTGGACACGACCATGATCATTCAGACACAGAGGTATCCCAAGGCTTAAACCTTGCTTCTGGTTTCTGCAGTAAATGAGAGGGACATGGAAATTCTTTTTAAAACAATAATTGTTTTAAGCTAGGAGTAGTGGTGCATGTCCTTAATCTAAGCTCTTGGGAGGCAGATCCCTGAGTTCGAGGCTAGGCCTGGTCTACAGAGCAAGATCCAGGATAGCCAGGGCTATACAGTGAGACCCTGACTAAAAACAAAAACCCAAACAGGAATAGGAATAGGAATAGGAATAATAATAATAATAATAATAATAATAATAATTGATGGGTTATTTCTCTGATGGTGAAATGAGCTGATTCATGCCAGATTAGATTATATTAAAGGCAGGTTTATTGGGAAGCTGCTCTCAATGAGAGTTCACTGGCCCCAAGGATTGAAACCAGGGGAGTCACCAATGCTAGGTATGTGTGTGTGTGTGTGTGTGGGGGGTGATAAAAAGAAAGGGGGTGTGCACCCAGAGAGAGAAGAGAAGTGGGAAAAGAGGAAGACCAAAATGTCTGGAGGGGGGAAGGGCAGCCCAGCCCCTTGGGCTGAGAAATTCAGGGTTGGGAACAGGACATGTCAGGTAGGGACTGAGGGATGCTGGGAGAACCTGGAGGCCAGGTCTGCTTTGATATATAAAATATGCACAAAATACCTCTTGTCCTGCATCCACAACCAAACAATAATAATAATCAATTGTAGCTGGGCAGTGGTGGCGCACGCCTTTAATCCTAGCACTTGAGAGGCAGAGGCAGGCGGATATATGGGTTCGAGGCCAGCCTGGTCTACAGAGTGAGTACCAGGACAGCCAGAGCTACACAGAGAAACCCAGTCTCAAAACACCAAAATAAATAAATAAATAGTAATCAATTGTTTTGCCATGACATGCATGTGGAGGTCAGAGGACAGCTGTATGGAGTGGGTTCTCTCCTTTTACCTCAGTTCTGGGGATTAAACTGAGGCCAGGCTTGTTAAGGGAACGCTCTAACTGAAGAAAACATCTCTCCAGCCTGGAGCTGAGTTGCCATGACCCTGGATAGAATCTGTGCTATCCTGAATCACTAGTGATAGTGAATGCTTCGCTCCTGTCTCCAGAGGACAACCCCCTTTCCCTGGAGCCCCTGCCGCTACCCGCCATCAGCTGTGGGCCAAGCCCAGGCACCATGTCGCTGGCTGCAGCCTCACACAGGTCACAGGTCGCAGAGGTCAGTGTCCCCCTACCCATCCCCCCAGACGGAGGGTGATGGAGTCTGCAAGGCAGGACCTGCATTTCTGGCTTTGTGGCTGGAAGGATGGATGGGACAGACATGGATAAACACCAGTAAAAAGAGGGGAGGAGTCTGACAAGCAGGGGTCCTGCCCACCCAGCTTCCCTAAGACAAACACAGCAGAGCCTAAGAGACCAGGCTGGAGAGAGGGCCTTGGAGGCTGTACAGGGTGGGTAGGGTGGAGTGGACAAACTCAGGCAGACTGAGGAGTAGAAGCAAGTAGAGAGTGTTTGGGAGGATCTCCTTGTACAGGGATTGGCTGGCCCCCGGACAGGCTGGCCACAGGAGCCTCAATGTGGCCCAGCTCTGTCTCTTGACTACTGTTGACTATGGGGAGGCGGGGCGGGGGGGGGGCGGGGCGGGGCGGGGCGGGGCGGGATCTTCCTCTTTTTTCCAGGCTTTGGTTTGAGCATCTACTAAACGGGTCTTACGTGGGGATTGGTCTAGAGAGTTCTATGCACAATACCT
This sequence comes from Mus musculus, assembly GCF_000001635.26. NCBI lineage: Eukaryota > Metazoa > Chordata > Mammalia > Rodentia > Muridae > Mus > Mus musculus. The sequence goes on along the minus strand of NC_000076.6, from coordinate 62,019,917 downwards.
CCCAGCTGGACCCCTCTGGGAATGCCTGCAGGATACTAAAATCTCTGCGGGGTTCTCATCTTGAACCTGAGGCTCCACAGCCACCATCCTTAATCTCTCCAAAGTGCTGACACTTAACAGTTTATAAACTATCCTTCCTGTCTGCATCCATTTCTGTCCTAAATCCTTGGGGTGGGGGTGGGGAACGGGACTGATGGGGCCGAGATTTTAATCCCACTTTGAGTGTGCTGAGGCTTATAGAGACCATGCAGTTCCCCAGACTCTGGCTTGAGAGGAGTGGCCTGTAGCCTGGTTCAGAGGCTGTCCCAGCAGCTCCTGAGCTGAAGGCCCTCCTAGTGTCACGTGACTCAGATGGGATCACTTGAGATCTGCACACTCACTAGACAGCAACTGTTGGGCCCTCCCTGCACCCTACAGGTCAGGCCTTTTGCCCGTATGGTCTTCTTTCACCCTCAGGGTCAGGCATGTGTGATGCTCGCTGTACCGGTGAGAGGTAAAACTTAGAAAGCCTGTACCATTGGGCAGTGTTACAAGGCCTTGAGCAGCACAGTTGGGCCTCCCAAGATCCATAAGCAACCCTTCTTTCTTCCTTTGCTCCTGCCTGGAAAGAGGACCTCAATTCCACTGATACCCAGGAGCTCCACCCGACCGTCCATCTCATTCCAACCCATCCTTGTGGCCTGCTCCCTGGCCCTCTCCTTCAGGAAGCTCCCCCAGCTGTTGCTGCCTCTCCCAGGCAGCCATTCTTCTTTCTCTTCAGCTTTCACTGCTAGGATCTGCCTCTCTGGGATGCTGGGGTTCACTGGGGAAAAAGGGATAGATAGGTGTCCCTCCTTTGGGTTTTGGCATGCCCAGATAATTTCCACATAGGGTTTCTTTGTCTTTGCTTGCCATATATATATATATATATATATATATATATATATATATATATATATATAGAGAGAGAGAGAGAGAGAGAGAGAGAGAGAGAGAGTGTTTCACGTAGCCCAGGCTAGCCCTCCACTCATTATCTAAGCCAAAGAGGACTTTGGACTCCCCACCCTTCTGGCCTCTACCTCCTGAGTGCTTGTGACAGGCCTGAGCCACCATGCCTACCTTATGCAGTGCTGAGGATCAAACCCAGGTCTTCATGCATGTGACCCAAGCTCTCTACCAATTGAGTCACATCCCTGAGCCCCTGTGTGAGGTTTTTCTGAGCAGTTATTGGTAGATGAGTGAGGAGAAGCAGAAGGTTGCTGGGCAAAGTGTGTTTCCTGCAAGCGAGCATTGTGAGCCATGGACGCTGCAATCTAATTGAGGAACACCTGAGTTGAGTGTGGGGTGTGTGTGTGTGTGTGTGTGTGTGTGTGTGTGTGACATATACACATGCATACCATATATGGACTCTATATATTCTGACACTTTCTATGTTAATCGGACTTTTTTTTGTTGTTGTTGCAGTAACAAAAGCTGAAGAGAAACTCTTTGAAGGAGGAGTTGGGCCTATGGCTACAGAGGTTCCCACCCATGGGAAGCCATGACTGTGACCCTGTAGTGAGATGGGATTCATGTGGTTGAGCAAAGTTGTTTACCTCATGAGTGCTGGAAGGTGGTGTGGAGAGAGACAGAGCCAGGTTAGAGAGGAGGGAGACCCTCCCAGAACACTCCCCCAAGGACCCACTTCCTCCCCCAAGGCCTTGCTTCCCTTTCCTCCTTCTTCTCAATCATGCGCTCATATTTCAGGTCCACAGATCAACCCACTGGTAAAGGTAGAATGCTTGTGAACCCCCAAGACTCCCCCTGAACCCCAAGACCAGAAAGCACCCAAGGAGCCTCCAGGTAGCCAACAGCCAGTAATCTGGCCCTGCCTGCATGCATGCCTGGCCAACTTCTCTTTGTTCTGAGATACACACACACACACACACACACACACACACACGTATGAATGAGAGGACCCTGGGTACCCTTAGTCATTTCTCCTCTCAGTCCCCGTGAGGGTCAATACATCTGCTCCACAACCTGGCTCATTGCTCATTGTCTTCTCAATGACTGTATCGGTAAGGTCTGAGCCAACCCTATCCCTTCCTTGACACCGGGAAAGCACAGGTTGGCTCTGAGACTGGGGGAACGGGTGTAACAAAAGGAAGCAGGGGCTGATGGCAGCCCCTCTGCTCCACGGTCTCTCTTCATTGACTCCTCACAGCCACCTAGGAAGCTAGGTGTTTGCTCCAGCCGTTTCAGTGATTGTCACAGAGATCTCAGGAACTTATCAGAGGTCACAAATGGCCGTGTTTAGGTTAACGCCCGAGCAGCTGAGGGAAGGAATGATGTGGAGGGGCTCAGCTCCTCAGAGCCTGAGCTGGTCCATCTTGGGTCTTTAGCTGTCCCAGTGTGTGTGTAGGGGGGGGGGGGTTCTGCGCTCCCCTCAGCCCTACCCTGAGTACCTTCTACCAGCCTGGAGGGAGAGAGGAATAAAGGGAAAGAAGGAGGAATGGTGGGAAGGAGGGAGAAAGGAAGGGAAGAAGAGAAAGATGGAGCTGGCTTCTGGCCTCTCTGGTCACAGAGCCGTGCCCTTTACTCCTCTGGCAGAGTAGAAAGGACACTGCCATCCCCTGGCCCACTGTAGCCTGGGGCTGTAGTCACTGGGGTCCCTGGAGGCTGGGCTTGCTGCCTATAGGCAGCCCATACAGCTGCTGTGCATAGCAGTCAGACTGCCCGGAGGCTCCCCAGGGTAGAGAGACCCGTTCCAGAACAGCTTGGAGTCATTAGACACTCTACACTGACTGCTTGTGGTGACAGCTGAGTTTCAGACCCAGGGGCTCTTCCCCTGCCTAACCTCCTCTCGTTCCCTCCCTGTTTAGCTGGCAAGTCCCCCAGCCCTGTGAAAGGGACAAGAATGGATGTCCTTTAACCCCTGGCGCGGCTCCCTCACATCCACAATTTGAAGCTAGTCACTTGGAACGCAATGAAAGGGAAGCAGAACTCTGGTCTTGCAGCTGCTGGGTGACTTCAGACGAGTCACATAACCTCTCTGGGTATTTGTCTGTTTTGCTTGTCAGCAGGGACTCCCAGGCCCCCCGCCTGCCCTTTGCTTTGGGCACATATTGAACAAAGTGTGGCCGAGAAACATAGATGTGGGAAAGCAGATGCTCACCAAGGCTGGGGTGCATGTGATGGGCGTGGGCAGCCCCGGGGTCAGCCTGGAGGATGCTGGAGCAGGTGGGGAAACTGAGGCCTGCTGAAGCACCAAGGAAGCTGGGGACAGGAGCTGGTCTTCCTCTGGTCCCAAGTTGCCCTTCAATTCTAGTCACAGAAGCACTTGTTTAAACTGGTCCCTGCATCCATGGGAGGGGAGTCTTGCAGCCTACAGGCTAGAGTGAGACAGGACCGGTGGCTATAGATACCAGAGTCTGCCTGCTTTGATAGCAGAAAGAGCTAAGAGGCGATCTGGGCCTTGAAGACATAAAAGAAATAAGATGCTATTAGGGACCTTTGTTATTCCTGAAAGGAACAAGGCTGGGGAGTTTAATCTCGGCTCACAGTTTCAGAGAGATTTCAGCTCACCACGGAGCAACAGTGTAGCATCGGAAGTGTATGAGGGAGGAGGTTTGTTTCTCGTACAGTGGTCCACTAAGAGCAGAGTCTGTGATCAGAACCAGGAACAGGTCTAACCTTCAAAGGCCTACCAGATAGGCTTCTTCTATCATTCAGGCCCTACTTCTTAAAGCCCCACCGCCTTCAAAAGAGAAGCCACAAACTGGGGGCAAAGGCATAAAACAGCCTGTGGGGTACCTCAGATTCCAGCAGGGTCCCGTGCGTTGAGGCTGCAGGACAGTCCAGAGAAGGATGTGTTTTGAGCCTCCCAGCCATGTGACCCAGTGCGGCTGGAAAAGAGGACCAGCCAGGGGCTACTTCCCCAAGTTTTCCCCTCTTAGCCTCACTGGGAAGACACTGGATCCAGCAGTGAAGTCTCTGGGCCAAGTGTGGACCTCGCCAGCAGGAGGCATGCCCACACAGGAAGGAGAATGGGCCAAAGAGACTGACCACCTTGAGTTTGAATCCCAGTTGGAACATTCTTTGCATTTCCACTGGATACTACACGATACAACATCCTTAAGCCTGGCTTTTCCTACCGTAGATCAACACCTGTTAAAACAGCCCCATCGGCAGGACTTGAAATAGTTCATGGGATGCTCTCGATCCAGTGAACTCAGATGTACGTGTGTGTGTGTGTGTAAAAGCCCTTGCTTATTCATATGTGTGTTGTGTGGCCACCTCAACCTGAGGAAAGGAATAACCTAGGCAGAGCCAGCTGGAAGGGGCAGGCAGCAGGTAGCGGGGGCATCTGTAGTCTCCCCCATCCCCTGGGACGGCCCCTGGCAGAGCTGGCCACCACTCAACACTTGTTGGCTAGAGATGCTCCTGGGGGTCCTGACTTGGTGCAGCTTAGCCAGACAGTTGGCAGAAACACGACTTGTTCCTCTGAACAATGCCTTTCTCCTAGCCAAGGCTGGCAAGAAGTGGCCAGGGAGCTGAGTGAGTGAAGAAACGTCTTGGCTGAACCACTGGCTGCCCTCTGTGCTTGGGGTCTCTCCCTCCTGGGCTGTGGGTACCTTAGGCCACCCCCACTCCCTCAGATCTGTTTAAATGGGCTCTTGGGAGTATGGGGGGCAGACAGACCAGACACAGCTACTCTGTGCTTTCTTGAACTGAGGGACCCTAGTGAGGCTGAGTCTCTCTCCTGCTCATCATGCAAAGGCCCTGAGCAGAGGGCTCTAGCCCCAGCTCCATGCCTAGGATACTGGGCCAGTTGTCCTAACTCCCATCTTCAGACCTCTCTAGGGCTGAGAAGGCAAGTGCCTCTTTACTGGGGTGTATTTTGTAAAGGAGTATAACTGCATATGTGTATATTGTATGTAATGGCTTGTGATAATGTGTGAGCATGCATGCAATACATAGGCCCCTGTGTGTTCTATTTAAGGAAGAGTCTAGACACCAGCCTTCAGAGGCTTGGTGACTGTGGCTGGCATCTTCCACGCCTGTTCTATCCACTCAGTCCTAGAACCAGGCACCACTGAAGGTACCACAGGGACAGTGGAATCAGAAAGACCTCTGTGATGGTTTGAATAAAACAGCCTCCATAGGCCCACAGGGAGCAGTGCTATTAGGAGGTGTGGCCTTGTTGAGTGGGTGTGGCCTTGTTGGAGGAAATGTGTCACTGTGGAGGTTGGGGGGGGGGGTCTTGAAGGTCTCATATGTTCAAACCATGCCCAGTGTAACCCAGTCTCCTTCTGCTACCTATGGATCAAGATGTAGAACTCTCAGCTCCTTCTCCAGTGCCATGTCTGCCTGCACGCTGCCATGCTTTTTACCACGATGATAATGGACTGGACCTCTGAACCTGTAAGCCAGCCCCAATTAAATGTTTGCCTTTGTAAGAGTTGTCATGGTGTCTCTTCACAGTGATAGAATCCTAACTAGAACAACCCCCATCCTTTGCCTCATGGGGTCACATCCTGGTGATAGGAGTTGGAATACACCGGTAAACCAAGAGAGGTGGCAAAAGACCGAGGCAGGGTTGTACTGAGTGTCAGTCTGTCTCTTTCCTTCTCTATGCTACATAGTGGCAGCAGGCTGAATAGTAAAGGTGACTTCAGAGAGCCGCAGAAACACTCAGCAGAGAGGATGGGGCTGTGCTCCGCAGTGTGGCCCAGGGAGGCCCAGGTCTTGGTCCTTGGAGCCTGTCATCCCTACTCTCCTAAGTAGAGCTTCTGACAGACAGGGTGGTCCTCACCCCTCCACTGCAGAGTCTAAGGGGAGGGGGGTTGGCTTTCTGTGTCAGGGGGAGAGGAGAAAGAAAAGAAGGGAAGAATCGTGTTTCAAGTTTTTGGTCAATGTACATGTTCTTTTTCTTCTTTCCCTTCTCCCTTCCTTCCCTTCCCCACCCCTTCCCTTCTATTCCCCTCCCCTTCATTTCCTTCCCTTCCCCCTTCCTTCCCTCCCCCTTCCCTTCTCTTCCCTCTTTTTTTCCTTTCTCTCATTTTCTTCCTTTACTCCCCCCCCCCCCCACCGACGGGATCTCTCTGTGTAGCCCTGGCTGTCCTAGAACTCACCCTGTAGACCAGGCTGGCCTCAAATTTACAGAGATCCATCTGCTTCTGCCTCCTAAGTGCTGGGATTAAAGGTATGTGCCACCACTGCCTGGCTCTTTTTCTCCCCCCCCCCTTTTTTTTCCCCTGAGACAGGGTTTCACTGTGTAACCTCAGAAATCTGCCTGCCTCTGCCTCCCAAGTGCTGGGATTAAAGGCATGCACCCCCACCGCCCGGCTCTTTCCCTTTTTAAAAAGTAGAATGGCCGAGGAATAAAAAGAGGAGCTTCGGCCGGGCATGGTGGTGCACACCTTTAATCCCAGCACTCGGGAGGCAGAGGCAGGCAGTGAGTTCCAGAAACCCAGAAACCCTGTCTCGGAAAAACCAAAAAAAAAAAAAAAAAAGCTTCAGGAAAGAATTTAGGGGGTGTGGCCTTGAGTGGGTGTGACCTTGTTCCAAATCCAAGATGAAGGTGCCCCCCAGGAGTTCCAAGGAGCTTGCTTGGAAGCTGCAAGGCCAGTTGGGTAGGAGATGAATTGGAGTCAGGTAGGTCAGGTTGGATGTGGTGGCACTGGAGAGGGGTGGGGATGTAGGGGATGGGGAGGTGGAGGAGTGGGATTCAGGAGCTTCTCAGCTGATGCCTGGGATCCAGAGGCTACCAGCAGGAAAGGCCAGGGGAGCAGAAGGGAAGACTGAGCCTGTGGGCTCTCTGTGTTCCTGCCAAAGGGAGTCACGGTGCTGGAGTGCTCTGGGCAGTCCCTTAGCATCAGGGGGCAGTGAATCTGGGGCTGGATGAGGGGTTGTGTGTCTGAAATCATCACCCTCAAGAGCTGATGACAGGAGGATCAGCAGTTTCAGGGTCTTGCTGGCCTACATAACCGGTTCAAAGACGGCCTGGGCTTCCTAAACCCTGATCTCAAAAAATAAATGTGCCAGAGAGATGGCTCAGCAGGTAAGACTGCTTGCTATTCGAGCCTTAGGACGCGAGTCAGGAACCCCAAAACTCACGTAAAAGCCCAATGTCTGTAATCCCAGAATTCTGGCAAGATAGGAGCTGGAGACAGAGAACTGGCAGGCCAGCAGGCCTATAGCACTTAGCACAGAGGCAAAGAGAGAGACTATGCCTCAAATGAGGTTGAAGGGGAGGGCGTGTCAAGGTCATCCTCTAACCTCTGTGTCTGCAGGAGGCATGCATGTGTTCTCACATATACACATACAAAGCACACATACACAAAAACAACCAACCATGTAAAAAGCATCAATAACAAAAAGCTGTAGGAGCCCAGGAGCCACGCCCAGGTCCCTCCAGGCAAATCTGTTGGAGTTTGGTCTTTTGCTGTGCATTATAATGCTAAATACTGGCCTTCGAGGTCTGGTTGCCCCCAGAGATGAGAGAATCGACTGGAAGACCCAAGTGATGCTTGACTTCCAAGTTATCCCTGATTGGTGAATAAAGATGCCAACAGCCTATGCATGGGCGGGAGAGATAGGTGAGGTTTTAGAGTTTCCAGGCTTGGGTTCAGAGAGAGGAGACCATGAGGAAGGAGAGAGAGAAGGTGGAGAGAGGAGAGACACCATGGGGTAGGTGAATCATGAAAATGTGGCTATGAGGGCTGGCCAATTGGAGTTAAGGCTCAGATGGAACACGGCAAGTTATAACTCAAAGTTATTGGCAGAGAAGTAGATATAATAGCATAGAGGGGATATCTGCCCAGCAATAGCGCATTAAAGGCTTATCATAAATATAAAGGTTTTGTGTCTTTTATCTGGGGACTGAATGATCAAAGGCAGGGCAGAAACCCCCAATTTGAGATTAAATATTTTCAACATTCGACTCTCATCTCCATATTGACGATGCCTGAAGGGCCCACTAATCGCCATCAATAGTTTGTGGAGTTGCACGGCTGTGTTCTTCCTCCCAAGGGACTTGGCACCTTCTCTTGCCCCTGAGTAACCAGAGTGCAGCTGAGGTTCCCAAGCTAAAGGGTTGGCATGATTGCTTCTCCATCCCCTGGCCAGTGACTGCCAAGGTAACAAGTATGGGACTAGCCTCTTGTGGAGGAGGGGAGGTGCCTATTCAAGGTCCCCAGACGGGCTGTCCAAATGTTGTCTGATGGCAGTGACTCTCCTCCATCTGTCCCAGTGGAGGCCTCCCCTCCAAGGGTGGGTTAGACTGCACCATCACCATGATAGACAGGATTCCTTCCAGGCAGCTCCAGCCAGCAGCCTGCAGATGCCTGACCATGGAAACTTATAGGAAGCCAAGCTTAGGGGTCAGGTGCGGAGCAGAGGACAACTTCTATTTCTCCTTGGGGTGCAGTGGGGAGGTTATGAGAACTAGTCCTTGGGTAAGATGGCCCTGCTTAAACTACACCTGCACACTGACAAGCTATGTGTCTGTAGGCAAGTTATGGAGCCATGCTAGGCTCCAGTTACCTCATCTATAAATTGGAGGCAGGGTGAGCACCCACCCCTTCAAGGCTGAAACAAGTTGACATGTGCAGGAACTTAGAACTCAGCCTATGTCAAGGGCTGGGCTGATAACAACTGTTATCATCTTTCCATTAGAAGGAGGGAGCCACCCCAGCCCTAGCCACAATATTAGACCTGAAGGTTCGTCTAAAACTGGTCTTCCAATGGAGCCATTTGTCAAAATAGAAGAAAGAAAACCAGAGATGGGAAGGTTACACAAGTTGCTAGTGAACTACAAGGTCAAAATCCCCAACTAGTTCCTCTCCTCTTTCTTCCAGGTTTTCTGGTGTGGTGGCTTCAGAGAAGCATCTTCATCCTCATGCATGTCTCCTTTAGCTCCTGACACAGCTGGGAGATTGATGGGTTGTTCCTAGCAATTGTCCACAGCTGCTTCCACTGACAGTCTAGGGAGGGTAAAGATTTGGTCATGTCTCCTCAGCCCTATGAGTTGAGAGCCTATGGAGGTTAGGGGCTTGGCTATGTCTCTCCAGCCCTGGAGCCAGGAACAACATCTTTTAAAAGGTACTGATATTAAGTTGCTGCCTCCCTGGTCCCTTGCACCTCTCCTTTTTCAGCCTCCCTATTACCTGTCTCCGTGATGTCCACATATCACGTCTGAGGTTCCAGAGACAGCCTGTAATTCACATCAATATAATGAGGCAGCCACGAGTCCCCAGCACCTGAGAACAGGCTCCCTTTCTGAGGCCAGTGTACTGGCTGGTTTTGTGTCATCAGCTTGACACAAGCTAGGATCATCAGAGAGGAAGGAGCGTCAGTTGAAGAAATGCATCCATGAGATCCAGATGTAAGGCATTTTCTCAATTAGTAGGAGAGCCCAGTCCATTGTGGGTGGGGCCATCCCCCAGCTGGTAGTCCTGGGTTCTATAAGAAATCAGACTGAGCAAGCCAGGGAAAGCAAGCCGGTAAGCAGCACCTGTCCTTGACCTCTGTATCCAGCCCTGCTTGAGTTCCTGTCCTGACTTCCTCCTATGATGGACTATGATCTGGAAGTGTAAGCCAAGCAAACCCTTTCCTTCCCAACTTGCCTTTTGGTCATGGCGTTTTGTCACAGTAATAGCAATCCTGACTAAGACAGCCAGGTGCTGCAGCTTGGGGTCAAGGCTGGGGGTTCCATCACTGATTTACAACACAAAGGGCACACCAGGACAGGCAGAACATCCTGTTGTGTCTGGAGTCTTGCATCTGCCTGACCCTTCCTCCTCTTGCCTTGCCTTATTGCAGCTTCTCCCGTGCTACGGTTTCATCCCCAGCCAGATGACACAGAAGCAACACGCATGGTTACGGAGGAAGCAGAGGATGAAGTTAGCCTCAGTCTGGTGTAGAGTGAGAGGTGAGAGGTGAGAGTGGCCATCTCTGATTACAGAAATAAACTCAGCCATGGAGTCTTTGCTTTGCCATTGTCTCTCTAGCCTGGGCTGGTGGTGGAATTTTGTTTTTTAATGTTCATTGATGTTTTGCCATGTATGTCTGGGAGAGGGTGTCAGGTCTTGGGAGTTGTGAGCTGCCATGTGGGTACTGGGAATTGAACCAGGATCCTCTGGAAGAGCAATCAGTGCTCTGAACCGCTGAGCCATTTCTTTAGCCCCAGCTTTGAACTCTTTATGTTCAAGATGGGATTGAACTTCTGATCTTCCTCCCTCTGCCCCCTAAGTGCTGGGATTGTTGGCATACACCACCAAGCCTGTCTTACACGGTGCTTACGGGGTGCCTAAAGTGCATGTTAGGTAAGCACTTTACTGAGCTACATCCCAGCCCTGTCACAGATCCCTGTGTGGCTCTGGTAAGTTGCAGCCCCATTCTGACATGGCTCCAACCTCATCCCCATGGTTTTTCTCAGAGATCTTCCTCTTCTGACAGCCTAGAATTCATTTATGATGCCTATCAAGAAGACCCAACTGATAGCTAAGTACCCAGCAGGTTCCATGAGTTTGATCAGTCCTTCACTCTGCTTCTCAGGCAAGAGAGAGGTGTCAGCTAGCTATCACCATACTTGCTGCGTAAATAGCCCTGCCTTCACTGGCCTAACAAAGCCAGGAGCTTGCCTGAAGCCATGGATGGCTGAGGCTGGGAAACAAGATAGGTTGGTCTCCATGTCTGCCTTTGAAGAGCTGGGGACAGATGCAGGCTGTGGTGTGGGGCCATGGCCAGACATGGTTTGGAGAAGAGCAGGAGTCAGAGAGGAACTTCTTAGCACAGTTAGCTTGGCTGGTGACTGTGCCACAGGAGGGCTGGAGAGGAAGTAAAGTGCTGGGTGTGTAAAAGTGAGGAGCTGAGTTCAGATCTCCAGAGAACACATATAATTCCAGCACTGCGAAGTGGAGACAGGATTCCCAGGGCTTGCCGGCTAAGCAGCCTAGCCCAATCAGAGATCTCCAAGTTTCATGGGAGACCCTGAGGAAGACAGCTGATGTCAACTTCTGGTCTCCATTTACATACTCATTCAATGCAAATGTCCACACGTACGCATGAACACACACAGACACACAGACACACACACACACACAGACACACACACACACACATGCGATAATAACATTGAAAAGTTCACAGGAAAAAGAAATGGACAATTAAAGGTGGAATTCTGCTCAAAGTGGCATCTGGACAGTGGACCATCAGATACCAAGTTACCCTTATCCATACTCACCCTTTTCTGGCTGCCATGACCCATCCTGATGCTCGGGTCTGCCAGCAGCTCTTTGGATGCAGGTTTTGTGTTCTTGTCACTGTCTGTCTTCCCAAGCATAACTCCTTGATTCTAGAAACATGATAGGCCTTCCAAGAGCGCTATGGAAACCTTCCCACAAACACTCAGCCTTCCCCATCCTGCTAATTAAAGCCACCACTGCTAGGGAAAAAAAATGGCTTTGAGGAGGAAACGAGGTTTTATTATTTTTGAGTTAATCCATTTACCAAGAAGGGCTAGCTAGCACTGAGCATAAAGACAAGGAAAATCTGCAGGGGACCAGCTGCCTGCAACTTATTTAGTAGTTCACCATGAATGGCCAAGGCTAGGGAACAAGACAGGTTGGTCTCCAAGTCTGCCTTTGAAGGGACAGACACAGGCTGTGGTGATAAAGCAGAGGGGATGATGGGACATGACAGAGAGGCAGGTAGTGTTCATGGGGCACAGAGGAAGATAACTGAAGAGAGGCGGGGCCTTTGAGGAGCTCGAATCCCCAAAGGAGTAACTGATACCTTCCGGAGAAAAGCTGGGACTGGCAGAGAGCTGTGGGGGAGGCACTCTGGTATCGGGCATGGCATACTTCAGCTCCACAGGGTAGAGACAGCAGGAAGGACAGAGAACCTGAGTCCATGAGGCTGAGATAGACCCAAAAGATGGGAAACAACAAGAGTCAGGGTGGAATCAGGCAGTGAGGGAGAGCCCAGGTGATCTGTGAACACGGATGAGGGTTTGAGCTTCTCACATAAATGATGGATGTGCTGGAAGGTTCTACGAAGCCGAGTGGGCTTCGATGACATCATCGCTAGCCCTATGAAGGCTGCCTGGAGGCTCTGGGATTGGGGGCAGAATTGGATGAAGCCCTGATTAGGAAGGGGAATGACCATGTACACCAGATAGACGGTTAGAGGCTGAAAACAGAACACAGTGGCCAGTAAGAGAAGAGGGCGAATTCTAACATCGCTGCCAGAAATACAGTTTAGGTTTACAAGCCCATGATGGTGATCCAACTAAAACTGAGGATTCTGGAGACAGCAACTCTGGAAGGGAATTTTGAGTTGGAAGAATGTATGGGGCCTGGGAACCAGGGAGACTGACTTTTTAGTAGGTATGACCAACAGGCAGGTGGCCTGCAACACAAACTAGGGCAGTGTTACTCAACCTGTGGGTCATGACCCCCTTGGAGGGTCTAACTACCCTTTCACATGGATCACCTAAGACTCTCAAAACCCCAGATGTTTACATTATGTTTCATAACCAGAGCAAACTTACAGTTATGAAGTAGCAACAAAAATAATTTTATGGTTGGGGAGGGTGGTGAGTACACCATGAGGAACTATATTAAAGGGTTGCAGCATTAGAAAGGTTGAGAACCACTGCTCTAGGTCGAAGATGAAGGTCTGAGGTTGGAGCTTTAGAGGCCACATAAGTGAGGGCAGCCAAGTGCCTCCCAGGACATTATAAACTACCTGAACTACACTCTTAGAAGTGACTCTAGGGATAGGGAACATAGCTCAGTGGAGCTCTTGCCTAGCACACACAAAGCTCTGTACTGGATCAGCAGTGTGCCATACACCTGGGTATGGTGGCACACACTTGTAACCCCAGCATTCAGGGGATGGAGGCAGGAAAATGAGGAGTTAAAAGTCATCCATGGCTGTGTTTTGAGTTTGAGGCCAGCCTGGGCTACCTGAGGCCAGCCTGGGCTACCTGACACCCTGTTTCAAAAAACAAAAGTGGTTCTAATGAGAATGACCTTTCTCGCTTCTTATGTTAGAAGTGGCTGTTAAGCTTTGCCATCATCACAATGTTATCCAGGACCCAGATCCGGGCTGGTTTTTCTTTGTTTGGGACTGTTCTGGATGGAGAATTAAACCATCAACCTTTCACGTGCTAGGCAGTGCTCTACCGTTGAGCTGCAGTCACAGCCCGGCACATAATCTTCTACTCCGTCACCTCTGTTCATCTGTGTGCATCTGTTCTGCAGGACCATGGAAGGCAGGCTAAGTACCTGGAGGATGTGAACTCCGGGGGAGGAAGTTAGAAAACAATTCCTTAATAGATGTAATGCCTGCCTTTGGCTATGTTTGGCAAGACGCACAAAAAGGGATTAGGCTCATAAAAGAATTGGCTGGTTAACAAGGGGGCGTAGGAGGAAATTAAATATCCACTAATTAGTACTTGTGGGGTTGAAGGAGGTAGGGAATTCTTAACCCTAAATGGAACAAGACGACATTGAGAAAAGTCTGCAGGGAGAAAGGCTGGTTGACATCTGCCCAGGGTGGACCTTCTGCTTCGGGCTCTGATGGAGTCATAGATACTGGACCAGCCTCCAACCACCTCACACAAGTAGAAAGCAGGATCGAACATCAGAAACATCTGTTTCCAGACGCCAAGTGACCAGAATAAGGCAGTGAGTGATCCCTAAGAAAATGAAAACAGTAAGATAAACTATGTGACCATCAGGACTCTCAGGCTGTGCTCCGGGGTGGAAAGCCACAAAGCACTTCAAGGGACTAGGAGACCAAGATCAGAGCTCAGAGAATGGACGTGGCTGAGATCTGATGCAGAGTCAGAGCTTCACCCGACAGCCTAGGGCTTGTTCTGAGTCAATGGTAAGGTGGAGATGTGCGGACGAGGTTCATGCCCATAAAGATCAAAGAACAACTCATGATTAAGGAGTTGTAAACTGAACAGTATTCTGATAGGCTCAAGTGTGGGACAGCCAGAGTAGAGAGGTCTGAGGGAGCAATGAATATGGTCGGTGGAAACTTTATTCATGTAATACTTTTTGACACAGGGTCTCTTTACATAACCCTGGCTGTTCTGGAACTATGTAGACCAGGTTGGCCTTTGAACTCACAGATATCTGCCTTCCTCTGCTTCCCCAAAGCTGGCATTAAAGGCATGCACCATCATAACCTGCTCTGAGTAGAAAGGCCAGACCTTAGTCGAGGTGATCCCAGAATCCCTAAAGGGAAGGCTATTCTAGGCCCATCCTAACAAGGTTTCAAGACAAGCCTTGAAAGGATCAAGCTGACCTTCAAGTAAACTGCTGGGATAAAATTCAATACTCTTCCAAGAGAAAATGTAAAACAAAAAACAAAACCTCAATAACATAACATTCTGGCTATGAGAAACTGTACCCAGGGGTTAAAAAGATGGGTCAGTGGTTGAGAGCACTGGCTGCTGCTCTTCCAGAGGACCTGGGTTCAATTCCCAGCACCCACATGGCAGCTCACAACTGTCTATAACTCCAAGATCCGACACCCTCACATTGACGTACATGCAGACATAACACTAATGCAATAAAATAAATGAACTAAAAACAAAGAAACTGTATCCAATGATCCATAACCCAAGAGAAAAGTCACCAGCTAGAAACAGACCTTGGAGTGACAGATTGATGGTGTGGCAGTTTTAACTGTCAACTTGATACAGTGTAGAGTCACCAGAGAAGGGCATCTCAATGAGGAATCATGTGATTTGAGCAGGCCTTTGAGCATGACCGAGAGGGATTTTCTTATCTAAGGTGGGAAGGCACACCTTGAATGTGGACAGCTCCATTTGATAGACTGGGTCGAGGATTGTGTAAACCAGGAAAATTCAGGCTGGTCCCTGACATGCATGAATTCTTTCCTCTCTGTTTCTGATTATAGATGTGATGTGACCAGGTCCCCTAGGTTTCTGCAGCTGTGACCTCCTTGCAAATGGACTGTAAGCCCAAAATATACCCTTTCTTTCCTAATGTGTTTTCTCTCAGGGTATTTTATCACAGCAACAGAAATGGGATTTGTAGGTAAGGCCTTTAAAACAAAAACTAGATTCAAGTATTTAAAGGAAGACATGAGCTGGGTATGGCGGGACACATCTATAACCTCTCAGCACCAGAGAGGCTGAGGCAGGAGGAAGGCCAATAGTTCAAGGCCCAGGCTGGGGCTACGCAGGAAGACCCTGTCTCCAAAAACAAATAACGTAACACAGGGCAATACGGAAGAAATAATGAAATGTACTAAAAGCAAACAGAGTCATGGAGAAGTAAAGACTACAGTAGCTAAAATGAAGATTTCATCTGTGGGTTAAAGAGCTGGTTCTACAGTCAGAGAAGGATGGGTGAATGTTCAGGCAAATTGAAGGGCAGAAAAACACGCCTGAGAGAAACTAACGAAGACTCAGTGAACACCGGACAAACCGTCTTCCATACACACAGAGTCCAGAGGACGAGGGGTATGGTGGCAAATATTTGAAAATCAATGGCCGATCATTTTCCAAATATGATAAAAACCAGAAACTCATAGGCTTTTAAAAACCACCTCAAAGGGATTTCAATCAGGAAAAATACAAAGAAAACCACTGGAAGGCACATTGCAATCAAGTTGCAAAAGGCCAGCCATGATGGGGAAAATTTCTTTTAATTAAATGCAATGGGAGAAAGATCTGAGCCTTGTGGTCAGGATCAAGTTGATGGTGTGGCTGGCAAGTCTGTTGCTATAAATTCTAAATGAACTGAGAGACACCTCCCTCCCTCTCTCTGTCTCTCCCTCTTTCCCCCTCTCTCCCTCTCTTTTCTTCTCTCTCCCTCTCTCTTCCTCTCCTCCTCCCCCTCCCCCCTTCCCTCCCTCCCTCTTTGCTTTTTGAAATAGGATCTTGCTCTGTATCCTAGGCTGGCTTTTAACTCAATAGAGATCTCCCTGCCTCTGTCTCCCAAGCGCTCACTTTACAGATACTTGGAGCACGCCTGGCTGAAGGTGGATCTCTTTTCCAGTTTTTATTAGATACTATGTTTCCAGTTAGCATCTGAGCCAGTGGCCCTCACATGCCAATCAGACCTCTGTAGTAACCCACCTGCATTAACTCCTGTAGCAACTTAAAGTGCATGGGAACTACAGGCAGCAAGAGAGAAATTCAGAGACTTTGAAATGTATGTCTAAAATAAAAGCCATCTGTGGTGTCCAGGAGCCAGTAGATAAGATGTCCATGTCTGTAAGTAAGTGCTTTGGGAAAAGTCACAGCTCTGAACTTGAAAGATATCTGTTTAAGCTTTAAAAATTAGGCTTTCTATTCTCTTTTTCCATTCTTTTGTGTGTGTGTGTGTGTGTGCACCTCTGTACACATATGCCTGTGCACACATGCCCATACATATATGACAGAGCATACACGCCTATGCAAACATGACCATGCACACATGACTGCGTACACAAGCTCATGCACACATGACAGAGCACACAAGCCTATGCACACATGACCATGCACATAATCCCATGTTCACACGCCTGTGCACACATGACCACGCCTGTGCATGCGGAGGCCCAGGGTTGATGTAGGAGACTCGTCCTCAGTTGCTATTTGTGCAAACTAGTTTAGTGTCCACTTGGCACAAGTGAGACCCGCCTGGTGTGAATGTGTTAAAAGCAGATGAAGTCCAGAGTGAATGTGTATTGCTGTCATGGGCATATCAAGAACCAATACCTCAGATCCATAGGGGCATTGGCAGAACCTTTCCCCACCCACCCCTAACCCTCCACAGTGACAGACAGATGGTGAAGCCTTCCTTTGATCCAAGAGTGAATGTGGGCAGTGTGTTAAAAAACTAGCAGCTGCCCCTTCCTCCTCCCAGATATTCACATCCTCCTATATGAACACTTATAGAGACCTCCTATAGAGGCTAGTTATTCCCCACCCCACCCCCAATGCTGTATATAATAAACAGGCTCAGGTTCTGGATTGTTGTATAGTTAGTGTCACTCCATCGGAGAGCACTTACCCACCTGACTTCCTGTACATGTGTCTACATTTCTGGTCCTTTCTTTGTTCTCTCACTGCCCCATTCAGGCTTCCAGGGCCAGATGTTCATGCTTGTGAGGCATTTTTCTGATTGATGGCTGATGTAGAAGGGCCTAGCCTACTGTGGGTGGCACCACTCCCTCAGCTGCTAGTCCTGGACTGTATAAGAAAGCAGGCTGAGCAGGTAACAGTCCTCCACTGTTTCTCCAGTAGTTTCTGCCACCAGGTTCCCATCTTAAGTTTCTGCCCTGATTTCCTTCCACAGTGGACTGTGTTATGGGACTGTAAGCTGAAGTAAACTCCTCCCTCCCCAAGTTACTTTTGATTGTGGTGTTTTATCACAGCGATAGAAACCCAAACTAAGATAGTCTTCTGCCTCATTAAGTGAGTCAGGCTTTTTCAATGAAACCCAGAGCTTGCCAGTGTAGCTGGTCTTACTAGCCAGCTTGATCTGGGGATTCCTTGTCTCTGTCTTCTGAGACTAGAATTACAAGGAGGGTTCTAAATTCTGGTCCTGTCACTTGCTGGGTACATAAACTGCTAAGACCTCTCTCCAGGCCTGGGCCTTTCCAGGCTGATACGAACACTCAGCATCATCTGTGAAGATTGAGTTCATTTATGTGGGTGGGTATATGAGTGAGCTTATCAATTGGTGTTCCTGAGAAAGGAAGACCCAGCCTACATGTGGCTGCACCATGCTGTAGGTCGAGGCTCAGACTGAGTGAGAAAGAGAAAGAACATCAGCTTTCATCACTCTGCTTCCTGATTGGATTACAGTGTGACCTGCCACCTTACACTCTGGCTGCCTTGATGGTCTGTAACCTCCAGCTGTGAAGGAGAATAAGCCCCTCCTTCATTAAGACGCCTCTATCGGGCATTTCGCCATGACCATGAGAAAAGTAACAAGTACAGTGTTCAAAAGGAGGGATTGCTGTCCCATGATCCCTTGTGATGGGGACAAAGGGAACCATAGAGGAGGAAGATTGAGCTACCTACAATGGCCAGTGTTGTGTGTTCTAGCTTGTTTTATGTTGCTGTGATGAATATCACAACCAAAAGCAACCTGGGGAGAAAAGGGTCCCAGTCCATCACTGGAGGAAGTCAGAATAGGATCTCAAGGTAGGAACTGAGAGAGAAACCACGGAGGAACTCTGCTTCCTGGCTTGCTCTCTGCTCTCATTCTAATACAGCCCAGAACCACCCGCTTAGTGATGGTGCCACCTGCAGTGGGCCAAGCTTTCCCATATCAACTGCCAGCTAAGATAATCTCTCACAGATGTGGCCACAGGCCAATCTGATTAAGGAAATTCTTCAATTGAGGGTCCCCCTTTTTTTTTTTTAAGTTTTTTTTTAAGGGTTTTTTTTGTTTTTTTTTTGTTTTTTGTTTTTTTTTTTGAGACAGGGTTTCTCTGTATGACCCTGGCTGTCCTGGAACTCACTTTGTAGACCAGGCTGGCCTTGAACTCAGAAGTCAGCCTGCCTCTGCCTCCCAAGTGCTGGGATTAAAGGCCAGTGCCACCACGGCACTGTCCCTCTTCCTAGGTGATTCTCAAGTTGGCAATAGAAAGTAACCAGTGTTCTGATCATCATGCCTTTTCTGGTGACATTTAAGAACAAGAAGGAAAAAAGGGACATTACCCCCAGTTTCTTTTTCTTTAAGGAGGGAGAAAACCCTTTTTCCTAACACCCACCAGGCTACCTTTTGACTCTATCAGCTGAGAATCTAGCTGCAAGAGAAGCTGGAAAAGAATCGTGTATGTGGTATTTTTATCCTCAGTTATGGGAGTTAGATTTTCCCAATGAAAGAAAAGGGGGGATTGGGTTAATGAATTCTGGATAGGTACCCCCACAATGCTTAGTTTACCCTAGAAACACCATGGGGTATCATTTCATGAAGCTTTATGTATGGGCCAAGGAAAGGGAGTCTAATTTGTTTCTAAGCTGTACAACCTGGCAGTTTCAGAAAACAAACATTTTTTTTCCTCTCATAACTTCTGAGGGTCAGGATGCTGGGAACAGATTAGCCAAATGATTTTATTTCAAGGTGTCTCATGGGGTGTCATCTCAGGGAAGCTCACAAATGTGAATGTCGACTGGGGTCTTTAGTTCTTCACTGAATGATGGCTAGATACTCAATTCTTTACTGACTAGTGACTGTAGACCTCAGTTCTCCCACTGACTATTGGCTAAGAGCCTCCGTTCCTCATTGGCTACTGGCTGGGATCCTCAGGTTTTCATTTACTCGCTGGCTAAGTGTCCTCAGGTCCTCACTAGATAGTGGGACTCTGTTTCTTGGCAAGTGAGTCTCTTCACAGACAGCCTGAACTTCCATAATTGTTGGGCCCTTCTAATTAAGGTCAAAGTCTACCATTGCCCAGAGAGCTCTCTTGAGCTCAGCACAAAAGGGATGCCTCCCTTTGCCAGCAGGGCTTCTCCTTCTCAGACCTTGTCTGGGGAGCTCAAAACCCCCACACCTGCTCCTGATAAGAACCTGTCCAGCAAGAATCTGGGATTCCTGGAATGCCTCTTCATGCAAATGAGTTGTTATCCATTACCATAAGCTGTAGCCAATGATACATAGCCACCCTAGAAATCCCTTCCCCTTTCCCCCAGAACTATATAGCCCTTGCTTTACCCCACTTAAAGTTGAGCTGCCTCTGAAAGTGATCCCGGTAGTCATTTCTGTTATACTCACAGATCATCTGAAAAGCTGTTCTTCGACTCTCTTCTCTCTGTCCTCATAGTCTGGTGGCCAACTGAGGAGAAGGGAGGACCACACATGGTGTATAGCTGCAGGTTTCCTCTAGAGTGAGAAGCTGTGAGGCAGAATGAAAGACCAAGATGAAGACTCCTCCATCTTCTGTCACCTGACCTTGGAGGTGACCTGCCATTACATTCCCCCACAAGTTGAGGTTTGGTCTTTTGCTATGCATTATAATGCTAAAAACTGGCCCCCAGGGCCTGGTTGCCCCCCGCAGGGTGTGAGAATCTGCACATTGACACAAGTGATGCTATGGAACCTTGCCCTCCAAGTTATCCCTGATTACTAAATAAAGATGCCCACAGCCTATACCTGGGCAGAAGTGAGATAACTGGGGTTTGGGATTCCCAGGCCTGAAGTCAGAGAACCATGAGGAGGGGGAGAGATAAAGTGGAGAGAAGGAAGACGACGTGGGGTAGGTGAGTCATGAAAACATGACTATGAGGTCTGGCCAACTGAAGAGCAGCCCAGACGGAACATGGCAAATTATAATTCAGGGTAATAGATTCTAATTGCATAGAGGGTAGATACCTGCCTAGCTCTAGTGCTGATTAAGGCTACTGTAAAAATAAAAATTGTGTGTCTTTTGTCTGGGAACCGAATGATCAAAGGCGGGGTAGAAAGCTCAATTTGAGATTAAATAATTACCACACCACCCATTATTTTTTTACTCACATGCCCCAACCCTGGCACAATGGAAGGAGACCATTTAAGTTGATTCCCCAGGAGGTAGGCGTCTTCAAGGACCATTGTGGAAACAGGACATCATAGATCCCTTCAAGGGGAGACAGGAAGGCAGATGAAGTCTGATATTGAGCCTAGAGAGCCTGGTATCCGGGGTCAGAAGGAGAACATCTCGGAGGAGAAGCATCCAGCGCTTTTCAATACAGCAGTGAGAAGAGTAAGATGCTTGCTAACATGTCTGCTAGGGTTGTTGGAATTGTTAAGGGCGTGGCGGCGCATGCCTTTAATCCCAGCACTCGGGAGGCAGAGGCAAGCAGATTTCTGAGTTCGAGGCCAGCCTGGTCTACAAAGTGAGTTCCAGGACAGCCAGGGCTATACAGAGAAATCCTGTCTCAAAAAACCAAGAGAAAGAGAGAGAGAGAGAGAGAGAGAGAGAGAGAGAGAGAGAGAGAGAGAGAGAGAGAGACTAGAGGAGCTCTGGGTTCTGGACAGAAGAGCGCTGCAGATATTTTTAGATGGAGGAGAAGTAGCCAGTGAGGCCGGAAGAAATGAAGACGCAGAAAAGAGGGATGACGGATGAGTTCATCTCTTGGGGGAGACAGGAAGACTGAAGGTCAAGGACACAGGTGGGCTGCTTGGCTCTGAGTGGGGAGACACCTCATCCTCTGAGGCTGCTGTGGGGGAGGCAAGGCCCAAGGGTGAGGATGCCTGGGATCTGCGAGCTCACACCCGATGGCCTCAATTTTCTCGGGAAGTCCGGGAGGCAGGGTCGCCGTGAGCTGTGCGCACCGTGATGTTGATTATCGTGGTGATTGCTCACAGGTGAAGGGAGGCGCAGGCGCTGCCTGTTTTCAAGAGCCCGGTGAGCCCCACCTCCACCCGATGATCTCATGGGCTCTTATAGCCCAGCAGGCTCATTTTTCATCATTGGTGGTACCTCCAGACAGCACCTGTCTCAGTTGCCACGAGGTATCAGTTAGTGAGATTGAAATGAACGAGGTGGAGACTACCTAAACTCAGCGGATGTGAAGAGGCACAGTGCAGAGACCTCCAAGGTCTGTGTCACCAAGACTTCGTCCACACCCCGCTACACCTCTGATGGGGAACTCAGGAGCCTTAAGGAGACTTTCTGTGTTCAAACAGAAGCCTTAAGACTTTCCTTCAGGAGGGCCGAAGTCTGGCTTCCCATGTCCCTTCTGTCCTACAGGAAGTCCCAGAACAAGACCTCCACACAAGCCCTTCCTCCATGAGTCTCCCCTAGAAAGGACCTTCTGTTTCTTCCATCTCCTGGTATAGGAAGGTTTCAGACCCCTCAGCTCCTCTCAGACATTCTATCGGGCAACAGTGTCCAAGATGTCTCAGTGTGGAGGTGCGTGCCTGTGTTCCTGGCTCTCAAGAGACAAAGGCAGGAGCATCAGGAATTCAAGGCCTTAACCACATATTGAACTACAGGTCAGCCTGAGATGTCTCAAAACAGGAGAGAGGGAGGGGAGGGGAGGGGTCAGGGGCGGGAAGGGAGAAGAGGGGAGGGGAGGGGAGAAAGGGAACGGGAGGGAAAAGAAAGGGATAAGAGAGGGGAGTGAAGTGGAGAAGGGAGGGGAAGGGAGGAGAAGGGAGGGGAGGGGAGGGAAGGGGAGGGGTGGGGAAGGATTCAAGGAGTGTCTTCTGTGTTTGGTGATCACCAAGTCAATGGGCTCTAGGGATGCTTGAAGCCACTGTGCTTTCTAAAGTGTGAGCCTTCTACCAACTACAGTCCACAAGATGACAATCCCTTGTCTTCTGCCCCACCTTGCCCTGGCTCCTCATACTCCAGCATCTTCTGCCTAGATCCCATAGACACACCTCAGGGCCTTGTCCACACACACCTTCAGTGAATGACAAGACTCTTTTTTGTTGTTGTTATGAGACAGGGTTTCTCTGTGTATCCCTGGCTGTCCTGGAACTCACTCTGTAGACCAGGCTGGCCTTGAACTCAGAAATCTGCCTGCCTCTGCCTCCCAAGTGCTAGGATTAAAGGCGTGTGCCACCACGCCCGGCTGGCAAGACTCTTTATACAGTGCTGACACCATACTGGGGGAAGGATTTGCGGTGCAGGCGGAACTGGGAAGCACTGGAGAGGTAGCGTCCAAGATGGCCTGATATATGTGCCTTTGGTGGGACCTCCCACATGAAATCAGACTGACCTGTCATCAATGGACCACAGCAGAGAAATGGAGTATACTTGCCAAAGGCAGTTCTGGAAGGTGTCGGAGCTCTCCACCTTGGTATATTTGGATCCTTCACATCAGGGGAAGCTGGAGGCTGTAACTTTAATTTTTTTTCCAAAACCTATTTTTAATGATGGTTCTTAAAACCTTTAACTTCCCCTTTAGCCCACCACCCACCAGAGGTATTGGGAAAGAAAGGATACAGGGGGAGGGGTGGGGTGGGAGTGGACCTTTTTAGAAAGGTTCTTGGAGCAACTCCCATCCGTGTTGTCTGGAAATTGGCAGTTCAGTTCGCAGGTCATCAGCGGAAGCTTGATCCACTCGCAAACACTTCACAGATACACCAGCAGTCTAGTTCAGTAGTATCCAGTTAGCGAACACGAATTAGCAACGGTGGCACTACCTAGCAGAAACAGCTAGGCCTCAGGCTAGGCTTGAGTCAACAGGAGGGACCAGAAGGAATGTCAGGAGAACACTGGCTTTGCCTCTCTCAGGGAAGCAAGGATCTCTATGCATGTGTGGTGTGTATGCATTTCCATGTGCCTGGGTACCTGTGTGTGCGCGCATGCATGTGTTGGTCTGTGCTCCTGGGCATGTGTAGGCCAGAAGTTAATACTGGGTGCCGTCCTTCATCACCCTCCACCTTAGTTCTTTCTCCCATCTTGAGTTCATTGATTTAGCTAAACTGGTTGGCCTGCACATCTCAGGGATCCTCCTGTCTCTACCTCCCCAATGCTGGGGTTTCACCTCCCAATGGTGGAGTTACAGATGCATGCACCCAGCCTTCACATGGGCTCTGAGGTTTCGAACTCAAGTCTTCATGCTCGCATAGCTGGCATTTTACTGACGACTGACCCTCCTGCCCTCCACACCATCTCTTGCCATCAGGTTCAATCCTTCCTTCTCAAATCTCTCGCGCTTACTTAACTCCAGGTGAAAAGTGTTAACACAGCTGCTTATGATTAATTCACCTGGGCTGTCCAGTGGAAGTGAATGAGGTCCGTCAATGCAATGTCCACCAGCAGATGCTTGTGCAGTAGGGTGTTCTAGATACCATGATGTCGTGGACACACCACTCCTGGCTTTGCGGTGACCTTGTCAGATCGGTTCAAAGCAAGAACTCTGCCCATAAAAGCAGGAACACAATTGAGCTCAGGGCTGTCATCTGCCCAGAGGCCATTTCCATGGTGAATCCTGGACTCTGATGCTCTCAAAGCCCCTCTTGAGTTTCAGAGACAAACACAGCCACAGAAACACAGTCCAAGAAGAGAGTAGGAAGAATGAACTTACAGCCTCGTACCTTCTGGTCTCTACTTCTCCAATCCCAACCCTTCCTGGTTCCCTTGGCTCAGTGAACCTCCCAGGCTCTGCCAGCGGCCAACCTCTCAGCATTGGAAGTGAATCCCAAGCGGGACCTCCCACGGATCCTGCCAAGGCTGTCTCTACCTCAAGAGCCTCACACTCAAGGTGTCAATTCCTTCTCTCTGCCTACAATAGCTGCTTGTCTGCATCACCTCTGCCTAACGGGCATCAGTAGTCCTGACGGGCCCAGGCCTAACTGAAGAAGCTGAGAGACAGGTCCAGAGAGAGGATTCTGCAGATAGAGATGCTTGCCACTAGCAGGTGGCCTAAGTTTCTTCCATCCACAGATGCCACATGGTGGAAGGAGACAACCTGCTCCCCCTGCCACTGTCCTCTGGCCTCCACATGTGAGCCATGGCATTTTGCACCCCACCCCCACTAACTAAAAAAAAATTTTTTTTTAAGTAATAATGATTTTTCTAGTTTTTTATTTATTCACTTTATATCCTGATTGCTGCTCCCCTCCCTGGTCTCCCCTCCCCTTTTCTTCTGAGAGGGTGTCCTTCCCCCCGCCACCATATCACCCCACCCTGGTACATCAAGTCTCTTCAGGGCTAGATACATCCTCTTCCACTGAGGCCAGACAATGTTGCAGAGATCCATAGCCTAACACTGGATAGACTCACGGATTCTAATGATTTAGGAAAACAACAACAACCACCTGAAAGACACCTGCTGATCCAACATCATTGGCACTCCCAGAATTGCAGCTGCCACATCCCTTGAGTGACAGAATTCTGCTCATTTGAATTCCAGCAGAAGAATGTTTCCCCAGTGTTGAACTTGGCTGTCTGGGACAAGCAGGCCGGGCAAATGGCATGTGGAATGAAAACTATGGAGCAAGGCCCTTCAGATGATTTGGCCATTTGAGGAAGGGATTGGGTGGGAATGAGCAGACAGACCAAGCGTGTTCTCTTGGGAAACACTCTCAGAATTCAGACTTCATCTCCCCAGGGAGAGACCCACACAGCACCCCACCCCCACTGCGATGCCCACATAAGGGGGTGGCTCAGCCTTTCTCTTCTGCCTCCCTTTACATACCTCTGACCCTGCGCACTGCAGGAAGGAACCTGTTCCTCCTAGCTGGGGGCCAGGGACTACCAGACTCATTCACTCACATAGACAACTGTTCATTGACTCCTGTGGCCCCAGAGAATGGCTTTGCCCCTGGTGATGGAGTCCTGCACAAGACCAACCATGAGTTTTAGTTCCAGGTTATTCCAGTGTCTTAGGGTTTTACTGCCATGAACAGACACCATGACCAAGACAACTCTTATAAGGACATTTAATTGGGTCAGGCTTATAGGTTCAGTCCATTATCCTCAAAGTGGGAGCATGGCAGAGTCCAGGCAGGCATGATGCAGGAGGACCTGAGAGTTCTACATCTTCATCTGAAGGATGCTAGCAGAATACTGGCTTCCAGGCAGCTAGGATGAGGGTATTATAGCCCACACCCACAGTGACACACCTACTCTGACAGGGCCACACCTTCTAATAGTGCCACTCCCTGGGCCAAGCATATACAAACCATCACAAGCATATACAAACCATCACCATATCACATGTGGCTGCTCAGTGTCTTAGCTGGGACTTAGAGTTCCTGGGAGCTGAGCTGACTCCTCAGATCTGAGCAAAAGAGGAAGGAATTGGTACATATTTCTAAACTGTCCAGGTTACCTCTACCTTTAGATGCAGCTTGCTCCAGGTGTCACGGTTGCTAGGAAACAGTTGCAGCCCTATGTCTCAGCCGTGTTCTCTCTGTACATTTGTTCCAGGTATTCAGGGGACCCCAAAACCCAGGTTCAGATCTAACGGAAGTGAAGTGTGGTTCTGGGGGAGTCCAGAAATGACTCAGTTGTTAAAGCACCATGCAAGTGAGGGTGAGGTCCTGAGTTTGGATCACCAACATCCTCATAAAGGCTGGATGCTGGCCCACATCTGTAACCCCAATATTGTGTGGGAGGGGCAGCAGACTTCTAGAGCTGGTAGCCAGGCAACTGCACCTAATCAATAAGCTCCAGATTCAGTTGATTTTTTTTTAATTAAATAAATGTCTCACAGTGTTCTTCCAACCAGATGGCTTTAGGCTTTCTAAAACCATTAACCAACAGCACTGAATCAATGACTCCTAGTTCACACAAACACATCTGGGCTGTTTCCAAGTCTGGGCAGCCTGATGAATTGCTCCATGCAGGGATGTCTAGTTCATATGTCCCAACAGAGCAAAGGTGGAGGGTGGCTCCTCAGCATTGGGGGCGGGGGCTGAGGATCCAGGTGTGAGAGAAGCCGAGCTTGCTTCAGGGACCACAGGCATCAGGGCATTTGGGGGATGTCCAGCAAAAAGTTCTCCTTTAGGGTTCTGCAGTCTGGTAGGGGAGGGGGGTTGGAATTGCTCCCCCAGGCAGCCGTGTACCTCCACTTCCTATGTCCTCTGAATGACACAGAAAGGGAAGTTGAGGAAAGGAAGTTCTGTAATAAAACTTGTGGGATGCCTTATCCCTGAATTGCGTGGTGAGTGGCCACACAGATGGCTGCAGGGAGCCAGGTAGGTGCAGCTAGGTCTGACAACATTAGGGCTGGAGCAGGGTTTGGTGGGGCACACATGTGATTGCAGCACTAAGGAGGCACACATGCGCGTATCATACACACACATCCACACATCCACACAACCAAACCAAACCAAACGGAGACTGC
This sequence comes from Mus musculus, assembly GCF_000001635.26. Classification (NCBI taxonomy): domain Eukaryota; kingdom Metazoa; phylum Chordata; class Mammalia; order Rodentia; family Muridae; genus Mus; species Mus musculus. The sequence continues at coordinate 61,993,180 of NC_000076.6, read as the reverse complement.
TTCTGCCCCACCACTTCTTCCCTATGAGGCCAGCTTTTATTTTAGTGAATGACTTGGACATACCCCTGGGCTTCCCTCTGAGGAAACTCGTCAGCCATGGAGAGCTAACAGGCAGGCTCGATCAAGTTCACAGTCCCCGTGACTGACGCAAACTGAGGGTTTAGAAGCCAGCCCCTTATCTTGGCCTGATGGGCATCTGAGCTCCCAGCTGCATGCATCAGAGACTCGTCGAAATCTCTCTGGTTACTGTACTGCAAGAACACACATGCACACACACAAACACACACACACACACACACCCCACTGCATGCACAGCATGTCTCAGCCCGTCTCCTTGAGAGCTCAAGTTCTGGCCCCCAGGTGAGCAGATGGTTGCTCACATGGTACAATATTACCGGTCAGATTCTCAGTTTCCTCTCCTTGCTTAATGGTGACAATATCCCGGGAACTGTGTCACGTTGAATGACACACCCATTCTGTGAGAGCCCTAGCGTGTGATTCTATAGACAAAGGTGGCCAGAACTTGTGAGACCATATAGTTCCAGAGCACTCTTTCATATATTCGGATTGAAACCCCAGTTTTCAGGGCATGGCAGTACTTCTCTTTTTGGATTGCAGATAACAGCACTAAGAAAAGAAATGTAGTTCAGAACACGCACATAGCTTGTTTGGGTTTTATGTAAAATTGTAAAACAAGCAAACCCCAACAACTACAGCAAGCCCCCCCCCTAATTTTTTTTAGTAGAAAAGCAGTGTATACTCATTAGGGAGGAAAACACTGATAACTCCAAAGAGCCAAGTAAATGACTGGCTTACCCAAAGACTCACGGATCTTCCCAGGAGAATAGAGAATGGTTTGTGTGAAGTACCACAATACATATGTATTAGGCCCTTCACACTCCCTATTTCTTAGTGAGGTCTTCCCCTCAGCTCCAGCTGTGGGGATTAGGGCTGGGGGGCTGGGATGAGGTGTGGGGGTATGGAGAGGGCAGGGCAGCCAGAGCCTGTATCTTCTGACTCCAGCATCTGAGTCTCCGCCCTCTCCCCAGCCAGGAGGTTGATGCCAGAGCTTCTGAGCACACACTCTGATGTGCAGAGGGCATGGATATAAAGCAAGGTGCCTGGGCCAGGAAACCAAACCTCCCTCTCAGCTTGGCTCTGCCGTTCACTTTCGTTCATTTTTGGAGTGACTTTAGACCGGTTAGTTATGTTCACCTGATGGAGTCCCGTCATCAATGGAACAAAAACCAAGGATTGAAAGCAGTGCCCGTTGCTGCCTGAAGAGGGCACTATGAAGACATTTTATTTAAAAAAAAAAAAAAAGTAGGAAGGTGGGACACCCCTCCCCCAGGAAAGGACTGTAATCCTACAGTAACCCTAGTTCTAGAGGCAGGGAGGGGGAGGAAGGAGGCCTGGGGAGAGGGTTCCTGGGGCCACAGGAAGTCTCCAACAAAGCTGGGGCAGTGGCAGGGTTGGGTGTGTCTAAGCAAATGGGTTTTCAGAGGCCCATAGTGACCCTCCGACTTACGACTTACGGTTAAAGTGGGATCTGTGCTGCAACAGCCTTTGATCCTTCCTCACTGGGCCCCTCCCCTAGGCAGAGGAGAGGAACCTGTTCATACAGGAGAAGGATGGAGCAGGAAAGACCTGAGGTCCCGAGTGTTAAAACAGAGCTACCATGAGTATGGCTGACATTTATTGAGTGCTTACTGTATACTACACATAGGACTAGGCGTTTCCCATGCAGGTCTAGATAACCCTAGGAATCTCTGTGTGTGTGTGTATAATTTGATATTATTATTATCTCTACACATGCAAGAATCCAGTCAAAGAGAATTAGCTACTAAGCCAGGGTGATAAATGGAGAGAGACCTACACCAGTTTGATGATTGACCCAGAGACTTAACTTTGTCGTAGGTCAAGATAAAGTTTTGGAGCTCTGTGTATACTGCTGTGGGCTGAAGCCTTGTAAATGGCAGAATAGACTGAACTCCAAGGGACGCTAAGCCCCTCCCTCTTTCCAGCCAGCCCTCCTCAGCATCATTCATCCATGTGAGAGATCCAGGGTACCAGGGCCAGTCAGTTCCCCAAAGCAGATAGCTTCTTCCTTCTGTCCTCGCTTAGCCTCAGGCTCCTTCTGGAAAACTCTCTTCCTGGTAGCAAAGGATGACAAAGGAGGCTGGCAAGAAAAAGGCTGGGACAGGAGCAATCCTCTGAGATTCTGGGACAGGAGCATCCCTCTGAGGGTCTGAGATGATGATTCCCAAGTGTCGAGCTGGGTTCCTGAGCCCATGGCCACATGGCTTCCCAGCCCCCTCTTCCTAGCAGTGTGACCCTGGTGGTGGCGTAACCCCTCCATACCTAGATTTCTGCATCTGTCAAATGGGAGAGTAGAAAAACCTACTGTTAGGATTTCATTATGTTCTACGTATGGCACATACAATCGTGTGCCCAGAACAGTGCCTGCATGTAGTCAATATCTCACAGAAATGGGCTATTACTATTATTCTCCGGGGTGACTCATTTCCACCATTTAGAATATAGTGAGCAAAACTTCACAGACCTGTGCTCAGACACAGGATATGGGCTGTCATTTCAGCCCCAGCTCCATTCATCTTGCCTGATGTTAGAACTCAGTCCACTCCTCTTAGCTAGAGGCTCTCGGGATCCTCCAAAGGACCTTGTAGTGCTGATAACTACGAATCTCCACTCTATGTGTGGAGTACCATTAGTGATCTCCCTCCCCAGGTCAGGTCCAAGTAGAAGTTACCAAGTTTTGAAAAGGGACAGAAACAGACCTTCTGGAAGAGTCCCTGCCCCTGACAAGGACCCCTTTCTTTTTTATTAATTAATTTATTTATTTGCTTTAGATCCCAATATCACCCCCCCTCCTCCCAGTACACCCACGCACAGATCCTCCCCCATTCTTTCCTTCCCTTCTCAGAGAAGAAGGGGGATCTGCCCCCCCATCTCTCTCTCTCTCTCTCTCTCTCTCTCTCTCTCTCACACACACACACACACACACACACACACACACACACACACAGCTCCTTCAGTCACTGCAGTGCATCCTCTCCCACTCCACTGAGGCCAGACAAGGTAGTCCTGTAAGCGGAACCAGATCCACAGGCAGGCAACAGATTCAGGGCCAGCCCCTGCCCCAGTTGTTGTGGGACCCACATGAAGACCAAGCTGCACTTCTGCTACGTATGTGCAGGGTGCGGGGAGAGTAGGTCCCACCGATGTTCACTCTTTGGATGGTGGCTTAGTCTCTGGGAGGGTCCAGGCTACCCTGTTAGTCTTCCTGTGGAGTCCCTGTCCTTTTTTGGGTCCCTCAATCCTTCCCCCAGCTCTTGCATATGACTGCCCAAGCTCTGTCTAATGGTTTGTCTGTGGGTCTTTGCGTCTGTTTCCATTGACTGCTGGGTAGAGCTCCTCTGACGACCGTTATGCTAGACCCTTTTCCAGTGATCTTTGCTCTGGTTTTCGGAGCCTATGCTTCTAAGAGACCTACCCCAATTGGACTGTTGGTCTATCTCATCGCCATCCTGGTCAATGCCACTGTCTAAAGCAAACCATCATCCATGTCATCTGTTAGCGACAGTACTATCCCTCCGCACACCCCCCTCCATCATTGATGCGGTCTTCATTGTTTTCTTCTTCCTTTCTGCCATCTTTACCCTCTCACTCGTAAGAACATCTTGATACTCTGGGTGAACAGCTGTTGCTGGGATCAGTCAGAACCTTTTCCTAGTAAGAGACAGAAACTCAGGTCAACTAACCCAAAAAAAATGTCATTGAGGTTTATGGCTCACTCCTCAGAATGGACAAGGAAGGCATCCCAGGGATGACTGTTCAAGGGATGAACACCCAAACCCAAGAGGAAGCTTACTCTGCTCTGTCTCCCATCTCTCCTCTCCATTTGTTGTAGAAATATTTAATCTCAATCTGCAGTTTCTACCCCACCTCTGATCATTCAGTTCCCAGATAAAAGACACAGAACTTTTATTATTTACAATAATCCTTAATGAGCACTGGAGCTGGGCAGATCTACCCTCTATGCTACTAAAATCTACTTCCTTATTGATAACCCCGAGCTATTACTTACCATGTTTCATCTGGGCTGCTCTTTACTCTGATTGGCCAGCACTTAGGGCCATATTTTCTTGACTCCTAACCCATGGTGTCTTTTTCCTCTCTCCACCTTCTTCTTCTCCTCCCTTGTGGTCTCCTCTAACCCCAAGGCTGGGAACACCAGGCCTGACCTAGCTCAAGTCCACCCAGGTATAGGCTGTAGGGATCTTTATTAACCAATCAGAAATACCGTGGGGGCAAGATCACATAGCATTACTTGCATCTATGTTTGGACTCTCTCGTCTCTGGGGTAACCAGGTCTTGAGGGTCCCATACTTAGCATGACATTAATAATTCAGCAGACCAACCCTCAATTCCATTGTTCACTCCATCCTGTTCTGCACACAGAACTTGTCCACATGGGCTTCATGGGTTCCTATGCTGGCTGCATAGTGACTCAAAGCAGATTAGTTTTCATCTCCCAGGCTTCAAGGTAAAACTCTCCAAAGGCAGTCACTGCTGATGTTTGCTCACACCATTTGGTCTATCACAGTAGCCACAATGTGGGGGCTGGGACTGATCTGACCTGGTCATGTGCCTAGCAAGTGCATGGCAACTGGGAAAAGTTGGTGAATAAGCAATCACCCTAGTTTTTATCTACATCTGCAGCATCTTCCACCACAACCTTTACCACTGTCAGCACCATCATCACCACCATCATCACTACCACCATCACATCTCCATCCTCTTCACCATCATCACCACCACTACCATCATGACCATCATCATGACCACCACCTTCACCAGTCTTTTGAGCTCTACAACATGCCCAACCCTGAGTATTGAACTTGGAGCTGCAATCGATTCGAGATTGATGAGCCTTCTAGTCCTGCAGGAGTTTACTGTCTCCAGTAAGCCATAGTAACCGAATCAAAGAGATGGATTCTCATCCTTGGCTGTCAGGAGTAAAAAGTGGACCAGCAGGTACAAGGTTCTGAGAAGGCTGGCATCCTTAGAAACCATCAGGTTGTGTTCTGATTGGACAGAGGGTTTGGCAAACAGCCACTATGCCATAGCCCAGAGTTAGAGCTGGTCCTCCATATGTGCCCATCCCCCACCCCATTCTGATGCCTGGGCCCCACCAGAGCCCTCACCACACCGGCCCCTCTCCCAGGAGACTATGGCTTTATCTTTTTGGCTTTGTGCCTCCTATTCCTGCACCATCTCTGAACAAACATCTGTTTCCAGATGTTGTCCCAGAACCTTCTAAAGTGGAGGCAGAGCTGGAGCTAATCTATCTCCAGCAGACCCGCCTGTCGACAGTGAGCTAGCCTCTGAAACCGGCCAGACTTCAGAAAGAAAGACCCTGATGGGAGCAGGGGTGGGGCCCAAGAAAAATAAACTCGACCTCCCTCCTCACTTCAGAAATGACCCCCACAAGAAATGGCTTCTGGATAGGTGCTTCTGGGCACCTCAGGGGAGAGCCACCCTGAGATGAGATTCAAAGGCTGTGTTCATGTTCAAGACAAAGGGTTCTGGAAATGCAGGGTGGGTTAAAGACAAGAAATGCCCAACACTGGTAAGCACACATCTGCTGCGGCACACAAATTGGGCTCTGTGTGAGCTGTCTGTCCTCAGCCAGAAACATCTGTGTCTTGAACACCCGTTGCCTGTTCCTCCCACAGGCCTCCTGCTTGTCAGGGAGCACGCAGTTCTGGGCTGCTCTTCAGAGCCCATGTTTGGGGTGCCTGGATTCTAAACCCTTCCCAAAAGCTGACACACAGCTCTGAAGATCTGGGCTCTTGAACTTCACAATGATTGTTCTGCCTCCAAAAAGCAGCGAACAGCCCAATGGATGCACTTGCTCATGGGTCCCAGTGTCTGCAGACTTTACTGTCCTCTCTCCTGGGTTTTCTGCCTTGTTAGGGCCTCGCACACATTATCATTCCCCATGAAGCAATTAATATCCTCCCCATCCCTGCCAGCCAGGCCAGACATGGAAGAGAGGTACATGGTTGGAAAAGACAGAAGCCAGCACCCAGAGACCTGGAGCCATGTCTCAAACAAAATTTGAATCAGCATAATGTTTTTTATCTCCAATATCAACCTCAATAGATCAATAAGAGCCTCTTATTTGGAAAAGCCCAAGTGTGGTGTGTGGTGTGTGTGTGTGTGTGTGTGTGTGTTTGCATGCATATTGAAAGTGCTACTCCGTAGTTGATTAGTGATGTCTGCCAATGGTATAGGAATAAGAACCTCAGCGTTTGTGCTAAACATATCCAGCCATCCCACCTGAGGAAGGACTGAAGGAAGAAGACTCTAATGGTTGAGGCTCCTGGTATCAGAAGCCATGTGATGTACCCTGGTAGGAAGGGACCATGGAGCTCTTCTCTCAGACTCCTCATGGAGATCCTGCCGCACTCCAAGACCCAGCTCAGGACCTCCTCTTCTAGAAACCTTTCTGAACTTTCACCCTCACCTTCCCATCTCCACTGTTGTTGTAAAGGCTATTAGTTCTTAATATGATCTTGCCAACTACCCCAGGAATGGAGGCTGAGTCCTATTGATTTATTTAATCAGCTTTAATGCAATGACTGGGTGATTATCCCTAATCTATTCTCTATGCTAGACTAGCTAGTTCCCATGGAGCTCCTTGGTTACTCCTGGTTTAGTCTGTCCTCGCTTTCCTTGGCTGCAGGCTCCTTCCTGATCCATCCCATCTAATGGAAAGCTCCTGCTCTCCCCACTTCTCCCATTCTCTCTCTCTAGTGGTCCTTACCTTCAAGCCCCAGCCCAATAACTGAAGCCCTGCCCACTTCTATTCTCCCCAGTAATTGGCAGGTAGCCACTTTTATTTAATCAATAGCTTTAAACTGGGGAGCAAGGTTTATACAACAGAGGCCAGTGTCAGTGAGAATTTACCTGCCTGGGGGCAACCAGATCTTAGGGTTCAGAATTTAGCATTTGTATACACAGCAGCACCGGACCAACTTTTCAACATTCCGCTCTTGCTTATGTATGTACACCACCACAGGATATGCACAGAGGTCAGCACAGAGCAGCCAGAGACCTAAAGCAGACTCCATATTCAAAGTTCATATGCACAGAGGTCCTTTCTGGGAATGCATGAGTATATTCCCAACATACACAAACCCACATGCCAGCACACAGGCATGCGTCCACACATGCACACATGAGCATGCACACACAGACACACATGTACATAGAAAAAGAAAGAAAGTTTGTGGCGTACCTGTGAGGCTCACTCTGCACATTCTGCTTGTATAGACATGCAGAAATGCACATGATCTCCTGTGTCCCTATTCTGCTTACTCTTCTATTGCTGTGAAATGACACCATGACCAAGGAAACTAATAAAAGAAAGCATTTAATTTGGAGTTCGTGTTTCCACAGATATGTAGTTGAGGCCATGGCAGGAACCATGGCAGCAGGCAGGCATGACACTGGAGCAGTAGCCGAGAGCTCCATCTGAACGTGGGCACGAGGCAGAGAGATAGAGAGAGACTAGAAAAATGACACAGGCTTTTGAAACCTCAAAGCCCTAGTGACCCACTTCCTCTGACAAGGCCACACCTCCTAATCCTTCCCAAACAGTTCTACCAAGCATTCACATATTTGAGCCAATGGGGCCATTCTCATTCAAACCACCACAGCCCCAGACACCACAGCTGACAAGAACATGTAACAAGAGCCTAAATAAGTGACAGCTGGAGGTCACCCACACATGCACCCACATTCCCTGAAGGCATAAATGCCTGACTGCCCCAAGCGTTTTCACTGATGTAACCTCCACAAGGGACTCTGCTCTTAACTTTCAGGGTTCAGTACAGCTTCATTCAATAAGGTTGTTGGACCCCTTTCTCGTGTACCTGAGCTCCTGGTCCTCAATGCGAGCCTGTTCTGCAGGGACACAGTCAATTACCCACATGGCTGTGTGGGAAAGAAGTGGGGGTTCTGAGAAGATGTTTCCAGATGCCTGGTTCTCAGTCTCTTCTCTTTGGCGTGCTAGTTTCAGCCTCAAAGAGATGCCCAGCTTCCCCCAAAGCTCCAGGCACTTCCTCAATCCCATGGCCTTTGCAAGGCAGGCCTCTCTGCCTGGCCTGCTCTCCCTATGCCTCGTGGGGGGGGGGGCTATTCTGATTACTTCTCAGCTCTTGCTCTACAAGTCTTTTAGGGACCCCTCTTTTTCAGTCCCCCCCCCCCCCCGAGACCACTGTGTCCTGCATTGCCCTATCCAGTGGTGTCACCCAGACATTAATCCATCTTGTCTATGGCTGTGTTTCCAACCCTATCACAGAGCCCTGCCCCAGAAAGGGCTCCATGCATATTTGATGATGAGTGGGGGCTCCTAGCCACTCCACTGTCCTTCCCCTTCCCTCTTCAACCCAGTGTGTCCCCTAAGAGGACAGAGGCATCAGGAGAGAGCTGGGACTCAAATCCACCCACCCACTCATGTACCTCTTGATTTCTTGTTCAAGCCTTTCTAGGACCCACCTGCCTGACTTGGTAACTCACAACTTCTGAGAGGCCAGACATGAATAGAGTTAGGAAAGTTACGATAGTATGATGGTTTGAATATGCTTGGCCCAGGGAGTGGCACTACTAGGAGGTGTGGCCTTGTTGGAGCAGGAATGTCACTGAGAGTGTGGGCTTTAAGACCCTCATCCTAGTTTTCTGGAAGCCAGTCTTCTCCTGTTTGTCTTCAGAACAAGATGTAGAACTCTCAGCTTCTCCTACACCATGCCTACCTGGGCACTGCCATGCTCTTGCCTTGATGATAATGGACTGAATCTCTGAACCTGTAAATTAGCTCCAATTAAATGTCCTTATAAGAATCATGGAGCCTGTTCACAGCAGTAAAACCCTAACTAAGACAGATAGGATTTAAGCCACAGATAGTGGCTCCCACATGCCAGGCAAAGGTTTATCATCTCATCTGGTAACTGGACGCCACAAAGCCAACAGGGTCCAGGCCCTTTCTCCCTTGTTGCTCACCCCACACAGGACTCAGAAGCAGGACCGCAAAGCTAGGCTTCCCTGCTGGGGACCATGAGGTCTGGAAAGAAACATGGACCAGGAGGTTGGGGCAAGTCCTCAGTCTAGACCTGCTTAGCTTAGCTTAGCCTGACATAGGTACTACAGGGGAGACTGTTGGGCCTGGACCAAATCGTGTGATGTTTGCCTCAGACCAGGGCCACATGGGCCAAGATCATTGTGAGAGAGATCAAACATCCAGCAGGAGCTGCAGGGTACCAGTGAGAGCTCCAGCGGAGGGAAGAAAAAGAGAAAGAACTGAGGTGCGGAAGAGGCTCAGCGAAGGAGAGGAAAGGAATCTCTTGGAGACCCAGGAAGGCAGCTGGGTGAGAGGACAGGGGCGTGTGAGCTGGGGGTTCTGTGGGACAGGAACCAGTCCAGGAGGACATAGGAACTAACCCCCATCCCTACCACAGTGAGGGGTGGGCAGAGCAGTGGCCCCGCCCTCTAGGCCCCTCCAATTCCTGGACGAGTGGGGCCTTCCAGGAGCATGATGGGAAGGTGAGCCTTTCTGGTCTGCCACTAACATCCAAGAGTTTCCTAGGCAGAGGTGGGTAGACATATCTGTGTGATCCAACTCAAGTGGGCTTGAACAGACCTGACCCGCAGTCGGGAGAGTTCAGGCCTGGATAAGCCTCCAGTTTAGCAGAAGCCAAGGACTCAAAGAGTATCACAAGCCTGCGGTTCTCAACCCTGGCTTCCTCCTACCTAGCAATGGTGCCACAATGCCCTGAAATCCTGAGGGCTGTCGGTTCAGGTTCTTCCCAAAGAAACTCTGCCCCACCCATCCTACCTGCCTCTTTCTTGTGAACCTGAATTGGCCAATCTTTAACTCCATCTTGGACTCCATCCCTATAGTCAAGGAAGAAGGTTACTTCCTGTATTCGTTACTTTTTTTGGCTGCAGACAAACTCCCTGACAACAGCTACTAAAGGAGGGAAAAGTTTTGATTTGGATCCAGAGTTTTGTCCATCAGGTCAGGGAAAGCATGCTATAAAGAACATGTGGCGTTCAATCACACTGTGTTCAGTCAAGAAGCCAAATCAGAGGGGAGCTGGGGCTCTTCTTATTATCCCAGGATCCCAGGCCTTGAGCTGGTGCTATCTACATTTAGGGTGGGACTTCCCTCCTCAATGTAATCTAAAAACTTCCTCATAGACATGCCCACAGGTTTATCCCCTAGGTGATCCTAGATTCTATTGTAAGTCCTATAGGGCCTGGCATGGGGTTCACCCTACCAGAGTTGTAAGGACTGAGAGGAAGTGGTCATGGCTGCTGGAAGAACTGGGAACGGATTGGAGCTGAATGAATAACAGGTTCTGATCCCCTGTGGCCTCCACATGTGACCCAGGTGAGGGCTGTGCTCAGAACAGCCCAGAAGATGCACTATGGTAATTCCCAGGGGGCCTGACTGCCACCTTTAACAAGGGGCACCTGGAGAACCAAGCAGCAGTCACAGAGCTGGTGTGGTGACGGCCACTCACAGGGGTCAGGGTTGTGGTGGAGGTATCAGGAAGAAGAGAGATGCTGTCAAGAACATAAGAGAAGAAAAATGGCATTCATTCATAAGACTGGCCATTCCCCCTATACACATCCAACCCCGGGCCAGGTGAGGGCCGGGTGCAAAAGACATACCCCAAAGTTGCAGAGAGCTAGGCAAATGCACAATGCAGAAAACTACAGAACATTCCTGAAGAGCAACACAGACTGAATGGATAGAGGCATGGCTTTCCTGGACTCTCCACTCCAGAATCCAGGTTTCCTACATCTGTAGCTGTGCTGTGTGACACAACCTGGGGAGATGCAACACACGTTTATTCACCCCAGATAGAGAACCCACGACAACTCAAGTGCAGATACCACCAAAGTGCAGCTAGGGTGAACCAATGAGCTTTAATGGAGTTACTTACAGGAGAAGAGGTAAAGGGTGACCTATAGGAGCAACAACGACTCAGACAGCTGCATCACCAAAGCTCTCCCCAGTATTGATGACAGCTCACAAAGCTGGGAATCTGGAGCATACTGCACAGCCTGCAGGCAACTCAACAGGCTGGAGAGCATCCTTTCCAAGTGACTCTGGTCTAAGTGTCTTCCAGGCAGTCCATTCTTTGCAGCTTTGCTCTTCTTAAGAGTCTTCTTTGCAGCTCAGCTTCCTGCTCTCTCAGCTTTTATTGCTTACTCTTCCAGGGAGGGGCTTAGTGAATCTCGTCAGTTTCAGGGACTTCCTGAAGCTCATTTGAGTTGTTTACCTTCCTGATTAAGGAGCTTCCCTGTAGGACGAAATGTTTCAGAAATGTTTCAATCTGGGAGGAAACTGTTACCCAAGCTGTGACTGCAGATCAAAGTCAGTTCTTTCGTTAGGATTGGAAGCCCCCTACTTTGCTACAAAGCAGAAATTCCTAGTGACCTTTTCCAGACCATCACATCCCTGCTGTATTGCCTGGACATCCCTGAAGGTCCTTTCTTCTTCAGTGTCTTCTCGTTCATGGCTCTCATGTATCAGCTGTATGGGCACATGGCTTAGCTGCTTCTCACCTCTGAGTCCTTAGATGCTAGGACTCAAACCAAGCCTAATTTTGTTCCAACATTGATCCAAGGGGAAATGATGCCTAAAATAGAAAAATAGAACAAAAACCAAGCCACCCCTGCCCCAAAGAACCTCCAGAGGAAGATATTGAGACAATGCAGAAGAAACGGTAAGGGGGTCCCTCAGCTCAGTCAAAGCTCACTTGTTGCAAAACTCCCTCCAGCTATGGAGAGGTGCACACTGTCTGTCATCATTTTGTCCTCCTGGGTCCAATTTTTTTCCCATTCTGTAGATGGAGGAGGCAGCAGGGGTGTGTGTGTCAGCCTGCACCTGCAGCCATGAGCTCCTATGAGATACTACTTACTTACTGAGTGCCTACTGTCTGCGTTACATTCACCTCTTCTTTAAATCCTCCTGAAAAATCTAGATCCTTTATTATAAGCCCATTTTATTTAGTTAGCTTTTCTTTGAAATGAGATCTCATATAGCCCTCGCTGCCCTCAAACTCACCATGTGACCACGAATGACCTTGAATTTACCATCCCCCTGCCTCTGCCTTCCAAGTGCATGGATTACAGACTCGTACCACTACACCTGGTTTATTTTAAACCCACCATCGGAAAAGGGCTTTTTTTTCATTCATTTTTCTGACTGCATGGGGTCACTTAGAGCCTTGGGTTTGAACTTTTTTTTTCCATTGCGAGGCTCAACTCAGGCTACCACACCAAGGCTACCTGAGTCTTGAAACACCAATCTCAAAAATACTTCAGGCCCGAAATGTTTTCAGTTTTGCTGTGTCAGTTCAAACGGCATTTCAGACTGATCCGGGCAGGGCGTGAAGAAGCCTCAACTTGCTCAATTTCCTGTAGTGAACACTGCTGCTGAGAAACTCTCCAGCGCCCCCTAGTGGTTCTGAGTGCCTCTGAGTTCTCAGGCATTTGTACTGGGAGGAGATATCCCTTGACCAGGCTGGAGACCCAGAGGCCTGTTTGTTAATGAGACACATCAAGGAAATCTTGACATTGGGACTTCCTGGGCACCAGTCCTGTCAGCTGCATTGCTTTCTAGCCTCGTAGTAGTTCTCCGTGGTATCCAACTACCTAGCAGTCAGTCTTACATTAAGTCTATATAAGTACTGTATTACAAGCTCCCATTCCGTTAGGTGTGCACTCCACACTAATGTTTGCATTGCATATAACGCTCCTTCTCACTGGTCAACATGCAAAATGTAAAGTTTGCCTTGTTACTAGGAAAGGACGCTCACTCCCACACCTCTGTCACCCCCCACTTCCGGTTCACAGTTCAAGGGCCAGCCTACCCTCCCCTGCCCGATGCTTCAGCCCCACCACCTCATTTTCAGGAGTGTCTAGAGGCACAAGGAAATGAAAAGTCTACTGACAAACGTCACTCAAAGTGGGGAGCGGGGGTAGAAAAGAGAGGAAAATACCAAATGCAGAACTCCCAAAGACCACTAGCTCGTGGCAGTCAAGGAAGCCACCACAGGGTTAGCTTTGAGGTGGATAAGGGGAGATGGAGTGTGTATGTATGAGAACTGCCCGCCTTTGATGGCTTGCAATCCTAGGTTGGCTAGTCTGCTATGCGTCTCAGCTCAACATAAATAAGAGTCCCGCCCCCCTCCCCGCACCCGCCCGCGCCTGTTAGACATCCTAGGATAAACCCGGGCGATGGGCGTGACCCCTGATAAATTTCTGTTCTGTAGGTCTTTAGGTTTAGTTCTGAAAGAGAAAAGGTGGGGGGGGGGGTCAATACCGCTGCCCCGAGGCGCTGGGTTTACCACTCTGAGCGAATCTGTGGTTGGTGGCATGGTCCCACCAGAGACACCTGCAAAGAGCAGGGCCCTGGGTAGAAATGGTGAGGGAGAGATTGTCTGCTGTCACTGCAGATCTCCCAACTCAGGACGTACAGGACCAAGCAGGCGTCCAGACAGTGATTCAACAGGTTGCCCGCAGGGTCCCCCACACCCACCACCACCCACCACCCAGGCCCTAGGAAAGAGGAGTGCTGTGGTGCGGTGCATTGGGTGGCAGGAGGGTCCCCGATGTTCTGGGAAAGCGGGGTGCTGTGATGCCAGGTCCCTATGTCTTTGAGGTCTTGAGTGTGAATCTTTGGACGGGAAAAGGAGCGCAGCCTCCGCTCCACCCCATACCCCCTCCCCGCCTATAAATAACCCCAAGTGTCACTTCAAAGGGCACCAGGAGCCCCGGACGGGGGCTACCGAGGTCGGCGGGGCCCCGCACACCACGCCCCCCACCCCAGGCGACTTTGCATAAATAAACAAACCCCAGCCGCAGCCCCGCAGGAGGCGGAGGAGGAGCGGGAGGAGGGCGAGGGAGGGGCGCAGGAGATTAGTTTGGGAAGTAGCGCCCGGCGCTCATCCGATCCGCGCGGCCGCGCCGGCTGTGTCAAGTTACAGAGGCGCCAGAATCGGCCCCAGCGCGGCTCACTGCAGCCACGACCCACCTCTGCCCATGGGGCCCTGCATGCGTGCCCCTTCGCCCGGGGACTGACACCCGTTCTCCCCGGAGACACAAAACACCCAGAAGGACCCCGAGCGTCGCACCAGCCCGAGAACTCTGCAGAAGAGAGAAGGGAAAGAGTGGGGAGCGGGGCCAGATCCCCGAACTTGGAACATTCTTCGAAATAACTTTTTTCTTACTTTGGCGTACTCCGATCGCGTCTGCTGGTGGCTCTTGGCTGCTCCCGACTCCGACTGCTCATTTTCGGTCCTCTTTGGCGAGCAAAGGAAAGGGACGTCCTCTAGCCACGTTAACCCCCTTTCCCCTTGCCTCTCAGTTTGGATCGCGCCTCTTGGATCTCGTTTTTATTTATTCTATTTATTTATTTATTGGCTCTCAAGACGCGAGGGCATGGTGGCGGAGCGCACCCGCAAAGCGGCAGCCTCTGGCAGCCGCGGCCCTGGGGAGCTGGGCGCTCCGGGGCCCGGGACAGTGGCGCTGGCTGAGCAGTGCGCTAGGCTGCCGAGCCCCGGGTGCTGCGGACTGCTGGCTCTAGCGCTGTGTTCGCTGGCGCTCAGCCTGCTCGCCCACTTTCGGACCGCGGAGCTGCAGGCCCGGGTGCTGCGCTTGGAAGCAGAGCGCGGGGAGCAGCAGATGGAGAAAGCTATTTTGGGACGAGTCAACCAACTGCTGGACGAGGTTTGTGCCCTTTGTTGCTGCCTTTTATCCCCACCCCGAGGCGCCCCCTCGCGCAGTCCCGGGACTCCACGGGCCGGCACGGGCCGGCGCTCTTTTGCACGCTCGCCCAGGTTGCCTGTCCTAGAACTGTGGGTAGGGATCGCTGCTGAGCTGCCAGGTATTCAGAGCACCATGCGCGGGACCTCCCAGCTCCGGGAGACCCCGGGGTCTTGCGCTGGGGGCGCCCTACGCGCGCGGCGGTCAGGTGGAGAAAAGCAGGGCGCGCAAAAGGTGCGCAGAGGCCGCCAGGGCTGGTTGCGGGAAATAGTCTGGGTGCACGCTTGCAGGGGGGCTCTGGTGGCCCTGTCCGCTCCACGAGGGTGAGTGCTGCCTGGTTTTATGGTCACATTTGGAAGCAGGGAAAGAGAGTGAGCCATTTAAGGACCTAAAGGGACAATTTCTAAAGTGGATTGCTCTTTGCTGGTCCCTGTTTGCTGTTTCTGGCCCCTAGGGCCCAAGTGTGAGTTTCCTGGCTCAGTCCTCCTCAGGGTCCCGTTAACCTATGACTCTTCCGGCTGTGGCCTCTGGAATGATCCTAACTCAATCCCTGCAACTGCGGAAAGGATGCAGCTCTCTCTCAAAAGTCTCCCTTCCCAGGTAGTTAAAAAGTTACTAATGCATGTCTTTGCTCGGGGAATCCTGAGAGTGCTCGTGGCAATGCCATCCTCCCTGGGGAGGCGGGAAATGCAGACTCCAGTGGGGCGGAGTGTGGGTGTGGGCGATAAGGAGGGAAAGCGGAACCCAAGATGGAGTGGGGCTGGCGGCCTAAGAGAATCTGAAGAGCACAATGGGAGGTGTGTGAGATAGTAACTGAAAGGGTGCTGCTGAAAAGCCAGCAAGTAGCTCTGTCCTTTTCTACCTATCTTGGGATTTATTGGGATGCTGTGCAAACTGGGACACATACTGTAACCTCTCTGAGCTTACAGAATGATGGCGAGCATTAGCCAGATCTAATTGGGTTGGTTAGGTCTCTCCCGCAGTTAGGTTTCTCTTGGGTGCTTCTTTTATAGTAATTCCCTAGATGGCCCCATGGGGGAAGTCACAGGCTACAGCATAGAGGGTGGCCCACGCTTGCTGCTACAGCCCATTGCCATGACTGGTCAGAACTAAGAAGACTCAGTCAGGCCACCCACAGTTCCCTAGGCTTGGGGGCAGTCTCTGGGCTCTGGGCTTGCCGAGTGGGGGAGGGGCACTGTGTGGACTGAAGAGGGTGGCAAAGGCCTCCTCTTGTGCATCCCTGTGCCAGACCTCCAGGCCTCCCGTTTGTCTCTCCTGTCGAGTCCCCTGCTTCAAGCAGAAGCTTCTGTTTACCCTGATGACTCTTTGACCCTCGCCTCTCGAACTGAGAAGCACCCCAAAGATGATAAGAAGTGACCCCATTTTACAGAGGGGGAAAAAACCAAGTTCTTGAGCCGGGCAGTAGGTTGTTCAGGGCCATATGATGACATCCAGTGTTAGAGCTAAGCCTCCTTACTCTGCACCCATCGCTGAGAGCTAGCAGAGGTGGGGTGGGGGACAACTGCTCCGGGGGAACACTTCAGTCTTCCTGAACTTGAGTGGGACAGAGAAAGAAAATGAGTAGACACCGTGTCTGGAGGGAATCGTTACAATAATAGAGGAAAACCGGCCAGGAAATGTCTTATATACAACATAAGGTGGGTTCCTGAGGAAGTGATTTTTAGGGCAAGACCAGGAGGTGTGAATAGGAGTTTGCCTGGCACGAGGGGGCAAGCATCAGGCTTTGTGCTAAGACAACCCCACCACCACCCAGGGAATGGGCTCTGGAGGATGGAGCTAGAGGTGGGGGCAGGGCTGCTTTGGGGGCTGTGAATGGCGATCTAAACCATGGGAACTGGGAGAGGCAACCCAGGTCAAAAAGGGACTGCCAGATGGAGAAGTGGGGAAATGGGAAGCTACCAAAGGATTTAATGAAAGATGTGTATGTCCCTCAAATGGGAGTTAAGGCTGACAGGAGGCTATTTGGGGACCATGGCTGGGGGTGATGTTGGGGACAGAGCTAACTGGACTTGCTAGCTGCAGGGGTAATGACACCTAGAGGTAGTAGTCTGGGGATGTTGGAGGGAGCTGTCCTGACACAGAACCTGGCAAATACGGGGTCTCCGGTCTGGGGGCTGCTAAAGGGGCCCTCAAAGGCCACCTGGTCTCATACAGTAATCACTAGCATATGTGGCTTATTCTATTGGAATCAAATAAGAATCAAACTGGAGTCCGTCATGCACTCTACTCTCACAGAAAGCGCTTGGCAGACAGGGGAGCTGGTGACTGGCCGGGCAGCGGAGTTTCTCATTGCTGTGACAAAAATAGTCTGCCCGGAACAACACAAGGGAGAAGGGCTAAGGTTGGCTCACGGTTCGGAGGGGCCCCTCCAGCTCCCAGCAGATCCCCAGCCAAGGCGTTGCTCTGTCTGGCTCTTCTGTGCTAACTTAACCCTCTCTCAGACTCACCCAGGGCGTGTGCCCCGATCCTCTGGACTTTCCTTGATTCAATCAGGTTGATAAGATTAAACACAATAGGCAGCTGTGGGGGCCTGTGAAAGTGTCTCCAAAGAAACTAGAGGGGGAACCCACCCTTTGTCTCTCCTTCCCCAGGGTTATTCTCCCACATATAAGCACAGAACAAGAGAGGAAGGGGTGAGCCCTGACAAGAGGGCTCAGTGGGTAGAAGGGCTTGCTGAATCAGCCTGAGTTTAATCTCTGAAACCCACAGACTTACTTATTTATATCCTAGCACAGGAGTGCATGTGCCTACACACTCAAGTAAGAGCACCTGTCGATTGCACACACAGTGATGATAAATAATTTGAACTAAAAAAGTAATAGTAATAATAATAATAAAAGTGGATGAGACTAGACCAGGATAAGAAAGGGAGGGCCATGTAGTTTTGTTTCAAAACAGATTTGTGAAAGGGTTAGGAAGGGGGTCCCTGGAGAGGGCATGGGGACTAAAGTTAAATCCCCTGCTGCTGGGACCTGGAGAGGACCTCACCCCCCTGCGGTTAGGTTTCATGGATGCTAAATCCAGGTTCCAAGTCCACCCTGGGACTGCTGTGAGACCCTCAGGGCGTGGCAGACAGCACCAGCAGGAAGGAATGGCCCCACCAGCAGGAGGTGATGATGCCCCAGAGAAGGGCTCCAGAGTCCCGGGGTAGCAATTCCTGGAGCAGTTGGGCCTGAGCCACTCAAAGGAAGAGAGGGAATTCAGGATATTGTGTGGTAGGTAGTCTGATGGTCCCCTTCAATCCAGGGAGACATGAAGTGTGCAGAGGACAGAGACTGGGTTTGTAGGGCTGGCAGAGCAGGCCAAACAGAAGGACCCAGTAGGAAAGTACATTTGGGAAGAAGTGAGCAAGGTCAGATCCAAGGGGGGCTCCCAGCCACTGGTGGATGGGTCACCACTGGGAGAAGACCTGGGGATTGGGGGGCTGGGTTTGATTTCCCGCCAGCGCCTCTCTGTAGTATAGGGACCCTTAATGAGCACTCCAGCTGCCTGACAGTTGATTTCCTTGCTGTGAAGAAAGAAACTGGAATGTCCCAAATGGAGAAAATCAGATGACACCTGGGCTAGACTGGGCAGAAGATGGGGTGGGGGAGGTGGGAGGGTAAAGGGGGGTTGGGGGAAGGGAGGCAGGGTTGAGATTAAAAACCAGCCAAATTCATTTTTGGAGGCCCAGAACTAGGGATGGGGCAGTGTCTTGAGGCCCCTGGCCCCTGGCCTCTGGACTCTGAGGGAGGCCAGAGAGACTCCCACCCCAGTTACAATGCCGTTCCCAGTACCCTTATTGTATTGTCCCATGGAGTGGCTCATAGGGTACAGCAAGGCCACATATATGACCAGGATGGCACCTCCTGACCTCCCTACTCTGCAGTGGCTGGCACTATGCTACCTCACTTTAGATAAGGAGACCAGTGCCACTGAGCCTCTCTCCTGCTCCTCATGACTAATTCCTTCCACGTTAGGGAATCCCTGGGAAAGGAAGTAGTAGAAACTTCCAGACCAAGATGTTGATGGAATGCTGGCAGACGCCCCCCCCCTACACCCCCTAAAAAGACCTGTGGACGAGAATGTCTCTCTTCTATAGGGCATGTGTCCAGGGACCTCTTATTGGCCTATTGAGAGGAGAGATCAAATCAGTGGTAAAAAGATTAAAACACTAGGCTGTGGACCGAGAGGTGGGCTCTGACCGAGCAGGCTGTGTCACAGGGTGGGTTGCCTGTGCAGCAGTGCCCTGGGTACCTGACAGCCTTAGGGACAGGCCTTAGGGATTCCTCGAACAAAGTCCAGCACGCCATTGAGTTCATCCCAGATCATGCCTCCTTTGGTGCGGGGAGTGACGCCTGGGACCCTTGCTCTGCAATGGGAAGACAGTTTCAGAAGATTCTCCTCCACTGGCATCAAAGGATCAGGACAGGATCCTGCTGGAGGTTTGTCTCTTCCGTGGTACCCTTTCTGTTCTCCAGTCAACTATTAGCTCACTGGTGGACCATTGATGGTCAGTACATGTTACATGTGTGCCTAGTCCCAGTTCCGGGTTCTCAGCAGACATGGCCCATGATCACTTTCCCATCAAGCTTTGCAGGGCTTTGAGTCTTACAGCAATGCTCCAGGAAGCTTCGGAGAGCTAGCAAGAGTTGACGCCCTAGAGCTGTCACAGTCTCTGTTCAGCTTCTCAGGTAGCTCCAGGCAAGATGAAGGCTCACTGGGTAGCGAGCCCTTGCAGGAGGTGGCGGGAAATGACAGTCCCAGAACAAAGTCCTGTTGGTCACTCTCAAAAAGAGGTCTCCCCCCCCACCTTACTCCACATCCTTCTAGATTCTTCTTGGTGTCCTCTGGAGAGATCTCTGAAGTCATGAGAACTCTTTCCCCTCTCTGACTTGCCCGGAAGCATTTCCTGGAAAGGCCTAAAATGACATTTAGCACGGAGAAAGAAAAAGCCAAGCCGGGCAGTGGTGGCACATGCCTTTAATCCCAGCACTTGGGAGGCAGAGGCAGGCGGGTTTCTGAGTTTGAGGTCAGCCTGGTCTACAGAGTGAGTTCCAGGACAGCCAGGGCTACACAGAGAAACCCTGTCTCAAAAAACCAAAAAAGAAAGAAAGAAAGAAAGAAAGAAAGAAAGAAAGAAAGAAAGAAAGGAAGAAAGAAAAGGGGAGAGGGAAAAGGAGAGGGAGAGGCAGACATAGAAGAACATGGCATTGGCTTCCCTGCCCAATGGTGGCAGACATTACTAATCACTCAATCATTAGCTCTCCTGAGCCTGGTCAGACATCTCAGTCTTCTCCATCCAGGACACCAGCCTATCCTCCCGGCCCTTTGGAGCCAGTACACAAGGAAAACTCTATGAGCCATCTGTGACTTAGCCCCAGCCATGTGGGCCAGGGGTCCTCCTCTGCATAACCGTTAAATGTCCTATCTCTCCATTTGTCCAGACAACCTAGTAAGAGGGCCAAAAGCTCATTAGTTTCCAGGCTTGTTATTGATCATGGTCTGGGACTTTGGAAGCGGTAGGCAGATTTTTACCTATCAACTGATTTAAGATCACATGTGTGTGTACATGTGTATGAAGGTTTATAGATGTATGGAGACAAGAGGGCAGCCTGAGGTGTTGTTCCTCAGGTGTGTGTGTGTGTGTGTGTGTGTGTGTGTGTGTGTGTGTGTGTGTGTGTGTGTATTGGTGTGTCACAGGATCTCTCACTGGCATGGAACTTGCCTAGTAATCTGGGTTTACTGGCCAGTGATCCCCAGGAATCTTCCTGCCTCCGCCTCCGCCTCCGCCCCCGCCTCCCGCCTCCCGCCTCCCGCCTCCGCCTCCACTGGGATTACAAGCATACACCCCACACCCAGTCCCTGTTTCTGATCTCAGGTCCTCACGCTTAGGACAACACTTGAGCAACTAAGCTCGCTCTCCCCACTCTGAATCCCAATCTTGCTAGAGGCTGGGGAAGTGTTCTAGCCAACTGAGGCTCAGGTACTTCCAGCCCCAGCTGTGGCTTAGCATTTGCTCCCAGTGTCCCTGGGGGAGGGGCTTCATAGCAACCAGCTGAGGGTACAGTATTCGGGCAGCATGCCTGGCTCTGGCTGGAGGCCAGGGATGGCTCCTCCTGATCAGTTCTGCCTGCAAGGAGCAACTGGACATCTTCCCCTTTGGCCCCCAACTCCCCAAGGTCGAGTGTTCCATCTACCCCTTCCCAGGCTGCTTAGCAACATTTTACAGGGGGTGGGGGAGGGATGCAGAATAATATCACTGGCAAGCCCACAGTATTGGGTGTCACGCAGCCCTCAGCCACTAGTTGGGTGAAACTTGGGATCCTGATTAGAAAAATACAGATGGCAGAGACCTCTGCAAGGAAATGACGGTGGATCAGGTGAAATCATCCAGGTGTGCTGACTGTAACCACTGACACTCCCTACCCCCCATCACGGGTGACTAAATAGACAACACAGCCAATCTCGGCATCTATAGCTACGTTTATTGGGGATCTACTGTGAACCTGGCACTCGCTGTACAGAGCTTCGGCATCTTCTGATCCCTTGGAGCTGGGCAGCAACCCTATGTGTGCTTTCTGTGTCCACCATCCACTCCTTTTCCAGAGAAGATCGAAATTGAAGCCCACAGAGGTCAAGTGACTTGTCCAGGGTCATGTGGCTAGTGAATATTAGTGACTAGGTCAGCACAGCCACTAGCATGTGCTACCCTGCATGAAGAAGACTAGGGAGGTGCTCAGCCGCCTGTGGCTCCTACAGAGGAGAGGCTGGACTGAATTGGCTTGGCTCCTGGCTTGTGTTACTGGCCATCATAGGAATGGCTCCATGGGCGCTATTTCTTCGTTCTAGCCTTGGTAAGGAAGACCCTTAGGAGAGTCTTCATCCTGACCTGAGACCTGATCTCAGCCATGCTGGGCTCTGCCAGGGTAGGTTCTTACTGTTCACACCAGGAATTGCTTCACCACAAGTCTGGGCTTACCCGATGGATGGCCAGAGCCACATTCCCCATTCATATCCCCACCACCTCTGTGTGTGTGTGTGTGTGTGTGTGTGTGTCTGTCTGTCTGTCTGTCTGTCTGTCTGTCTGTCTGTCTATCTGTCTGTCTGTCTGTCTCTGTCTCTCTATGTACCCTGAGCACTGGTCTTTCCTCAGCCAGTGAGGGAAATAAACAGGCTCCCTCAGGGGAAACTGAGGCCCAGGGCTGGGGAGGGCTAGGCTAGGAACACTCAAGAGGAGGCCGCTGGCAGCTGGGTTCCCCTGGCCCTGCAGCTGGGCACAAAAGGGGTGGGACTGCTTGGGAGAGGCAGGCCCAGCCTCCCAGGGGAACACTGGACTCCTGTCTCTCTTCTGGAGGCTATTATGAGGTTCTGGGAAACCCCATGTGACTGGAGTCCACTCCAGATGGGTCTCTTTAGCCCCTTCCTTTCCTGACCTAACCCCACCCTCAGTGACCTCTGAGGAAGGCAGCCTGGTCTTTCTGCCTTTTCCTCCCTGTCTTCTCCCTCCTCCCTTTCTCTCTTCTCTCAGACTCGACCCGCCTGTCAGGGTCTCCAGGCTGCCTCGTTTTTTCCTGGTATATAAGCTGTCACAGCAAGGCTGGGATGCCCCAGCCTCTGTCCTGGGCCTCTGACACCCCTGAGAGTCCAATCATGGTTATCAGCTGCACTCTGGGTGTTCTCCCAGGATGGCTGCAGAGAGTCAGGTTCTGATTGGGTGGCTTGTAGAGACAAGGATGCTGAAGAGAATGGAGTGTGCAGGCACTCACTGGGACCTCTCTTGCTTTGCTCTCTGGGCCAGTGATAAGATTCCTTAGCCTTGAAGAAGGAATGGCTATTTGGGAGGCCCAAGAGTTTGTTGCCTCCAGGCTACCCCACCCCAAGTTTCACATTGAAAAAGAAAGAAGCCTTGGGCTATATTAGGAATCCTCACAGCAGCCTTGGTTCTTACACTTACATTCCCCCTATAAGGAGTTCACTACCTTATATTATTAGGACTTATGATTATTCCAGGGTTGGTCAAATCTCACTAGGAATGTGTTCTTCATCTTTTCAGAGTTCCAGACACATCTGCCACCTGCCACCACCAACTCCAAGCATGGGTAACAAACATGTAAAGTTAGAGGGAGAGGGGCCTTGCTCCCTTACACAGGGTGCTCACCTGTGATCACCTGGCCTCCAGTCTCCCTCAGACCTTACAGTCACATCATGTCATGGCTGATACAGTTTAGTCCCATCGCCCTAAGCCCAGACATGACTCATAGATGCTTGGGTTCAAGTCCAGCTAGGTTGCGTGAGCTCAAGGAAGTTGATAGACCTCTCTGTGCCTTGAGATGCACCTCTCTAGAATGGGGGTAATAATCATATCATCCACCAAGGCTCTTCCCTGGAGCTGGGGAGATGGCTCAGCCTGTGGGGTGCTTGCGGAGAAAGCGTGGGTGCTCAGCAGGCATGGTTTTTGTCTGTTGTTTTGTTTTATTTCTTTTTAAGGCAGACATGATGGCCTGTGTCTGTAACACTAGCCCTGGGTGACCAGAAATAGGCAGATCCCTAGAGCCTCTGGCTATCTGGCCTAGCCAAGTGAGTGAGCCCCGGGTCCAATGAGAGACCTCACATAAAAAAAATATGTTAGAAAACAATTGTGGACCCCACTCGTGATATCCTGTGGTCTTCTATACTCATGCACCTACACATACATACACACACATACATATATACAAATACACATACATACATATTTATTTACACATACACACAAATACACATGTATAAATATACTACACACATACATACTCATGTACAAACATGCATTCATATATACACATACGTGCACAAACATGCATACATATATACATACATACACACATACTCATATACACAAACATGTATGCATATATATACATACACACCCATATGTGCAAACATACATGCATACACATATGTTGTGTGTGATTTTATGCTATAGCTTTTGCTCTAGGACCAGCCATACTACCAGCCTCCACCTGGCTACCCTTGAATCCTTGGACAAAACACACACACAGTCTTTTCCTTTACAACTTGACTTCTTGGCACAATTGCTGGGCACTGATATCTGCTGCCTGGAAAAGCATGCCCTTGCCAAGTCATTATCTCTGTCTCTCCACCTGCCCTAAACTTCAGTGGCTAGTTCCATCTGGCCCCTGTCAAACATCCCTAGCCACCCACCTGTAGTACTGACCACAGGGCCCAGCTGCCCCCGCCACGCCTCAAGACCTCGAATGGTTGCTATGTTATTCTCCCTCCAAAGCATGGGAGAAACTCTCTCTCCTTCCTTGTATCTGCCTTTTCCTCCAGGGACCTGGAAGTCCCACATTTACCTTCTGCCCAGCAATTGCTCCTGGGCTTTCTTTACTGACAAATCAAGAACCAATTGGGGAATAGGACCTTAGCATCAGAACCGCCATATATCTATATCTATATCTATATCTATATCTATATCTATATCTATATCTATATCTATATCTATATCTATATCTATATCTATATCTATATCTATATCTATATCTAATCTACATCTATACCTACATCTATACCTACATCTATACCTACATCTATACCTACATCTATACCTACATCTATACCTACATCTATACCTATAATCTATACCTATACCTATATCTATATCTATCTATCTATCTATCTATCTATCTATCTATCTATCTATCTATCTATCTAGATGTAGATATATACCATATTTACAAACATATAACATATACACACACTCATATGTACAAACATGCATGCATACATATATATAAAACATACACACACAATCATTCACACAGAGTGAATGTGTCTTGAGACACTCCTGTTATTTGGAGATATTTTTATCTCCCTCATCACAGACATGGCATGAAGGATGTGGGCTCCAAGTCAGGCTTCCTGGGTTCTAGTCCAGCCCTCTTACTTAACCCTCTATGCCTCAGTTTCCTGCTTGTTTTCACATGGGTTGTGAGGTCTGCCAAACGAATGACAAGAAGTTTGTGTGGTTTCTGAGAAGCATGACACGGTGCTGGCTTCCAGTCATTCCCAGCCCCCTCACCTGGTTGTCTGCCTCAGCTCAGCTGTCACCTCCCTGTGACGAGCTAGGGCAGTCTGTGACCACTCACTCTCAGCTACAGCCATGCTAACAAGGGCTTGTGGACTGCCTTGTGTCCCTCTGTATTAACTGCCCAGGCCCAGCCTCTGGCTCCACTTGATTCCGACTAGTCTGCAAAGCGCATAGATGCATCCCAGTCCCATCCCGGGTGGAGAAGGGACGAAAGGGGGGGGGGGCATGAAAGCAGTCTCAGCTTCCCCTATCCACCACTCTTGTCCCTGAACTTGTTCCATCAGTGGCTTGGCTTCATCTCTCTGGGTCTCTGAGGTGCTATACACCCATGTCAAGACACTCCTCAGACAACTCACAGCCAGTTGAGGGACCTACATAGCTCCTTGACTCCACAGAGGCAGCAGGCAGACCTTGGGTTAGCTGGACAGAAGAACTTCCCAGCATGAAGTCTGGAACGCTCACACACAGATACAGGCAGCTCCCTTCTCTGAGCTTAGGAAGAGGCTGCCACAGCCACCCAGAGACCCTTGTGCCCAGCCTCCCAGCCCCGAAGTCTGTGATCTATGATCAGGCACCAAGCTCTTACACAAACTGGAGGGAGGAAGACAATTCCTTGAGCTCCTTGTGGCCCCCAGTCCTGGAGTGGCCTGGTGTGAGTCTGTTTGGGGTTGAGTGGGTGTGGGTGGGTGTGTGGGTGTCTGAGTTTCCTCTGCTTTGATTTCGCCCAGCCAGCAGATCTGCTGAGGCCCCAGGGCTTGCAGTCGCTCATGGGCCTGCCCCTTTCTAGGCTCTCTTCAGTGCCCCCTCCCCCCCCATCTTTTGTGCCTTTCCCTCCCAAGCCTGCTTCTGTTCTCCCCCACCCTGTGCTGTTCCGGGTTTGGGCTACACAGCTGGCTTTAGGCTGCTGGTTTGAGCCTCTGCTCTCCATTGTGGGTAATGAGCAGGTCCTGCCCAGGCCCAGCCCAAAGCCACAGGGAGCAGGAAGACCAGAGGGATGTCTACCTTACCTAACTGGGTAGTGTTCACGGCCATCTTCTCTTCTGACACCCAGAGTTAACGGGAGGGTCACAGGCAGGGCATCATCACCATCTTATTTTCCCAGGAGGGTTCGTTTTAAAAGAAATTCAGCCAGGTGGTGGTGGTGAATGCCTTTAATCCCAACACTTAGGTGGCAGAGGCAGGTGGATCTCTATTAGTTTGAGGCTAGCCTGGTCTAGAGTAAGTTCCAGGGCAGCTAAGGCTACACAGAAAAGCCCTGTTTCAAAAAATATAAATAAATAAGTAAATAAATAAATAAATATGACCTGGAACTTGCTTTGTAGACCAGGTTAGCCTTGAAATCACAGAGACCACCTGGTTCCTTGTCCTGTGTACTGGGATTAAAGACATGTGTCACCAAGCCTGGCCTAAAATACTTTTCTTTCTTTTTGTTTTGTTTTGTTTTGTTTTGTTTTGTTTTTTTTAAAGATTTATTTATTGATTATATGTAAGTACACTGTAGCTGTCTTCAGACACTCCAGAAGAGGGAGTCAGATCTCGTTAGGGATGGTTGTGAGCCACCATGTGGTTGCTGGGATTTGAACTCTGGACCTTCGGAAGAGCAGTCGGGTGCTCTTACCTACTGAGCCATCTCACCAGCCCTTGTTTTGTTTTGAGACAGGGTTTCTCTGTGTAGCCCTGGCTGTCCTGGAACTCACTCTGTAGACCAGGCTGGCCTCGAACTCAGAAATCCGCCTGCCTCTGCCTCCCAAGTGCTGGGGTTAAAGGTGTGCGCCACCACTGCCTGGCGTTCTAAAACATTCTTGAGGCAGGGTTTCATGTAGCTCAGGTTATCTTCACACTTGGTATGCAGCTGCGAATGATCTTGAACTCCCAATCCTATTGCCTTCTGAATGTTTGGGTTACAGGTGTGGACCACTGTACCCAATTTGTTGTCTACTGGAGATTTAACCCAGGGTTCTGAACATGCCTACTATGTGTACATGTACCATGTAACAGTGTACACATTAGAGCTTTGCTAATGAAGCTATACCCCACCCACTTTGTTTTGTTGTTTTGGTGGCATCTTGTGGGGGGACAGTCTCATCTTGTAGCCCAGGCTAGCCTCCAAGTTGCAGTGATCCTCCTGCCTCTACCTTCTGTGTGCTGGGATTATAAACATACTCCTACTCTACCTAGCTTTATAATTTTTCTTTCTAGTGCAGAGGATTTAAGCCACAACCTCATGCATACCCCAGGCAAACACGTTATGCCACTGAGCCACAGCCCAACCCAGGAAGGTGTCACTCTCGCCTACTGGCAATTATCCCTGATATTTGCTGTTTTGCTGTACTCTCTACCTCTGAACCTGGACGGTTGACAGCAGGCAACATCTTATTTTGCAGCCTCTGCCTGAGGGCAGACCCTGGCTGGAGTGACAGTCACACTGGGCCTCTGGCCTCACTCCCCTCTGCTGCCATCTGGATTCATGTGTGACAGATGCCTGGGTTGGGCAGGCGCCTGGTCCCTTTAAGAGTCCTGAGCTAGGGCACAGGGAGTGACTGGCCCCTAAGCCCAAGCTGGGGCTCTGGGGAAGCGAGTGGCTGCCTGGCATCTTCCCTTTGATACTGACACCGGCGTTTTAATAGCTGTGACCCATCAGGCCGGTGGTGTTTCAGCGCTGGCCACACAGGGCATTCCAGGAGGCCCTGGCTGCTAGCCAAGACAGCAGAAGGGCCCCCTCTGTGTAGAGTGCCGGAGTCCACCCCCCAACCAAGACTGTAGAGTGCTCCACCCACCTCTAGCCTTAGTCTGGAGTCTCTCACTACTCCAACTCTGATACCTAAGAGGCCAGAGCTAGGGGGTTAAGCAACCAATGCTGGCCACTCGGAGGGTGTGCCTTGGTGACCTGGGTCACTCATTCCCATCTGAGAGGGGTTGGCCAGCACACAGCACCTGGCTGAGTGAGTCACAGCCCACCGCAACAGGGCCTTACTGTGACGTCTGATTTGTAAATAGCTGGGGGTTACTGAATGTCAGGCGCTATTGTATGCTCTGGGCACTCGATGATGAGGGACACAACATATGGCTGATCTTCCTGTGGAATTTACCTTCTGTTAGCAAAGGGGAGGCAATAAAGGAGAGAGAGGAAAATGTAAAGGAGAAAATGAAGTAGGGAAAGGGACAGGAAGCAAGGAGGGTCTCATTAGTAGCAGGCCAGGTGGACAGCTAGAAAAAGAACATTCTAGAAAGGGAGCAATCGCTAGTGCAAAGGCCCTGGGGTAGGGGAAAGTCTGGAGAGATGGTGGCTCCAGCAATGGTTGAGAATGGGGCTGCTGGGTCCAGGTTGGATGTAGGGTGCACTCAGGCAGTAGGATATCAAGGTCACTGTGCCCCAGTTGTGTCTGGAGCCAGTGTTGGCGCCGGGGTTGGGGAAAGGGCTCTGATGCTCGGTGTCTACAAGGCTTTCGGATCAGGATGTAACTCTCAACTACTTCTCCAGCACCAAGTCTGCTTGCCTCCATGCTTCCTGACAGGATGATAATGGATTAAGCTTCTGAAACTCTAAGCAAGCCCCCGATGAAATTATTTTATTAGAGTTGCTTTGGCCATAGTGTCTCTTCACAGCAATAGAACACTCGCTAAGGCACTCATAGACAATATTGAAGACCTTAGACTATGCAAGGTCTTGGAGAGCCAGTGGATAGAAGACAGAGGTCAGGCCCTGGGCCATGGCCCTATGGGCTGCGGCATTTAGGTAGTGAGCTGACAAGACTGGCAAAGGAGAAAGAGAGGGAATGGCCAGAGTAGAAGAATAGGAATTGTAGAAAGCATGGCTTCCTGGGAGACAAGTGCAGAAAGCACACAGAGAAGTGTGTAAATACTGTCCCGGGTCAGGAGGACAAGGACTGACCACCAGAGGACTGATCAGCCACTGGAAGGAAATCCTCTGCCAGGTGGGAAGAGATGAAAGGTAGCCAGCTGAACTGGCTGGTTTTGTGCGTCCACTTGACACAAACGAGAGTCATCAGAGAGGGAGGAGCCTCAGGTGAGGAAATGTCTCCATGGGATCCAGCTGTAAGGCATTTTCTCAATTAGGGATCAATAGGGGAGGGCCCAGCCCATTATGGGCATCACCATCCCCAGGCTGGTAATCCTGGGTTCTATAAGAAAGCAGACTGAGCAAGCCAGGAAACAAGCCAGTAAGCAGCACCCCTCCATGGTCTCTGCATCAGCTCTTGCCTCTGGGCCTCTGCTTCCATTCCTGCTCATGGGTTCCACCTTGAGTTTCTGACCCGACTTCCTTCCCTTCATGACAACCTATAAAGTAAAGTAAGCGCTTTCTTCTTCAAGTTGCCTTCAGTCAAGATGTTGGCCACAATACAAAGCAAACAATACAAAGCAAACCAGAACAGACATTGTTACCAGACATTGTTACTAGGACAGACATTGTTACCAGGTTTGTGGGGGTATGCTGTTTGGGGTAGGGCTATGGAAGGAGTTTGAAACTTGGAGCTGGAAAAGCTGTTGAATACTTGAGCTCAAGGAGCTGTTCTAGGGGGTATTGTTGGGGGAAGGAGTCTGTTCTGTGGGGGGTTGTTGGGGGAGAGGGGCATGGAAGCAGATGGTGAGGGCAGTGTGGACAGTGGAGGCCAGCTTGCAAAGAGGGAAATTTGTGAGTTCTTCAAAGCCCCTGTCAGTGCATTTCATGGGCTATTTTGAAAGGAGCATCTCTGGTATCTGGTCAGCTGTGATAACAAGAGGCCCAATACCACTTTATTTTGCCAAGACAGTAGAAGCTCTTAAGCCAGAGCTGAGAAAGTAGCAGTAATTAAGAAGAGCCATCATTGTCTCTGGGGACTCTCCAGAGGGGGCCAAGGCTGCACTTCATGCTGGCAGCCAAACTTGGTAAATGCATGAGAGTCACCCATGTGTTGCTGGTCTTGGCAGCATGGGAGCTTCTGGATTCACAGAGTATTCAGCTAAGGCTTGCTACTTGCAGAGGCCAGCAGAGGTCTCTGGTGAAGGCTCAGCCTCAGTTGTAGCAGAGCGCCTAGGATTGAAGGGGGTCATGGGGGAACCCAGGCCCTTGGTCAAGGTGCAGCCTGTGGAGATGCCAGGGCCATGGGCTGACCACCAAGGACAGAAGCAGCTGTAGAGTGGAGCTGGTATAAGCCTATGGAATACACTGTGTGTTCTGTGAATGGCAAACCTGGAGAAATGGAGTGTCCAGAGGGGCCTCAATCATTCCCTGTGTTACCCAGGCCAACCTTCTAGCCTCCTAGGTAGTTTGAATAGGAATGGTCCCATAGATTCATGTGTATGAAGGCCTGGACCATTATTGAGTTGCACTTTAGGAGATGTGGCCTTGTTGTAGGGAGTATGTCATTGTGTAGGCAGACTTTGAGGTCCTCTGTGTGTGTGTGTGTGTGTGTGTGTGTGTGTGTGTGTGTACATGCTCAAGCTACGCTCAGTGTGCCACACAGTCTCCTTCTGCTGCTTCCAGACCAAGATGTAGAACTCCCAGCTCTGTCTCTCTAGCCCCCTGTCGTCCTGAATGCCACCATGTTTCCCATTATGATGATAATGATCTAAAACCTCTGTGTTGTAAAAATTATTTAATTCCAACCCAGGGTTTCTATCCCGCCTTAGCTAAGTTCCCAGATGAAAGACACACACAACCTTTCTATTTACAATAAACCTTAAACAACACAAAAGTTGGGTAGATCCTACTCTCTATGTTGTTAGCATCTACTCTCCCATTGATAACCCCAAGTTATTATTTACTGTTTTATCTGGGCTGCTCTTAACTCCAGTTGGGCAGCCCTCAGGGCCATGTCCTCTTGACTCCTAACCCATGGCAGCTTCTCCTTCCTCCTCCTACCTTCTTCTCTCCTCATGGTTCCTCTCCAACCCCAAGCCTGGGAAACTTCAACCCCACCCATGTCTCTAATGCCCAGCTATTGGCTGTTGGCATCTTTATTTACCAATAAGAATTAACTTGGAGGCAAGGTCACAGGGGCTACTTGCAGACTCTAGGTCTTGGGGACCGCTCCCCCGGACTTAACATTACAACAGCTAGCAAAAGACTAAACCTCAACAAACTCTAAGCCAGCCCCAATTAAATTTTTGCCTTTCTAAGAGCTGTCTTCAGTGTGGTGTCTTTTCACAGCAATGGAAACCTTAAGACAAAAGGCTCATTTAAGAGTTCCATGTAAAACACACAGCACACTCCCCTCTACAGAGAGGGCACACAGATAGTGGCCTCCAGAAACAGTCTACCATGTGCGGCCATTTTGCATAAACATGTTTGACTGTTATCATGCACACGCAACTTCTTGGGGTCCCACCTCTTGGAGCCCTTCCAGATTGGCTCTATGATTCCAAAGTATAACACAAGAGATTTGATGGAGAGGGTTGTCTAGGGATGCTCAGCGCCCGCAGCCCACCATCACCCACCCATGACCTCCTGCCTAGGCTACCCTTGTAGGCTTTGTCTCTGTCCAGGTACCCAGCTACAGAAGAAAAACAATAGCCAAGAGCTAAGAAAACGTGTGCCATCCAGTCACCACGGCTGACTAGTTTCTAGAGGACCCTGGACAGAGCCTGCTGTAGCTATCAGACACTGCAGTGAGCATGAGAAGCCTTATCCCGTATCTTGTCTTCTACATGAGGCGTGCTTGAGAGCCGTTCGAAGGCTATCAGGACTGTTCATATGGGCAGTGGAGAGGCATGAACTGCCATGCTTTCTCCCCCTGACTCCTAACCCCCTTGTATCCCTTAGTTGGCCCTTCCCCCATATACACTTCCCCTCATCCCCATGCTGGCTTTCCGAGGCTGTAGCTTCATGAGCGCCTGATGATTTTTCTTTGTCTTTCTGTGCAGAAATGGAAGTTCTACTCGCGTAGGCGCCGGGAAGCCCCGAAGATGTCTCCAGGATGTAACTGCCCACCAGGTAAGGAGCCCTGCAAATGAGTGAGGTCAGATCGGCAATCTTGGTCAGGCACCACCTCTCAGGAGTCCTCCTTATACTCCTGTCTAACACGGCTACCTCCTCTCATTTGGTTACTCTCCAGCTTCCTGTGGATGCAGCTGCTTGCCTCCCATCCTTCCCTCCATCCCTCCTTTTTTCCATTCATGCACCATCCACCATTGATTAATCTAAGCCTGCACCCATTCGTTAATTCCTCTGCACACCCAGCAGTCTCTGAAGTGATTAAGTTGAAAGCATAGGGTTTGGTGAATGTGGCCATGTTCTGAAATTCATGACAGAGGTGGAGGGAAAATCAGCCTAGCAAATGTGGAGCTTCACTGCAGCACACCACTGTGGTACCTTCAGTTTCTGAAGGTGTCATAAGTATACAAGAATATTTGTCACCTGGATGGATGGATGGATGGATGGATGGCCCTGTGGTACTGAAAGTATAGCCTGGATTCAAACTCTTGCTTTGGCTACTTTCTGGCCTTGCATGAGTAGATCCAGGGTGCCACAGAGCCTTGGCTTATACAGTCTACTCAACTCTCTCTCTCTGTGTTCAAAGCTGTGTGTGGAGTGCCTGCTCAGTGCAAACATTATATCTGGTGTTGGGTTCAAGTGCACTAACACCGGTGAAGACCATTAGTTTGTGAATGTGTGTGTGAGGACTCCTCAGGCTTCTGACCATGTTCATTAAGCTAATGACAGATGACAAATTGTCACTGTTTGCTTGAGAAACTGGACCAGGCTTTAAAACCCTTTGAAGGGACAGAGTTGTATTTATTTATTTATTTATTTATTTATTTGTGTAATTATATTTATGTACAGAAAATTTAGTGAACATTTAACCCAGTTTAGTGGCGAGTTCTTTAGCCTTTGCTTTTTCCAGCTTGGCAATGCGAGCCACAGACTTAGGACCCAGGACGTTGTCTCCCCAGTGGTGACGGAGCTCGTCATATCTGTCATTATAATTGGTCCTAATAGCTTCCACCAGCTTAGCCAGAGCACCCTTGTCTTCTGAGTTAACCTGTGTGAAGGCAACAGTGGTGCATGTCTTTCTGTGGACCAGGCGCCCCAGCCCGGCCTTTCCCTTGATGATGCAGTAGGGCACCCCCATCTTTCTACACAGGGCAGGCAGGAAAACCACCAGCTCAATGGGGTCTATGTCATGGGCAGTCACCACCAGCTGAGCCTTCTTATTCTCCACCAAGGTGGTGACTGTATTGACTCCTGCTCAGAGGACAGGTGGTCTCTTAGTTGGGACGTCACCTTTGCCAGCAGCTTTCTTGTCAGCATGGGCCAGTAGCCTTTGCTTCTTCTCTTGCTTTGTCTCTGGACTGTACTTGTGGGCAAGCTTAAGCAGCTGAGTAGCTGTCTGCCTGTCCAGCACCTGGGTGAACTGGTTAATGGCAGGAGGGACTTTGAGTGGCTTGTAGAGGATGGCTCTTTGCCGCTGCAGCCTGATGTAGTGGGCCATTTGATGAAGCGCGTTAGATCTCTTTTGGGCTGGATGTCCTGTCTAAGGCCAAAGTTCTTGGGCCTCTTCTTGAACAGAGGGTTGACCACCTTCTTAGCCTCCTGCTTCTTGATGACGGTGGGGGCCGGGGCCACCTTCTTCCCCTTGGGCTTCTTCCCTCTGGGCATCTTGCTCGGCTGCTGGAGAGAGCCAGAAAGAGATTTAGAGAGACAGAGATGTGCTTAAATAATTGCTAGAGGCCTTGCTCTGCTCCGGATCTCCTAGTACACACTGAAGCTTCTTAGGTAACAGTGAAGGGCAAATGACCCTTGGAAAGGCTGCCTCTAAACTCCTGGAAGGCATCCCCCGCCTGGCTTCAGAACCCTCTAGAAACTCTCTACAGGTACCATGAGCTAAGGAAGGGAGAGACTGGCAGATTTTTTTAAAAGATTTATTTATTTATTTATTTATTTATTTATTTATTTATTTATTTATTATATGTAAGTACACTGTAGCTGTCTTCAGATACTCCAGAAGAGGGCATCAGATTTTATTACGGATGGTTGTGAGCCACCATGTGGTTGCTGGGATTTGAACTTGGGACCTTCGGAAGAGCAGTCGGCGCTCTTAACCACTGAGCCATCTTGCCAGCCCCCGAGACTGGCAGATGTTATGTGTGTTATTCAACTTTTCCCTTGTGACCAAACACCTGGCAAGAAGTACCTAAGGGACAAAGGGCTTGTCTTGGCTCACAGTAGAAGGAAGTACAGTCTATCACGATGGGCAAGGCTCGACCACAGACTCAGTCCCTGTCTGTGACAGCAGTGAGTGCTTGGTCATGTCTCAGCAGACCAGAGAGGGAGTGAGGTTAGTTCTCAGCTTGCTTTTTTTTCCCTTTTCCTTCTTTTGGTCATTCTAGCCTGTGGGATGAAGCCCAGGGTGGGTCTACACTCATCAGCTAAGCCTCTCTGGAAATGCCCACCACCCCCTTGGTGATTCTAAACCCACTAGACCTGACAGTGGTGACTAGCCAGACTGCTACACATACAAGCAGTGGAGGTTGGTGGTAGGTAGCCAGGTATGAATGGTCTGGTGTGCTACCCAGATGTGAGGCTGTGATAAGGGCCACTGGTCCCATCACAAGATGCTTGCCTGGATTAACTAAAAAGGTGTCCAGATCCCTAGGAAGCCAGCTCTTCTCTTTGGGCCCAGGAGATTGGGCCCTGGAGTTCAAGAAAGCTTTCTGCTAAATGCATGAGCTGCCAAGGTTAATGGGGAAAGACACCAGTGATGGTGGGCTGATAGGCTCTAGACAGGTTTCTACCCAAGTTCTATGTAATTATAATTATGTCTGTTGTCTTAGACAGGGGTGGTACCTTGGAAGACAGGTTTGAATTCTGTCTCTGACATTTACCAACTCTGTAGCCCCCTTCAGAGTGCCTGATCTTTCCTGCACCAAGGATAAAGGCCACCTGGCAAATATGTGAGAGAGATCAATGGGCTTATGATCTGACTTGTTAGTGCCTTGTCTGACATGAAGCAGCAACAGCAGCATCGTTGTCATCATCATTACCACCACCACCACCATCATCACCATCATCATCATTATTAAATTTTTCCAGCTGTCTCTTGTCTGCCAATGGTACACCAAAATTCTTTTCTAAACCACCATATCCTGGTGTTGGGAGCAGTGTTGGCTGCATGTTCAAGAACACGGTAGTCACCTGCCCCTGCTGACTAGGGAAAGCAGAGACATCTCACCCATAGTGAAAGAATTTCCTTGATAGGGATCTCACACCGACTCTACCTAACAGCCATTCTTGTCACTGTCCCCAGGTGAGCACCTACTGTGTGCAGGCAGTGTGCACTTCATATTGGGAGGGTGACTTCTCTCAAGATGCTGAAAAAATGGCTGGGAATTTAGAGTGCTTGCCTAGTATGCATAAAGCCCTGGTTCTGTTTCTACCATATATGTGTGCATGTGTGTGCGCATGCGTGCATGAGTGTGTATGTGTTTGTGGGTGTATTCCTAGCATATATATTTCTACCTGATATATTTATGTATACATATATATATCTAAATATAGATATAGATACATATGATGTTTGTGTGTATGTGTGATGGCTTGTTCCTATAATTCTAGTACTCAGGAGTTCAAGGCCATCCCCTGCTTTATAGTGAGTCAGAGATACTTGTCTGAGACTCATGACATGAGATCCTCTTGGAAGAACAAAACAGAACTCATGGTCAAAAGAGGAAGGTGGATTGAGCATTCTAGATTCTTGCAAGACCTCAAATGGGTCAGTAAAGCCCTCCCTGTCCTGTACCTGTATCTGAGTCCTTCATTTTAGGTCATTGTCATGGGGTCAGAGTTATAAATCTCTCCATGGCTCTTGATTATATATTGTAATTGTAAAATATATAAACACAAAGGATTACACACCTCTCTCCTAGTAGCACTTAATATTGTCCCTGTATACAGTAGGTGCTCAATGGATGTTAATAAACTGGTGGTTAGATTCTTCCTCATAGTCCACCCACCATCAATATACTGCACGTGTTGCCCTGCACCTCCAGTCTTGCCTGTCCTGAAATTCCCTCTGTTGGTCACAGCAAATAAAGACTTTCTTTCTGCCTACAGTGGCTGACAGATCCTGCATCTCCAAACCCACGCCTGCCCCCTTTGGCTTTTTTGGTTAAGAGAATCCAAAGCTGGAGTCCTGTGGTGGGTGTGCTCTTCCCTGTGGCAGCCCTGAGTTCCTGAGCAGCATCCAGAAGGCTCGGGACTCACAATCAAGGGCAGAAAACCTGCCTCCTTCCCTTCCTACACTGACCTCGCCAGCATCCTCCTGAGATCCTCCCTGCCTCAAAATAGCTCTCGCCTAGCATCCTGCCACAGACACTGTTTGCCAGGGCAGTGATGGGCTCACAGGCTCAGGGCAGGATGCCAGAGGTCAAGCCTCAGGGAGGAGGACCAGAAGCTGAGAAATGGGTGTGGGCCCTTGGCAAATCACACTGGGTAGCGGGGAGGATCCTGAGAACAGATATACGTTACCGTGGGATTTCCTAGACCACTTGAAGCCAGTACAAAGACCAGGGAAATTCATACATTCTCTGTCCCTGTTCTTACTAACAAATGAGGAACGGGACAATATAGCCTCCGCTGGCAAGGAAATAGGTCCTTCAGGAGTGTTGTTGGAGTGTCGACGTGCTGGGGCTGGGTGCGGCTGGAGACAGGAGTGTGACTGTGGGACCCATCTCTTCTGCCTAAGACAGGTCTCAGCGGACTGGGAGGCTGAGGCTGTGAATATCAGTCTGGAAGGTTTGGGCAGCAACAGTGGGAATGCCGGGTGATGTAATCCACGTCAGCCCCAGCTCGCAGGCGCATGCTTAGAAGAGGGTTGGAAGGGGAGAGGAAAAGGTTCTTTGGCCAGGCCAGTGGATGGGGCCACAGCCACCACCGTGCACGCGCGGTTCAGACATTCTGTGAGGAGCACTATGAAGTACCCAAGAGCCCCGAGAGGCCTGGAACACAAGGCAAATGTCACCTAGGAGGTGACCTTCACAGTTTTACCATACAGAACAAACGAAGCAAGATAGAGGGTACACGCAGTAAGACTACAGGTTCCTCTGCCGCCATGACCAAAGTTTAAGTAAAAGGAGTTCTAGGGTAAATATCTTTTACTGAGTCTGTCACAGGAGTGTGGTGCAGGGCAGGGAGGTGGCTCAGCTGCCTGTGCCCTGTAACTTCTTCTCTGACGTCTGGCAGGTTCTTAGGCTTTCACCAGCAAAAAAGGAGAGGGGATGAGCAGGGAGTGGATGGTCAGAACTTGAGGAAGAGCCAAACTCCAGTCCTGTTCACCTACCTCTGGCAAGACTGTAGTAATTAATAGGATGGCACAGAAAGCCAGCCAGACTTGTGCTGGCCAGTTTATGGACAGACAAACCTTTTAAACATCATAGTACATACCTGTAATAATGTCAGTACTGGAGAGATACAAGTAGGAGCATCAGGGGTTCAAGGTAGGCCTCAGCTAAATGGCAAGTTCAAGACCAGTCCCCATCTCAAAAAGGCAATAAGTAAGTCTGTATTTCCATGAAGGTTGGAGAAACAACATTGAAACCCCACCAACAGATCACAGGATGTCATGTTTGTTCTGGGTATGCCCAGAACAAAAGATTCGAGGAAAGAGGAGATGGGTACATCTGGAGTTGACCAGCAGTTTAAGGAACTTGGAGCCCTGAGTGGTAACAGGAAACAGGTGGGCAGGGATCCTGGTGGAATGAGATGTCAGAACTGCAGAGAGCCAGGCTTTGTCAGATACTGTGTATGTTGGGAGTGATTGACCCCCAGGCTTTGTCAGATTCCGTGTATGTTGGGAGTTATTGACAGCCAGACATTGTCAGATACTGTGTATGTTGGGAGTGATTGACAGCCAGGCTTTGTCAGATACTGTGTATGTTGGGAGTGATTGACAGCTTGTTACTCACTTTCCTCCTCTGATGGGACAGAAGCAGCTTACGGTTCAGGATGACACAGCTCCTCGGGGTGGGGGAAGCATGGCAGCTGAAGAGGTTTGGTGGCAGCAGGAATGGGAGTGGCTACCTGTTCACATGGCATTAGCCAAAACACAGAGAGATCAGAAATATCCAAGTGGGCTATAATTCCCAAGGCCCACTACCTACTAAATCACTTCTTTTAGATAGGTCCACCTCCTAAAGGTTCTACAACCTTGCCCAAGCATCATCGTCTGCTGGGGACCAAGTGTTCTAACACTGGGCACATGTCATATCCATACTAGAGTAACTGGTAATGACTACCTGGAGCCCAGTGCTGGGTCATCTTGCATCCAGAGTAGCAGAACATGTGGTAATCACCTAATAATGTCTGCTGAGCAAAAGGTGTGGAAATCGCTTAATAATGTCTGCTATGGTTGCAGAAATGGTGAGCAGCTGGATCTCACACTCAGGCTGTGCTTCCCCACAGAGCATGAATGTAGCATCAGGGAAGGTTTAGGGAGGAAGGATGTGGTCCAGTCCAATGTGTACTTCAGAACAATGAGTTGTTGTGCTGTGGATGAAGCCTCCAAGGCAGGAACAGCCCCTTCCAGCACCAATACTTGTGATCCTAGGAATAGGACTTTTGTTTTCTCATGACCCCTTATTCGTGCCTGGCTCAGAACAGTGCCTCCCTACACCCTCAATCCTCAGCCTTGGTTATTTTCCATGGGTGGTGACAGCTGCTGCCACACATCCTAAACCTTTTCTTTGGCCAGCCCTGCCCTATTTTTCCCAACAGGCAACATGGGTAGAGCCAGTGGCCAGGGCTTTCGTCTCAGCTAGGTTCCTGTCACTACCTCTAAGTGGCAGCAGAGCAAATCCAAAGCCAAGGGCCCTTGCTTTGAGGCCCTTATTTCAGTTTTAGCTTAACCAAGAAATGGGAGACTCGAGACCAGGGGGTCCCTTGGCACGATTGCAAAAGAGGATTATTGTGGAGTGTATTGTAGGTTATACCAGAGAGATCATTCCAACTAGAGGGTTGCTGTCTTCCAGAAGCTCCAAAACTCGGTTGAACCTGCAAATAACTGCCAGGTTACTTCTGAGTCATCTTAGGCCATAAAGCAATTCCCCATGCTCAGCTAGTATGGAACACTATATTACACACTTGCTGATGCCATTGATAGTCAAACTTGCCCTGCTTCTGCCACAGCCCAAAGGTCATGGTTCCCCTGTGCTCACAACCCGGTGCCACGCCTACTTTCTCTCTCTAGCCTGAGCTCTGCCAGCCTCCCGCTGTTCTTCTGTTCTATCAGTAAACCTGGGCCAGAACTGCTGGACCCTGCATCTCTCCTGCATCACCCGCCCTGCCTGCCCCCTTCTGCTTCTGTTCTCATCTTCTCCCTGCTGAGCTCTTCAGTCTTCCCATCCTGCAGTGTCACCCCTCCGGCACCTTCCATCTATTACCTCCCACCTCAGCCATGTCCCCACTCCTGCTATGTGATCATATTGAGTACCTGGTACATGCTCAGTGTGTAATCCATGCGTCTCTAATACGAATCAAGTCACAAACAGACTCAGGCTCACACCTGCTGTGGTTTCTCGTAGGCTGTAGTCACTGGCTCCTTTGCTATCTGACATGGGTGCTATAGATGCTTGAGAGCAATCTCAACATGGGCATGATAAAGTGGGAGCCCCTTTGGTGGGTTCCCAGCCCGGGAGATGCTCTGCCAGTCAATTGTGCTGGCAGCCTCCTCAGCACTTCACGGCCATGCCTCATAGGCCTCTCTTCTACTGGGGATACACAGCTCCAGCCAGCATCTTCCCCCACATCAGACCTCCCCAAAATTCTGCAGGTTACCCAGTACCTAAGCAGGTTTTAAAAACTGTATGTGTGTGCATGCACACCCACATGCACACATACATGCACAGGAATGCACATGCCATGATGTGGAAGTCACAGGACAATTTGCAGAGATCAGTTCTCTCCTTCCACCACGTGGGTCTCGGGGTTCCAGACTTGGGTCAACTTGAGCCATCTTACTGGGTATAGGAGGGCTCTTAGAGTCCATCTTTCCCTCACATCTCATCAGTCACAAGTGTCACTGAAGGGTGGCCTGGTGACCCAGGGCTAGAACTCTGTAGCCCTGGCACTCAGCAGGGTGGGATTGCTGCAAATTGGAGACCATCCCAGGCTGATGGTGAGTTCCAAGCTACTGAGTGACAGTACCTCAAAGAAAAGAGAACTGTTGGTTCCACTGTTGATCTTTCCCTATCCATAAGCACTGTTTTGTCCAGACTGCCACTGTGTGCCACCTCCACCACTTCACACAGAAGCCAGGTGGTGTTTTTAAAGTTAACGCACAGCTCTCGCTAACCCAGCACTTCAGCATCCCACGTGACCCTTAGGATAGAGACAAAAATCCGCAGTACCCTTTACCCTTATCCTTCATGTATTCAAAGCAGGCCCTCTGGGGACATTTGTATTGCTGGAGCCCTGGCCACCTGGACCAGGGATGCTGGGCCTCAAAGATGACCAGCCCAGAAAGCAAGTGCAAAGTTAAGATGTTTCTTTGTCAGTCCCAGCCCTTTGGGCCGAGGAGGCTGGGGTTTTAGTGCGGAAAGGGCTCTGTACTACAGAAGCCCTTGAGCAGCATCTCCTGCCCCGCTCATAGAAAGGCAGGCCAGCGCGGGAGAGCCCCAGCAGCCCACAGCCGTCGAGTGGCCAGATGCTGCCTAGCTGCAAGAGTGCAGTGTCTGCTCTTTCCTCCCCTGCTCTTGGCCTGTTTTAGGGCCCCTGGGGGAATCCTCTGAGGCTCATTTCTTCGCCATTTCCTCCTGAAAGCCTTTCCAGATTCCCAAAACGATGCTGATAGTGTGTTTCTCCTCGATCAGTTCTGATAACGTCCACCCCGGTGGTCGAAGAGATTTGTAAGGAAATAAAAATGAGGAACTAGAAAGTTCCAGGGGTGGGGTGGGAGGGATGCAGAAAGCTTGCTCCAGACCCCGAAGGCCTCAGGTAGATTTTTGTCTCTGGACCTTGGTGCGCACGTGTGTGCATTTATGAAGAATGGATGATGGTGAACCCTAACTTGTCAGCATTTGGTGGATGGAAGGCTTCCCTGGCAGAGTAGCTCCCCCCCCCCCCCCCCCAGATACAGCCTGGAGAAGTACGCATGCTTATGACAATTGCTCTCCATCAAGTCACTGCAGAGAAAAATGTGCATGAATGGGAGAGGAAAGGCTGGCTAGGCAGCACTGGGACTGCAGCAAGGTAAAGGACAGGAGAGAGGGCAGCTATGATGTGACAGGAGAGTGTCCGGAGATGTCACAGAGCATTACAGTATAACATTGGCATCAAAAAGCTGCCATCTACAGGGAGCATGAGTCGGCTGGACCTAGATCTGATCCATTCCAGGGATGGATCTATGATACGATAGAAAATCAATGGCAGGAGGAGGATTTACAATACTAGGTATTTATATAAAGTCAGAAACTGCACAGTGTGCATAGGTATATGTCATAAATGCTTAAATATTTCACATAACCCAATGTTGTGACTTAACACCTGGAATCCTAGGGAGTGGAAGGCTGAAGCAGGGGGATTACAAATTAGGACCT
This sequence comes from Mus musculus, assembly GCF_000001635.26. NCBI lineage: Eukaryota > Metazoa > Chordata > Mammalia > Rodentia > Muridae > Mus > Mus musculus. The sequence continues at coordinate 61,951,692 of NC_000076.6, read as the reverse complement.
TCTGGGTCACAGAGTGATTTTAAAGCTGGCCTATACAATTTGGGGAGACCCAGTTTCAAAACACAAAATAATACATAACTAAATGTCTGTTATGATAAGCGAGGCAGGGGTGGGGGGCATGGTGGAGGCCGAAGACCCCAGGTACTCAGTGCTTAGATGACTATTTAGCTGGGTGCTATAGATGCCAGAGCTGTTACCTAAGCTTGTAACAACTTGATTGAAATGTAACTGATCTAAGTATTTTCTCTATTTAAATTGTACATTTTGACAGTTTTTTAGTATGATTGCAGAGTTGTGTCTTTATCCTTGCAACCAATTTTAGGACATTATTATCACCACAAAAAGAAACCTTTTTGCTCAGTTCCCGTCATTTCCCTCCCCTCCCTCAGCCCTCACCTGAGCCTCCTTCTTCCCACTGTGGATTTGATGTAACATTTTCAAGGTTTAGCCATGTTGTAGCCAGTGTCAGAACTTCCCTGAAATGATTTTTAAGCCTCTTTGACTAGCTGAAGTATTTCAAGATAAAACATTTATTAACCATGGGGTTGACTAGAGAATATTACTAGATTAGTGGATATTATTAATAAATACTCCCTTGGGATCCTCTAACAGGCATGATGTGTGTCCATTTTGGGGCCTGAGTTCTGTTTCCACCTTGTGCTGGTGACAACACCAGGGGACAAATCCAGCCTGGGTTCAGCAGACGCCCCTCACCCCCAACATGGGCTCCCTTCTGCCCTGCCCATCTTCTGCTGCTCAGAATTGCTACCTCTGAGATACCTTCCGTATTCAGTATTACCCGTCAGGATTCCACAAGTGTGTGTCACACATTTACCTGCCGGAAGCTACCTTAGACCCTGCAGTGTGGGGGCAGAAATTATGGCCAGTGCAGCGTGAGTTCTCTCCTGCTACCCACTCACCCAAACCCACACAACAGGAGTGCATGGCTGGACTTCGCCTGGCTATGAACTCTTGTACTCCTGGTGCCTCTACCTCCTGGCTTGCTTATTGTGCCTTTCAGCAGTGCTTTGAGCCCACGTGAGCAGACAGACAGCCAGTCTTCCAGCACAGCGTGGACCTTGCTGTCTGTGAGCATCAGTCTCCATCATCATGAGACGAAGATGCTGAGACCTCCCTGTAGCCCAGAATGCAGTAGTTAGTGAATGCAAGGGCCTGCTTGAATGTCTCTGGCCAGCGCATCATACAGGAGGATGTACTACTGTCTATAGAAGGTTACTTACCTGGCAGTGGCAATGGGTAGCAATGGGGAGTGTGGGCTCGTACCTCCAACACCCTGCATTCCAATCTCTTAGTCCTGGGGCTATGAGTGAATTATCTCCAGACCTCATGAAAAAGGGAGATCGTGACAGCATAGGACTTTGGGGTTGCCGAGGTCAACATGGAGCCTGACACATACTGGACTCTAAATGATTGTTGGTTTCAACAATGGTGGCAGTGTCGATGATGATGATGGTGATAATGATGACCGTCGTGATGGTAAGGATGATGGTGACAGGAGTGCAGAGAAGCTTCTGGTGACACGGAGCCACAAGGAGAGCATACGGCCTTTGTCCAGTGAGGCAAGGTTACCTTTATCACAGAATTAAGTGGGAAAATAGGGCCAAGGCTGCCCAGGTGGCTGCCAGCTCACTCCTTTCTCCCTCTCTGCACCTTTGGAGGCCAGATCATTTAGATGACACGATCAGAGAGCTAAAGCATGTGAGATGCCTGCTGCTCTCGGGGATAGGATGACGGCATTTGCCGTGGCGTGAGGAGCCCTTGTTGGAGTCTCAGTTCCATGAGGACTCTCAATCCTGGAAAATCTATTTCCTCTCTGAGCTTCCATCTTTTACAAATTAATCTGCTCTGACAGCTCCTGACCAGCTGTGCTGTGCACATGGGAAGTGTCAGGGAGAGGAGACTCGGCTACATCTCAGCTATTAGTAGAAAGCAGACTGTAGGTTGCTATGGGAAACGAAGAAAGGATCTGTGCTAGTGAGTAAGGGCGCCAGTTGGCCCCTCCATTGGAATTCACTGATGCTAACTGGCTAGGCTCAGGGCTTTGAGGTCCTAGCTTGTGAAGAAAGACACCCCCTTCCTTTACCCTCCAGTTACAACATGACAGCATGTTACTCAGAGGCCATCTCCCTACCCTTCTTCCTGAAGCCCCACTGTGCACACAGAGGCCATGGGCCAAGTTCCTGACAGCAGTTTGTTAGGATGGCTGTGATGGTATTTTTGTTGAAACTCCTTTGTCTTGGATCGTCTGAGAGTCACAGGGGACAGTTGGACAGCTCACTGTGGGTAGACTCCCAGGTGACTCTCCTTGTTTGTTGAATTCCTACGTGAACAGAAAAGCCATTTTGCCCCACAACTGAGGAAGGGCCTGCACCCGTCAGGATTCCACAAGTGTGTGTCACACATTTACCTGCCGGAAGCTGCCTTAGACCCTGCAGTGTGAGGGCAGAAATTATGGCCAGTGCAGAGTGAGTTCTCTCCTGCTACCCACTCACCCAAACCCACCAGGACACAACAGGAGTGCATGGCTGGACTCCGCCTGGCTTTGAACTCTTGGAGCTCTAAGCTGCCTGTGAGCAGCAATGCCAAATTATCCAGGCCTGCCTGTGCATAGAGTGGATCCAGGAGATGCTTGATGCTTCCTGGTGGCAGGCACTCAGACAGTCCTTCTTGTGCTCAACAGGGTTCAGAATGTACTAATCAGAGGCAGAGGTATGCCTTTTTAAGTGTGTATAGGTGTTTTGCCTGTACATCTGCCTATCATGTGTGTGATGGTTTGTATATGCTTGGCCCAAGGAGTGGCAGGTGTGTCACTGTGGGTGTGGGCTTTAAGACCCTCATCCGAGCTGCCTGGAAGCCAGTCTTCCATTAGCAGCGTTCAGATGAAGATGTAGAACTCTCAGCTCTGCCTGCACCATGCCTGCCTGCATGCTGCCATGCTTCCTGCCTTGATGATAATGGACTGAACCTCTGAACCTGTAAGCCAGCCCCGATGAAATGTTGTTCTTTATGAGAGTTGTCTTGGTCATGGTGTTTGTTCACAGCAGTAAAACCCTAAGGCAATGTGCATGCCTGCCTGCTGCCCCCAGAGGGGAGAAGGTGGCCCTGAATGCCCTGGAACTGGAGTTAAAGCTGTCTGTGAGCTGCCATATGAGTGCCGGGAATCAAACCTAGCTTAACTGCTAAGCCGTCTCTCCAGCCCCAAGAATGATTATTCTTGTAAGGGGATCAGGAAAAGTTTCAAGGAAGAGGCAACAGTTAAAGCAAGCCTTGAAAGACAGGAAAGATTGCAGTAATGTGGGCCTGAGGGTGCCGCATAGTGGTAGAGTATGTGGCCTGGGACCACACAGATACCTTGGATGTTGGAAGAGCTAGGCTGTGGAGGGAATTGAACAGCATCTTGGGAAATGACCATCATTTGGTGGGCAGTGGGATCCAGAGGAAGTCTCTGAGAAGGGATGAGACATGGCCCAGTTTTGAGTATAGAAAAAAGCAAGAATGAGAAGCAGTAAGAGTAGCCAGCACGAGGCTATGAAAGAAGATGGGCCTGGTGGTACATGCTGGGAATCTGAGTGCTTGGGAGGCAGAGGCAGGCAGGGTAACAGGAGCCATCTGTTGCATAGGGCACTTGGGGCCAGCCTCAGCTACATATGATTGTTTCAAAACAAAACGGGACACCGAAGGTCCCACCAGAAGAAGATTTGGCATATGGGAGAGATGACAAGATGGTGAAGGGATACTTCAGAGAGAGAAATGGCAGGTGTTGATCACTTGTTAGGTGTGGGCAAGGAAACCCAGCTAGCCATGGTTCTCGTGGTATATATTTAACTATGCTACCACTTCCTACCTCTTGCTTTAAACACACAATTGATTCTATTCCAGTTCATCACCCCCGCGATGTAGGCTATGTTTAACCCATTGCAAAGCTGAAAAAACTGAGGCCCAGCTTAACATGTTATGAGATGACGGAAATGCATGGGTAAACTCGGAACCAGGCTGAGGCCACAATGCAACATGATGGCAACTTTGCCCTCCGGGGAAGGGAAATAGAATAGGGGAGCCCAGAGAGGAAGGATATGGGGCTGGATTTGGAGCAAGCTAGAGGTGGGGGCTGAGGGATGCAGCAAGCATGGGTGGGAATGCTGGGGGCCTGGAAGGGCTGGTCATGGGGGTGGGGGAGGTGAGAGGTCAGCCCTGATGCCATGGCCTCCCACAAGCCACCAGCTGGCTGGCTCCCAGCTTCACTGCTCAGTTGGGGAGACGGATAGGGTACATCTTATGAGGCGCTGGCTGAAGATACTGAGGCTGGAGTTCCAGGAGAGAAAAAAGGTCCAAAGCAGAGGTTCCTGTCAGCTGAGGACCTGCAGCCACACTCACTGTGGGCTTCATTACTCATTTACATTCATGAAGCCGTTCACGAGAAGGGGTACAGAGCCTTGTCTGTCCTCAGGAGCTATGGCACTCACACCAGGTTGCAGAAGCAAGCATCTCCCGCTATGATTCATTGGAGAGCACCTTACTGGTCATGGCCTGCTCTGTCCCTAAGGGGTCCCCAAGAAAGGTTCTCACAGTGACACTAAAGGAAATCTCTATGGGTCCAGGGCCGTCCTATGCTCATGGCATTACAAGGGACCACAAGGCAGAGCGCATCTAGTACATTGGCATAGCACCCAGCTTTTCCCATGAGTTTCTCTCATTGTCCCCACTTCCAGTCATAGCCCCCACTGACCTCTCACTCAGCTGCTCCCACCTCCTTCAACCATCCCGGGATCCTCATGGCCTCTGCTGGTGGCCAGTGTGCACCTTGCCAGCTCATTGCACCTTCCTATCTTTCTGAGGTCGTGACTCATACTAGAATCTTTGTCTCCACAAGGACCACCTTAAACCCCAGTTGGGAGGGAGGAAAGTCTAGTCTAGCACAGACTGTAGCATGCTCAGTGGGTATAAGCAGATGCCAGCTCCCTCCCTACACAGTATGTGTGTTAGCACAATGTGGCTTGGCTCACGGTAACAGCATCGGGGAGGGAAGCAGAAGGCAGGACCTGGATGTCCTGGAGGCAGCGTGTATGAGCAAACCACTTGTGTGTATCAGAGTTGCACCCTGATATGGAAGAGGCCTTGTAGCTGCACATCCTGGTGGTGTTCCAGAGAACTGTGTCCTTTCTGGTTAACTGAAGCTTCATTGGTCCTTTCTGGTTAATTGAGGCTTCGGTGGTCCAGGGAACTATGTCCTTTCTGGTTAACTGAAGCTTCGGTGGTCCTTTCTGGTTAATTGATGCTTCACTGCTTGGTACCCAGCAACAACACCTCACCCCAGCCTTTCATTTCTTCACCACCAAACTAGAATAAGAACAAGAGGACTGACTTTGGGAGATCCACTAAACTCTAGAACAGTATTTGATCTCAACATTCCTAAGGCAGTGACCCTTTAATACAGTCCCTCATGTCATGGTGACCCCCGACCATAAAATTATTTTCATTGCTACTTCATAACTGCAATTTTGCTACTTTTATGAATTGTAATGTAAGCATCTATGTTTTCTGATGGCCTTAGATGACCCCTCTGAAAGAGTCATTCAACTCTTAAGGGGTCACAACCTACATGTAAGTCACTGCTCTAGAGGAATCCAGTTCCCAGCCTTGTCCCACTCAATGTTAACTTGCCTGTTCCTCCCCCAGCTTGGTGGGGGGAACATTGGGGGCTCCCCAAACTGCACATTAGGAAAGGGGAGATGACAGAATAATGTTGCCTTCATTCCGGCTCCAAATAGCCCCTCTGGTAGATATGAAGGAGGGACATCCCCCCACCCAAGTCCCACAGGGGCCCACAGAGCACAGACCTCTTCACAGATGTGGACTCCCGACTGTGAACATCAGATGGGCATCAGAGGTCATCTCAGGCAGGACAGAACCATGACAAGGCCTTTCTGCAGAGGACATCTTACAGGAAGCCCCAAATGTGTGGCAGGAACAGGTCAGAGCAGAGACCCATGGTTAGGATGGGCTTAGGAGCTCCCTGCAAGCATCCGTGGACAGCTCCAGAGTGCAGGGAGTATAATAGAGAGAACACAGATGCCATCCACATTTGCATTTGACAGGAAATGGTGGCCAAGTAGGGGAAGGGACTTCCTTCCACCCAGTGGCCAGACAGGGACAGAAGTGTGTGTTAATCTGACCAGGCTTTCCACCAAGTCTTGGCCCAGAAATGGCCAGAGACACTGAGAGTTTCCTAGAGTCAGGGGTTGGATGGAAAAGATGGAGATAGTTTGGTAGCTGGGGTCAGCCACAGGTCCCGGATGGTTCCTAGGGCCAACCCAGGCTATTGGTTCCAGGCCCCTCTGTTCCTTGGATGTCTGTTGTTCCTGATGGGCACCACCTTGGGTAAAGACACTACCACATCCCAGAAGTAAGTTGGCCTCCGAAGCTACCACCTACCCAGCAGCTATTTCTAGGAGTGAAGTCCTGGCCAACCATCTCTCCTGCTACTGTTCCCCCAGTCCCCTGTCCCATCTGCTAGGGTCCAGGGAGCAAAGCAGGTCCCTGGATAGATACCATTTGGCCTTGACTCTGATCCCCCTCTTCCCTCCACTCCCACCCCTGTGGGTGGGCCTGAGGTGGTAGGGGTATGTGTCTATAGAAAGACTCGGAGAGCAAATGAAGTCATTAGACATCTGGGGAGAGACCCAGGGGCGCAAGTGTGTGTGTGTGTGTGTGTGTGTGTGTGAAGAAAACAAAGGTATCCTTACACATGTACTGTTTACTGTGTGGGCTTTTCTTTTCTTTTTTCTTTTTTTCCAAGACAGAGTCTCTCGCTAAGACTTGAGGCTCCCCGACTATGCTAGTGGGCTGGGGAGTCACCACACCCAGCTTTTCACATGGGTACCGATGATCAGATGCAGGACCTTGTGCTTGCATGGCAAGTATACATTACCCACTGAGCCTCTGGAACCAGATTTTATTCTAAGGCAGCTCAGGCTGGGGCCACTTTTTGCCCATCTCTGTAGTCATCTCTGTAGACTTCCGGGGGGTGGGGTGTGGTGGGGTGAGGCTGGGTGTTACTCAGAGCATCTGCCAGCCTTCAAACATCCCTGGGATGTGATGAGTCACTTTCTTGGGCTTGGAAAACTTAGGTTCTCCTGGTCCTTCTCTATCCAGCCAGTGCAGAGAACTGAGGCCCCGGGAGTTGGTTTCCCCTTCACCCATAGTGTCCTGGTCAGGGAGGTACCTTCCCCTTTCCTGGCCATCCAAGAGGCTCCTCCTTAATGTCTCAGGGTCCTTTAGAACCAACAGGATCTACAGCTTCCTGCCTTTCCCATCACACCCTGTCAGAGCTAGACAGGTCTGGATAGGATCTGGTAGGAACTTAAACCCAGGCAAGAAATGAGGGGCTTTATCAAGATTGTCTTACTGTGGATAAGTAAGGTAATCTCAGCTTTCTCATCTGTAAAATGGGGGTAGGAAGCCAGCCTGAAACATGGACGAGGCCTGAGAAATGGCACTTGGCTCTTTTGAACCCCAGCTCACTCTTCTACCTTACTCCTGCCTTTCTTTCTGTGCCTCTGACAATACCTTGGCTCTGGGGACTGGCCTTCCAGAACATTCCATTTAGGCAGGAGATCCTCTTAGCTGCCAGTTGGTTGTAGTAAAGACAGGCTATGTGCAGAGCCTGCTGACCACAGAACAGGGTGTTCACATGGATGGGACCTTAGTAAAGGCTTCAGGTCCACACTGTGAGACATGGCTAAGCCTAGCTCTCATCAGCACTATGTGACCCTTGTTCCTGGCAGCTGGCTCTCATATTTGTAAAATGGGGGCTCTGTCAGCCTCAGCCAGTAGCTTTGAGAGGCAAGGGAGTTCACAAGGGTTAAGCACCTTTGAAAGATCTAAAATGGATTGCGGCAAATGGGCCAGCTGTTATTTACAGGGTGACGGACAAGACCTGACCCGTGCCTAATAGAAACCCGTCCCAACTGGGCCTCTGAGCAGTGTCCACCGGAAATGTCTCGCCAATTATATCCTGTAGTCTGTGCGTGGCAGCTGGGGTGTTTTGAGAGTTCTGGCCACAGCAGCAGCCCTGGAGCAGGTGACACTTGATTTAGTCACTGGGCAAAAATCTGTCGACACCTGCCACGAGGAGACCGGGCACCAGGGTCCCAAGCACCAACTCCATGACACATCTTTCCCTGTTGGAGCCACCAAAATCTAGCAGGAGAGACAGACAGAATAAGCAGGAAAGAAGGGGGTGGGGTGGGGCTGGGAATAGAGCGCTGATGGCAGAATGCTTGCCGTCCATACGTGGAGTTCTGGCTTTGGATCCCAGCCCTACATAGACAGACTGTGGCAGTACATGCTTATAATTCCAGCACTTGGGAGGCGGAGGCAAGAGAGTCAGAAATTCAAGGTCATCCTCAGCTGCATAACAACTTTGAAAATCAGCCTAGGCTATATGAGTTTTTTTTCTGGAGCCGGGGGTGGGAGGACTAAATGGAAGGGGAGAGGGAGGGAGTGGGAGGGGCTGAGGAAAATATCACTGACTATCTGGGGAAATATCAGCCAAGGAGATTCCTTTTAAGGTGTTCATCTCTTCCAGCCCTAGCTTTGTTGGACTACAGTTGGCTGATAAACATTGTATATATTTAAGTTTGCAGCTGGATCAAAGCGGAAACTCTAGCAGGGTAGGGGCTTGGAGCATAGTGCTATTCATGTTGGACAGTGTTCAGGGAGATTCACAAGAAGGGGACATTTGAACTGACAAGTAGGCCTGTTACCCCAAGAGTTAGCAGATGGTCTTAGGCTGTGAGAAGTGTCTAGGGGGGGAGGGGGAGTGTGACGTGCAGTAAGCCACTGTGAAGGTCAAATATGTCTGATAACTAAATCCAAGCATGGGATCTGGGAGCCTTGGGTCAGCAGAAACAGCTCAGGTAAAAACCTTGAGGTAGGAATTAGTTTTGTGTGTCTGGAGTATCTGAAGAAGAAAAGAAAGGTTTGGGGGGATGACTAATGGAGATGAGAGAGTCTAGGGGCCCACAGAGATGACAGGGCCAGCCCTGCCATGGCCAGTGGGACTGTGATTCTGTGGAGTTTGGAAATTTCTCCTTCCGAGAACCAGGAAAGCCCTGTAAGGTTTTAAGAGGGGACAAGGGAAACGGGGACACCCACAGACTCGGATTCTGATTCTTGTTCCTTTAACATGGGCGACGTGGACAACAAGCAGAGTGGAGAGAAAAGCCCTTGGGTGGGAGATGAGGGAGACGGGAGAAGTACGGTGATCGCCTTGGGTGGTTTCAAGTGGCATTGGCAGGCTTTGAAGACCGCTCGCTTCGCAGTGAAACAGGAAAATAGACAGATTGGAGCCTTCGGAGCTGTACCCTCGAGTGGGTGGGGTTTAAGTGGGGATGGGGGCACTAGGGGGTGGGGCATGAGGGGGCGTGGCTAAGAAACTCTCTCACCTGTAGGAGCAGGTTTCCAGGTGGGGATACAACTGGACCCTGCTTGGATATGAAGGTAGAGGACCAGCCTACAGTGAAGCAGTGGCGTGGTGACTTCCAGGTCTGACAGGCTGCATCCCCTACTGTGGAGTCCTTTGCTAGAGGAAGAAGTCAGTGGCAGAACACTTTGGTTCACTTCCAGGTCATCAGCACATGCTGGCGTAGGTGGGTAAGATCAGGCCAGGGAGAAGGTGCCGGCTGCTTGTCTGCAGTCCCAGAGGCATTCGTTATGTGGAGGGCTGGAGGGGCTGCTGGAGCCGGCTGGCCTGAGATCCCCTTCCCATCCTGGCAGAGAGCAGGCTGCCCTTCCTCCTTCAGCCAACCCCTAGATACTAGGATGACACCCCCTTTGAAACTTGAGCGAGGTGAGTTGGGGACAAACTGGAGGAAGTTTTGCTTCTCACGGGTGTCTCTGGACCTCAAGAGACCCCCAGGGTGGACATGGCTAGGAGCATCATGCAGTGCCTACAAGACCTGGGTAAGGGGAACAGATTGAGGGACCCTGGAGTGGCCCTGAGAGGAAAGCTGGGATTTCTGTGACCTTTCAGTTGACGTCAAGGAGGAAAATCAGTCTCTTGGGGCCTCTGTTGGCAGTGAGGAGGGAACCTTCATATCCGAATCCAGCCTGGGCTCCCAGACCCTAGGCGCCAGAGCTGGAAGGGGCCCAGACTGCCCCGGGAAGCATTCTCTTCCATCGTCCCCTCTGGTGTTTGTACCCACTCCCCTGCCTTTGCCTGTAAACTCTGTTTACCCTTCCAATTGAATCTTAGTTGAAATATCTTGGGCTGTGGCTCCTACCTCTCAGTCCAGAGCCACTTCCCCAGCTTTAGATCACGTGCCACTCACTGTTAAAAACTCGCAGAGTGTCCCTGAGCACAGCCTTACCCAGCTGTGCCGAGGTAGCATGCTGCCTGCTAGACAGTGACAGACAGTACCAAGACTTCTCTAGCACCTAAGCCTCTCCGAGTTCAAGGTTATCAGGCCCAGAAAATGGCTTACCTTTGACCCAATCCCAGTGACATCTTTTCTTTCATTCACTTGAGCATTCAACACCCATCACCTAGTACCTTTGACCTGGTGCTTGGGACCTCTAGAGGACAGGACACAATCTTTTCCCTCTCAGGACTTAGCTTAGTAAGGGGGGAGTCCTCTATCTATGGCACCAGCGAATGTGACATCACAGAGGTGACAAGCACCATGAGACAACATGTGGGCTGTCACAAGAAGCTAAGAAGGAAAAACAAGCAAACAACACACACACACACACACAACCTCAGAGCAAGATCCAGGAAGGCTTCTCTGAGGAAGTGACCCTTGATTTGAGATGGAACAGGAGTTGTCCAGGCAAAGGGAGAGGAAAAAGAATGTTCAAAGATCCCGAGGCTGGAAAGGGGGAAGTGAAAAGTGGGGATCAGAAAGTGGCTTAGTGGCTGGAGCAGAGAAGTTATAGTGCCATTAGATAAAACTTGGAAAGTGGGCCATGTGAAACTTTGTTCTAAGAATAATGGGGAGCCACTGAGGGATACTAATCAGGGCCATGACCTGACTACATTGGTGTGACTGTTGAGAATAGTTTCTGTTCAGTGCAGGAACCAGACCCCAAGCCATCCAATGCTTAGCCTCTGTAGGGTGCTGGCGCCCTGTATCTGTTACACTGGATCTCTGCCCCTGAAGGATCTATCCATCCCCAAGTGCTGATCTGCCCATGGTCATGGAACATTCTGACCTGAATATCCTACACGCACACACTCACACACGCACGAACTGGAAGATAGATGCAGAATTTGAATGCTGTTCTGATCTGCTTCATGGGTCGACAACCTCTCTCTACTCCGCAGGCTGTGGGTGTCCAAACAAACCCCAGAACTCATTGCATAATACCCCCAGCATTCAGGGACCTCCCCTTTGGAAGCAGAGAGCTAGCCTCCCCACCATGTTTGCCGGGCCCTGCTGCATGGGGTGAGACAGGGTACACAGATGGGCCTTGCTAGGACTCCATGGCAGAAGTGATGGCAGAAAAGTATGCCTCAGATCCATGTGGATGGAACCTGGTGCCAGGACCCAGCCAAATTAAATCCTTGTAGCAACGCAGTGAGCCAACTGTTGATGGTCTCCTGCAGCTAAGCCCAGGATCTTGGGGAGAAACAGGGGCACCTTGGAAGATGACATCTCCTTTAGCCCCCACTGTCACAGCAGAATGAGAGTCTACAGGGGTTCAAAGAACCAGGGCCTTCCCACCGATCGTGTGGTTAGAGTGTTTGACTGTCTGCTCACACTCTATGAAGATGACTAGGCAATTCATTCCCTACCTGCTCCATCTATCATCTCTAGGTGAGAAAGGAAGCTGGCGCTTGAGGTGTAGATCAAAACCAGACACGCTTAGACTTGTGACTTTCTAGTTTCTTGATGCACTGAGTCTTCATCTGCATCGAAAGATCCCTTAGCGATGACTACCATCAACTATACCCACGTGTGGCTATTTTATTGATTTTGAGACAGAGTCTCATTATGTAGCCCAGGCTGATCTTGAACTCAAGCTCCTCCTGCCTCAGTCTCCCTAACTCTGGAATTATGGGTATGTGTCCCCCATTAATGAAACCATCAAGAGTCACACTGGATGTGTGTGGAGAAGCACACCCACAGCCTCATGTCAGGTTTCCCACAAAGGCTTGGCAGCTCACCACGTGTCCAGGTGTAAGTGTGTTGAGGCTCCGCTCTCAGCCTCTCTGTACAGCGTCTGGTATCCAGTGGGAGATACGCATGGTTTCCCCCATGGATGCCCCAGATTCCCAGGGTTCCTCTTTTAGAGGATGCCATGCAGGCCAGGCTTCAGGCTCTGTCTGCTGGCCCTGGGATGACTTCTATAGTTTGTGGTTCACAGAAGACGTCATGAATGACGGTCAGCTCTAGGCTGGAAGGATGTGCTGTTTGCAGAAGCAGCTTTTGGTCCCTCTGAGCTATCACACACTTCCTGTCGCTGGGTCCTCACACTCCCAGCATTTGGAGCTCAGGATAACACCCCTGATTTCCACCACTTCCCCCGGCCCACTCAGTCAATCCCCATAGACCCAGTGTCCCGGGTTCCAATGTCCTAACTCACTGTGACACTCATCTCTGTTCTTCAGGACTAACATAACTCCAATTCAAGGAGTGCTGCCTCCATCCCCACCTCAATAGGTTAAATCCCTCACCTTGTAGGTCTAGCTCATAGTAGGTCTTCAGTGTATAGTATGCAATTCTGGTGAGGTGACCAGCCCTTGAGCCTGGGGACATGTCCTATTCAAAGCTTAGCAACCTGACTATGAGAAACATATCTCCCTCCCAAGACCATCAGAGATTTGAACTATGAGATGGGGCAAGATGGTGATCCTCACAGGCCAGGGGAGAAGAGGACATGGGGTGAGAGAGAGGGTCCTGTGTCTCCTTGGTAAGACCACATGCTTCTGTGGGACTTAATTCCCTTTGTGTCACATCTTCCAGGGGACCCCTGAGGCCTCTGCTTATGCTGATTTTTCCTGAGTTGAGATTTCTGGGTATCTGTGACAGCCAGGCCACACCCCACTGGCTTCCAGGTCCTCTGCAGGATACCCCACAGTTGTCTGTATTTCTTTCTAAACCATTCTACTCCCTGGAGATCAGCTCTCTGGGACTTCCTCGCGACTCCCTCCTCGGGTGTCTTCGAGGCCTCTGTATCTCTCACCGGAGCCTGAAGTCTTAGGGTTTCCAGGACATGATTCGCTCTTATCCCCTCTTCTTAGTGAATCTATTGCTCCTTCCTCAACCAGGGACTCCTACTTCTCCATGTAGATCAGTATTTTTCAGTGGCTTGTGAAATCAATTTGATGACTTGTGATCAGCATTTATATATATATATATAAAGATCCCGGGGAAACAGCAGCACTGTCCCTGTGAATAGGGAATCCCTGTCAAATCCCTGTCTAGCGGGAGAGAGATGAGAACAGAGACACACACTATATATATATATATATATATATATATATATATATATATATATATATTACTAGAATGAAGAAAAGTGAAGTCTCAAATCTTGGGTGCGTCGAGTGTAGGAAGGCCATGTCACTCTTCCCTGGGAATGTGTCCCAGCTGGATGTTCTTATGCTGATAGTCAACCTCCGGAAATTCATAGACTTAAGAGTCACAGTCTCCTTGATCTGTGTTTGGAGCTTATTTCCCTTCCTTGCATTCTGGATCTAGGGGGTCTAGTTGTCCACCCCTCCCCCCAACCCCATCAGGATGGCCACAAAGGGTACAATTACTAGGTTGCAGAGAAAATATGTTGTGTAGTCCTCTTGAACTAGCCCCTTGTATGTCCCCAGTCTCAGGATGGTCAGACATCATTTGCCCTAGCTAGCCTGGCATCTCCAGAACCATCCTAAATCTTCCTGCCTCTTTCTCTGCCTCCACCCCCACCACCCTCTGCCCACCATGTTCTCCCTTGCCCCTTGCACTGAAGCCCCTGCTTTCCTCTACTCACCTCCCCACTAACACTTCCCACCCTCACCCACTCCATCCATTCCTTCCACCTTGTCGATGCTCTAGCATCCCCACTGGGCAAATCAGACATGTTTTCCCTACTGCACCGATGCCAGTCATGCAAGCCTGTTCTCCCTGTGTTGGACACTGAGGAACTTCTAAGCTCTCCCATTGCCCAGCCTGCCACCCACCTCCTCCTGCCTCCTCCCAAGGAAGCCGCAATCACCTTCAGGTTCCTGACACCACACTTGCTCTTAAATCACGGCCCACCCGCTGCTCTTAAAGCTATAGGTGCATAGATTCCAGGTTGGCCCTCTGCACTCTACGCCTGGACCTTGAACCCCTGCATTCAGCCAGTTATTAAGAGCTTTCTGCTCTGCTCGTTGAGTTCTAAAAGCTGCTGCGGCTGTGTGCATGCCATTTGAGTGTGTCTCTGTTCTCATCTCTCTCCCGCTAGACAGGGATTTGACAGGGATTCCCTATTCACAGGGACAGTGCTGCTGTTTCCCCGAGCCCCAGGGTAGGATGAATGAACCATCCCTGGACCTGATCCGGCTCCCATTTCCCCACTCCTTTCAGCCCTTGACGGAAATAACCTTGCGGGACGCATGGCTCTTGGCACGGTGCGTGGTCTCTCTAGGTAGTTGTATAGGTCGCTCAGGATCAGAGAGAGACCTCAATGAAGAGCTTACCCAGTCCCGGAGGACAGGGAGCCCAGTGGCTCCAACCCTGGAGCCAGAATGAGGAGGGGGGTTGGGGACAGCGTCCCAGTCCCTAATCAACAGGAAGGGCCTCCAGGATCACTTTTCAGCCAGCTGCTCGGACAGAACCTGAGCTGGGGATAGGGCATGGGGGAGGGGCGGAGACACAGGCCGACGGGGCGGCGGGTGCTGGGACCTACAGCCGCAGGCCAGCCACACTTACACACCTTACTTGTTGCTCGCCCAATGCCTAGGGAGGCTTGCCGAGGGAGTGAGCTTGACTGGTCCGATGGCCAGTCCCCATGTCCCCCTCCCCCAGCTCTCTCTCCCCTTCTGCTCTCTCCACACTCAGGGACATCCAATCCTTCCTTTGATGGATAGCCAAGAAAAGACTTCTTCCACATCCTAAATTTGTTAGCACCCGCTAATCGTCTTAACCTTCCTCCCTCCTGCGCTCCCAACTGGTGCCTCCTTAAAGAGGCAGGGAGCTTTTCGAATTCTCAGTAGGAGTCCCTGGAGAGGCCTCAGCACCCCACCCCCCAGGGAGGGAGCCAGGCGCAGAATTTTTCCTCAGGAGGTTCCTCTGTGTAGTGTCCTGGTGGACCCGAATGTGAAGGCACTGGGGCGGGCGTGGGGGGGGGGCGTGGTTAGAGGCTGCAGAAACTTCTTGGCTGTTCAGAGCTGTTTTACCCTCTGTCATTCTTAGGTGGGGCCAACCCAGGGTGCGTGGGTAATGCTGAAGGTGGCCTGACCCAGGGAGTCCATGCAAAGAAATTCTCCAGCTCTGATACTCCTTCTAACCCTTGCCTTTCCCCCAGTGCCCTTGTCTCCAGGATCTGTGCCTTCCTCTCCTTCCCCCTCCTCCTCCCTTCCTCTCCTTCATCCTCCTTCTCCTCCTTTCTCCTATCCTCTCTATCATCCCCGTCCTCTTCTCCCTCCTCCTTCTCCTCTCCCCCTCCCCCTCCTCACCATCTACTGAACCCCTTAGCCTTAAAGTTTTCAAGGCATGTGCGTAGGCTTAGGCAGGACCCCAATTCCCCCAAAACCCTTAGAGAAAGGAAGTCTTGGACCCGTTGCACCAAGGAGAAAACCAAGGCCCAGAAGGGTGGAGAACTTGTCTGTGTATGTAAGTTCAGCCCTAAGAGCCAGGCCCAGACCTGCTGCTCTGCACCATTGATCTTTTCTCCAAAACAGCTCACGATTCTGTCACTAGCTGTAGTCTGTTAAATGATGTCTCCTTGAAAGCATCATGTTCGGGATACAGATACATGGCAGCCCCACCTCCACCCCAACAAGGTTGTGTTTCCTTCCTTCCACTTTTCTTCCCCCGTGCATGCACCCCCCCCCCCTCTCACCCCTCTCCTGTTCTTTCTCTCCTCCCTCCTCCTGGGCAAGGATGCTCTGTGGCCTCCAGCCCTTGTCCTGGCCCTAAGCCTCCCAATAAATAACAGGTCTCTGTTGAGGCCTGGGCTCTGCAGGATCTCAGCTTGGGAGACAGGCATTTGCAGGCTCAAGCATCAGGGACCCTGGGAGGTGGGACCCAGCCCCTCCTGGGTAGCAGGAAAGGAAGCTCTACTCACTGCCCATTTCCTCTTTCCATCTGTGACTGATAAAAACATGGCAGGCAAAAAACCCCAGAGTTCAAGAGCTTCTCAACACCAGGTCTCTAAGGGAGGCTGGGACTGACTTCAGGGAGGAAGTAGAGTTCCCAACCAGGGCTGCTCTTTCTTGAGAGGGCTGGACCCCTAGCCTAGAGGAGCTTGGGACCCTGTGTGCTTGGAATATGGGCAGGAAGTAACCCTTTTACCCCCAGGTCCGCCCTTGCTTCTCTTTCAGCAGTGCCTGGGCACCTATGTCTGACCAGAGGGTCTCTTGGTCGTCTGCTCAGGGACTGGAGTCAGCAAAGCAAAGCAGACACTGGAAGATTCTGGGGAAGAAAGCGAGGTACAGCCAGAGATTTCCTTCAAGTGGGGGTGTCGTGGAGGTAGTGCGGCCAAGGTTGCTGATAGATAAATAAAGCCGGAGGCTTGAAACAAGTCACACTCATTCTGCTTCAGACAGCCTGGACCCCCCAAAGTTGTCCTCTGACCACCACATTCAGGCACTCACGCATACACACAAATACATAAGTCAGTGGAATTTTTTAAAACAATGGCTTAAACTCACAACTGTCTATACACTATAGCACTCACAGGGATAAGATTTCTGACCCTAAGCCAATGAAGTCATACCCAAGCCAAGCTTCTCTTTTGGCCCGTTAGCAATGAGCAGAGTGCTGTCCCCTGGAATCCCCTGCTTACCTCTCCCAAGGTGCCCCAGTCTCCAGCCTGGTCTTTAGGAAGCCTCAGGATGCCACTTCTGTCACTCCATGTCACCCTATTACTCTCCCCCATCATGGATGCCTGTATTTAAAGATTAGCTAAGTACTCTCCTGCCCTGTCTTTGGGGAAGGCTGTGGTTTTCTTCTCTTAATAGCAAGATTCCATTTTTATTTATTTTTATGACATGAAAAGGACATTTTCTCCTCCTCCTCTCCTTCTTCCTCCTCCTCCCCCTCCTCCTCCTCTTCCTCCTCCTTCTTCTTTCTTCTTCTTCCTTCCTTCCTCCTCCTCCTCCTCCTCCTTCTTCTTCTCCTTCGCCTTCTTCTTCCTCCTCTTCCTCCTCCTTCTTCTTCTTTTGATCTTGACACAGTCCTCCCCCCCCCCAAAATCTGTTCAGCATTCTGACCCTAGTAGCCAAGAAAGCCCTCTTTCTTCAGAAGCCAACTTCTGTTGTGACAAGGATGATGTCACCTGTAGTCTTTCCACAAAGCCACAACCTGTCACCACGGAGGTTGGCTACAGCAATTCCCGAGGGACCCCATCCGCTGGAATGTCAATGCTCCAGACAGACTTACAGGCTCCGTGCTCTGGGTGAACTGCCTGGCTGATTTTAGCTTCCTGTCAACATGAGTTTTACCCCCAGTGCCTGCTGGGACAGCAGTGCTCCCACAACCAGCTCCTGGGTGAGGTCAGAGGTCAGGAAAGTAGGTGGGTTGGCGCTCCTTGATGACTTACCACTCTCCCCCTCAGCTGGAAAGGTGGTAATTATGACATACATTAGCATCTGCTGGTAGTCAGTAGCTGGGCTACAACTGGGATGGGCTCAGTGCAATGAGGCAAAGGAAGGCTGTTCCATTGGACCGTGGCTACTGAAAGGCTGTCTACCTTCCCTAGAGTGTTTGCCCACATACAGTGCCCTGGATTTGATCCCTAGCACTTCGTAAAGTGGAGATCATGATACATGCCATTAATCCCAGCATTCAGGAGGTAGAAGCTGGACAATGAGAAGTTCAAGGTCATCCTTCCACACAAAGCAAGTTGAAGACCAACCTAGCCTACATGATAGATACCCTGGCTCAAGAACAACAATAAGATACCAACCTTTCTTATATTTTTGGTTGTGAGCCTAGTCTTTAACGGCTGAGCCATCTCTCCAGCCCGATACCTTTCTTTAAGCAGATCTACGATAATCCATGAGTTCTGAGCCTGGAGCTCCATGGGAGCTCTGACTGTGCAACCTAAGGTAGTGCCTACCATAATCAGCAATGTCTGAGTCAACAAGCCCTGAGTTCCAATCTCAGTGCCATATAAGAGTTTCGATTAGTCTTGCTCTGTCTCCAGTGGGACGGGTGGGAATATGGCTACATCTCCTAAGGACCTCACGGGAGACTTAGGAATACATGTGCAGCCTGCCCAGCACAGGAGTACCACCCCATGAATGCATTCTTTACTCCATGGAGCAGGTCAAACCCGGGGCCTTTGGAGTCTCTCTGGTAGTGAGAAGGAAGGAAGGTGTCTTTGGGAAACTCTGCCTGTCAAGCCAGGGCCAGACTTGACTTGATGTGACTTATGTTTGCTGACTCCTGAACTGTCACCCACTGTTAAGAGGACTGGGCTCTGATCTCCTTGATGCTGGAATCCTGGCTGCCTGCTGTCTGTGATGCCTTTTTGAAGGGAGGGAGGAAAGTAGGTAGGTCTAGGCGAGTAGAGAAGCTAAGTGACCTCAGCTGGTATTGTGTGACAAAAATCTTTTCCCTGGGGAGATGGAACACACACTTACCCAAAATAGGGAACCCATGACAGACCAAAGATACCAGCAGAGTCCATCTGCTAGATACCAGCAGAGTTCAACTTGGTGAACCAGTGAGGGTTTTAGGGTTTTTTGGTTTGGTGTTTGTTTGATTGATTGATTGTTTGTTTGTTTTTCGAGACAGGATTTCTTTGTGTAGCCCTGGCTGTCCTGGAACTAACTCTGTAGACCAGGCTGGCCTCAAACTCAGAAATTCACCTGCCTCTGCCTCCCAAATGCTGGGATTAAAGGTGTGTGCCACCACTGTCCGGCAAACCAGTGAGTTTTATTGAGGTGACTTGCAGGCTACGGGTCAGGGGTTACTTATAGGAGCAGAAATAACTCAGAGACAGCTAGGAAAACCTGGAGTATACTGCACACAGCTTGTAGGCAGCTCTGCCCCTTGGAGAAAATCCTTTCTCGGTGCCTCGGGTGGTCTAATCCTCTACCAGGCAGCTCAGCTGGTTTCTGCTTCTTCCAGGCAGCTGGTCTGATCTTAAGAGTCTTTGCAGCTTTGATTAGGAGTCTTCATTGCAGCTCAGCTTCCTTTAGCATGCCAGGGACTCTTTAGCTTTTACTTCTTATTCTGGCAAGGAGGGGGCCTAATGACATCTGGTCAGTTTCAGGGACTTCCTGAAGCTCGTTTGAGTTGTTTAACTTCTTGCTTTAGGAGCAGGATCCCTGTAGAATGGAATGTTTCAATTTCAGAGGAAACTGTTACACAATAGCTGACCCAGACTGCTTTGACTTAAGACTGTAGCCTCCTCTGACCTACCCCATTTTAGAAACATCAGGGGAGAGAGGGAAATTGAACTGCCTGTCCAGGAAACCGGTCAGGTCTGGCTCCTGGACAGAGAGAGCTGCAAGGCTTAAGGAGAATGTGGACAGCAGTCATCATTGCCAAACTGATGCTGGGTCAGGGCTGGGGCTGCTCACCGTGTTTGTTGTGCTTTCCCAGCCCCTAGGGCAGACAGCTCTCAGAGACCACCCAGCCTCTTCCTGTGCATGCAGTGCTCATGCTTCCGTGCTCCAAAGCTGTCCGGCTGCAAAGCTGAGGGGTGCCTGAGTAGAGCAGAGGGTCGGGTGTGGGAGCCCCTTCCTGGGAATTGACACAGGATACCACGCCCTACCCTCCTCTGGAACTGGTCCCCTCTGGGCAGCATCTTCTCTTACTCATAGTCAGTGTGACAGGAGGGGAAGCCACCAGAGTAGCTGTGTTCTTCTGGATGTTATGATACCATGGTCCTCATGTCTTGTCTTGTGTATAATCCAGGTCCTTGTCATTCAGGCCTCCTAGATAGTCATGAGAAATGCGTGCAGGTAGAAATGTGTTTGCCTTGGGAAAAAGAAAGAAAAGTAAACGGATTCAATAATATCCCTGAACATCTGAGGGACAGGAGAAATCGGAAACATAGTAGCTGCAAGGTGTGTGACTAGGAGTGATACTATTTCACAGAATGCCTCTAATGTTTTTAAAGAGCCATTTTAACAATGAATGCTAAGACGCGAGTCAAATATGGCAGCTCTGGTTGATTAGTTATGACTGCCCAAAGTGCAGTCGATGAAATCGATTGGTTATGTCTGCATGGGACCTATTTTAGGTTCTAGTGGGTTGCACTCAGGATTTGCTATTCCTGAGTATAGGCTGGCATGAAAAGCTGGGCCCCTCTCAATGGCTACTGCACCACTGTCCTTGCTGAGAGGAAGGAAAGGCTCCTGTTTCTCTGAGCAATGTGCTAGCATGGAATAGGAATGATCTTTGCAGTCACCTGGGCTCAGGATAATCTCAGCCCCGTTATCCACTTCTCCTTTGACTTTGGATGAGCTCTTTCTCCTGTGGTGCCTGGGTGTTTCATTTGTAAGTTAAAGCACTTGCTAAGTTGTATCCCTAAGATCAGAAATGGGTAATGGAAAGAGTCCTGCCTCCTGTGGCACATAAAGCAGTTGGCATCCTGGCTCCCTGGGAAGCTCAGAAGGTTTGCTGGGGCCATTGAGGGTGGGGAGGGGTCTTCAGTTTTTGTCCTCGTTAGGGTTTTATGGCCGAGAAGAGACATCATGACCACAGCGACTATTATAAAAGACAACATTTAATTGGGGCTGGCTTACTCTATCAGAGGTTTAGTCCATTATCATTATGGCAGGAAGCATGGCAACAGACACAGTGCTGGAGGGGCCAAGGGTTCTCCATCTTGAGCCGAAGGCAGTAGGAGACTTTATTTGGCAGGCAACCAAGAAGAGACTAGATTCCACACTGGGCATAGCCTGAGCATAGGAGACCTCAAAGCCCACCCCAACAGTGACACACTTCCTTCAACAAGGCCACACCTCCTAATAGTGCCATTCAAGCATTCAGACACATGAGTTTATGGAAGCCATTCCTGTTCAAGCCTCGGCGGTGAAGGTTGTTTTGTTTTAGGTCTCCCTGAGCAGAGTTCCATGTATGTATCTTAACTGTGGCCTTGTGGGCACATCACACAGCTGCTTGAAATGTAGGTAACTGAGAGACAAAGTTAAGAATGTTTTCTCTTGAGTAGTAGCTCAGTGGAGGTAGAAGCTGAGAACCCTGCATCCATCCTTCCCTCCGTTCCCGTTCACATACTCAACAAGTACCGGCCAAACACACTCAATCAGCGCCAGCCACTCTGGTCCATGCAATTAAAACTAGTGGATGTGAGAGGGCCACAGAGAACATGTGTGAGGAATTAGCACCCCACAGACCAGATGGGTCTCAAGGCTCTGTTGGGCTTGCAGAAAGGCTTTTCAGATTTTGCTGACTCAGCACCAACATCTTGAAACCAGAACTTTGTATTTAAGATCTAAGTTTTCACTTTCTTGGGTGTTTTCAAGATCGGAGGGCTAACAGCTGCAGCCAAGGGGTTATCAGGCCCAGTCCATCTTGGGCACGGGCACACAGAGAAGGCCCTGGCACTTTGCTCTAGACTTCTCTGCTCCCTGTCACACTATGAGGAGCAGAGTCCTTTGCATTTCTGTCTGCTGCCTGCTTGGCTCCTCACAGCTACACAGTATGCAGTCCTTAATTTTCAACTCTTCCTGGAGTGATGTGCAAAGCCTGTGACCACCAAAACCCTCACAGCCTAGTAGAGAATTCTATGCAGGAAAAAAAAAAAAAAAAAAAAAAAAAAAAAAAAAAGCCAAAGGGTGGGGGGGAGGGGCTTGACATCTGCACGGAGATAAGGGAATAACAAAGCAAAAAAAAAAAATTTTTTTTTAATATCATGGGATTGCGGTAGATCGGAATCCACAGCCTGGAGGAGGAGGTGTGGTCCGCCTTGTGCGCACACAGTGTTTGCCAGAGAACCCGCTGTCCCTGTGGGTCACAGAAAGGGGACCCTGGCTTGCATAACTGCTGACTTCCTGGGAAGGACCTGAGGTGAGGTGGGGGATGGGGCAGGAAGCCACTCTCCTTGGGAAGACCTCAGCAGGTCATATGGGAGGATCCCGTTGCTCCTGGGAGATTCAGTCAAGAGTGACAGGTTCAAGTTCAGAGACCCTGGGATTCCAGATTCTTATCAAAATAAAGCAGAGTTGAGCTGACCGAGTCCGCCCTGAAAAGCGCAAAGCCCGCCCTGGTTAATTTTCATCTTCGTCACACAGCCCATCCCCCCTGACCGACTTGATGTCCCCATCTGTGTGTGGCCATCAGCCCCTCTGCCCTGTGTGGTGGGGTGGGGTTATGCCCGGAAACTGTTCAGCCTGAGAACAATGCCTGCCCTTGGCCTGAGTCTGCAGAATCCAGCCGTAATCTACAACCCGTGAGACCTGCGAGAGATTCCATCACTTGGGATTTTACACTCTTGACCCCAGCCTGGAAGTGTCGGGGGGCCCAAGGAAGCAAGAAGAACATACACAACGTGTCCCACTGTCCAGAGCTGGAGACAGCCATCAGTCTTTTCTGTTTTAACCGGGGCTCGCCCAGCCTGGCCCATCCTGCCTGCTTATCTCCCTGCCTGCTGGGTTTGCAGTTCCAGAGTTTCAGCATCTCCTCAGAGAGGCAGTTCACAGCGTGGTCAGCAGCTGGACCAGCCTGCCCCTCCCTAGCTTGAGGCCCCGGCAGGAAACATCTCTGTGCTGCAGAGCCCCTGTGTGTAAAATGAGCCACCACTGGCATCCGCCTGTGACAACGTTCATAAAACATCGCATACGGTGGCCTGTATGTGAGAAGAGCTTTCTAAGTGTGCCACATGCTTCTGAAATTGGATGTCACTTTGTCGTGCCTCCTATAACCAGCACAGCTGCTGTAACCCCATTTACCGCATACTTAACTTTAAACCGGGCACCATGAAGGCACTTTACTTGTGGTCTTTCATTTGCTTCTCCAAATCCAACAGGGTAGGTGCTAGCACTCACTCAAACTCCAAGAGGTTAAGCAATTTGCCCAAGGTCACACAGCTAACAAGTAACAAGGTCAAAAATTTCATTTGTTTTGGGCACTTTGCATGTGAGTCTCTGTAAGTAGCTGACAAGATCTCAGCATGCCCTCCGTTCTCCTAGAGCCTCTATCTCCTTTCCTCTATGTTCCTAGCCTTTATTAAAACCTCACCAGCTATCTTCCCAGGTATGGGCCAGTGTGTGGATCAGTGGGGATTAACTGCCTGTTGCAAAGGGATAAATACCCACATGGACACCCATGATCATGATAAACTAAAAAAGCAAACCCCCAACTCTCCTTCACTCTACTGGTTAGTCCTGAAAGTCTTTTCAGCAAGGAAGCCAGAGATCCTGGTCTGGCCCCTGGCCTCTTGAGAAAGCCTTGGGAACTCCTCGGGCCTCTGAGGGTGGCAGGTGGAGCTCCTAGACCCTTCACTGCTCATAGAACAATGGGAAACCGCATGTACTTGTGGGGTGGTGGTCACTCTTCCCGGGTGGATCTGATTTGTCCCCTACTGAAGTAGGGGACAAAGATGATAGTGACAGGAAGATGGCCCAGAAAGGATTCTATAGGGTCCTCAAAGGGACTTGGAAAAGATGTACTGCAGGGTCCCCCTGTAGCCATCTCAAGCTCTCCTTGATGTCTAAGTCTTGATTCTTCATTTGCTTTGACAGCTGAAGAGATCTGTATGTGGTCAGGAGGGCAGGCTCCATAGAGGATTCCAGATGCTGGCTCTGCCACTTGCCAGCTGTGTGACTCTGAACAAATTACTTCTCTGTCCTAAAAAAGACTCATCCGCAAAATCGGGCAATAGAAACGCCCACCCTGCTAGGAGGGTTGCGGAAGACACAACCTGTACTGCCTCTGTGGTCCATTCTGCCCTGTGTGGACTGTGGTGGCGCTACTTTAGGGCAGGGCTGTGAGGAGCAGAAAGAACAATGCAGAGAGGGTAATGAGACAGAAGATGGGGAAGATGTCAGCCCACAGTGTGCTAGTCAATGCAATACAATCATTTAGAAGCCTATTTCGGGGGCAGGCGAGATGGATTGACCAGTAAAGGGACTTGCTGCCAAGCCTGGCCTAAATTCAATCCCCAGTCACTCAGTGTCTCTCTCCTCTTCCTTCTCCCACACATTCTCCCTTTCTCTCACTAGAGTGGCCCCTTTGAAGCCTGTCAGAGACTAGACTTGACCTCCTTTCCCTAGGCAAGGCCCTATAACCAGGCCTACTGCTTGTGACTACCTACCTGCACCCACTTCCCCAGAGTCTCTGGGCTGCTTTTCCTGGGGCAGAAAAACCTGCATAGGTGGCAGTAGGGTCTCTCCTACTCCTGCTGCCTCACTTCATCTCCCTCCAAGGATGTGTGGCCCCAGGCATTCACCCTAGCTATTTCCTAGCTAAGTCTGGAGTTGAACTGGGGGAAGCAGAGCTGTGTGGGCAGAAAGGACCAGCTGGTTGGAATAACGCTGAAGTTCTACACAGAAAGAGGAAGGGAGGACAGCGGCAGGGGAGGCATAGGAGGGAGTCCTACACACCCCATTTCCCCTCCCAGCCACCTACCAGCCCATCCCAAAGCACTCATTAAACGGGGGGGGGGGGGCAACTACAGACAGAGAGGGGGCAGTTTCTGCACCAAAGGGCAAGGCAGCGATGGCTGTCAGCATCCTGCCAGACAGGGAGTTCACTTCCATGGACTCTACAGGAAAGTGGTCACTGAAATTGCCCTCAGGGGATGATGGGTGGCAGCAGTTCAGCTGTGGCCTTGGGAACAAAGCTGTAGGATGAGGACTTCCGGGGTTGGGGCAGGACAGGGTTGAAGGCTTCTCTCTGGTTCTCACACTTCTGTTGCTCATATCCCCCAGCCTGCAATTTTTTTATTCTTTTAAGGATGGGATCTCACCCATTCCTGTTGGCTTTGAACTTCCTGAGTAGCAGAGGACTTTGAGTTTTCTTTGACCCGCTTGGTCCTGAGAACACAGATCTAGGAGCACCGTGATAAGTTCCTGCAATGTTGGGGATAAAACCAAGGGCCTTCTGCATGCCAGGCAAGCAGTGAGTCAACGCAGCTTCGTCCCCAGCCATCTCTCTGCCAGTCTGCACAGCTGGGTGGGGAAAGGAGGAAAAGCTAATACAAAACTATCCTGCATCTGGTGTAAAGCATGCTGGGAGCCTTTCTGCTGCCCAACAACACTAGAGCCAGGCCTTCTTGGGAAGTCAAGAAAGAGCTCTAACCCCAGGTGACTCAAGTGCCAGATCTTGTCTCCCATGCCAGTCCCTGCTGATCGACAGTAGAAAGAGTCGTGTGTACGCTCTTCAGCAGAAAGCTGCAATGACCGATGTCTTAGTCTGTGTTCTATTGCTGTGAAGAGACACCATGAGCACAGCAACTCTTACAAGGAAAGCACTTAATTGGGGCTGGCTTACAGTTTCAGAGTTTGAGCCCATTATCCTCATGGCAGGAGAGCATGGCAGCAGGCAGGCAGGCAGGTAGGCAGACATGGTAGCTAAGAGTCCAATCTCCACCCCAGGCAGCAGGGAGAGAGAGCATTGGGCCCTGGCTTAGGCTCTTGAAATCTCAAAGCCCACCCCCAGTGACACACTTCCTCCAACAAGGCCACACCCACCCAAGAGGCCACACCCACCCAAGAGGTCATACCTCCATCCTTATCAGTAGTGCCATTCCCTGGTGACCAAGCCATTCAAATAGATGAGTCTATGAGGGCCCTTCCTATTCATCCCAGCACAGCTGATTAGAGATGTCTACTGTGAGGACAAGAATGTGTGTTTCAAGAATTCCTTCACTGGGGAGACCTAAGCAATACCTCCCCTGCCCTCATAAGGCCCCAGAGACAAGTATGATTCTATGTAAGATCTTTCTGGCCCTAGTGTGTTTATTGACCTTACATACAGAGCATGGTAATGGGTTACTGGCAGGAACTTGAAATGACCCCAAAGCAGCCACATGGAAAAGTCTTTACCCAGCATGAAAGGCAGCATTCCCCTAGCTACATCGATAGGAAGTTCCTTCCCTTAACCTTCTCCAGCCTAAATATCTA
Organism: Mus musculus; assembly: GCF_000001635.26. Taxonomy (NCBI): domain Eukaryota; kingdom Metazoa; phylum Chordata; class Mammalia; order Rodentia; family Muridae; genus Mus; species Mus musculus. The sequence goes on along the minus strand of NC_000076.6, from coordinate 61,925,432 downwards.
TATATCTATATATACACATATATACATACATATATATATATACACACACACATATATATACACACATACACACACACATATATATATACATATATACACATACATATATACATATATGTATATATACACACATATATACACACCAGCACCCAAGGCTGTGGGCAGTTAGGGCAGAACTGCATACCAATGACTAAAAGGAGCAGCTGTCATCTGAGGTAAAAAGCAGTGACTGACAGTTTCATCCTCTCCTAGGAGGGGACATTGACAGTCAGGTCACTTGGCTGTGAGGAGCATTTGCCATAGCCAATCTGAGGAAGATGGTGGCTGGCCATTTTGCTTAGAGGTCTTCCTTCCATTCTGCAGTAGAGACAGACAGACGGATAGACAGATAGACGGATGGCCAGGCCCCTGGTATTCATTTTAACCTGGAAACGTCTGGAAATGTTTGTGATTGAAGAGAGCCGGACAGATGTGAGCGGTGGTGCACTAAGATGTTTAACAACCGGTTTGTGGGGTAGAAAGATGCTTTGTTGCACTACCAATTTCTATAGTGTAAATTCCACTGGAGGCCAGGTTTCAGCTGTCAACGCCTGTGTTTACAAAGCGCCAAGCTAGCCGGTACCCCCGGAGCTTGTGTCTCTAGCTGCATATGTATCAGAAGATGGCCTAGTCGGCCATCAGTGGAAAGAGAGGCCCATTGGTCTTGCAAACTTTATATGCCCCAGTACAGGGGAATGCCAGGGCCAAGAAGTGGGAGGGGGGGAGGGGAGTGGGAGGGTATGGGGGACTTTTGGGATAGCATTGGAAATGTAAATGAAGAAAATACCTAATTAAAATAAAATAAAATAATTTTTTAAAAAAGCGCCAAGCTAAGGAGAGCTGTGCATGAGGGCTCACGGGAGGCCTAATGTGCTGATCTTCAGCCGTTGTTGGATTCTCTACAGCCTTCTGTCACTCCCCTAGAGCTCGACCGGTTCCGAGCCATTACAAACTAGGGTTTGGACTCCTTTACCAGCTGTGAACATCTGGCTATAGCTAGAGGTTTCTTCACCCATAGACTGGGGTTTACTGGGTCAGACACAAAGCATGATTTGCCTCATGTGTTCCTGGGGCAACTGATCCAGGTGCTTTAACCACACACTGGCCTCAGTCCTTCCTACCAAGGTCTCTATGGCATCTCTAGACATGGCCAACTGTCCCTGGAAAGTAAAGACACCCCCAGTCCAGATGGTTCAGCTCTGCAGACAAACTATGATGTACTATATAAATAACTCAAGGTCTTTGGAGAGTCTGGGGTACCCAGCATCTGTCCTGGTAGAGATGGGCAGGCAGAGGGAGTAAGAAACAGGACTCAGACTCCAGTTTCTTGGAGCCCAACAGTCAAGCAGGCTCAGAACATGGCTTGGGTGACCTTGAATTGAGAGCATACTGTGACTCTGCACTAGCTAGGACCAGGACCAGGACCAGGACCAGGACCAGATCTGGAGAGGGCAGAACCTTCCACCCTTAAGGACCTCCTGATTCCAGCATGGAAAGCACTAGATTCATAGAGGCCAGATTCAAAGCCAAGCTAGGCAGTGTAGAGTTTAAAGCTTAAAAAGTAAGACTGGCTAAGACTTGCAAGCCAGGCCAGGCTGTGGTGGTGCACGCCTTTAAACCCAGCACTCTGAAGGCAGAGGCAGGTGGATCTCCAAGTTAGAGGCTAGCCTGCTCTACAGAGAGAGTTCCAGGACAGCCAGGACCACATGGAAAGGTCCTGTCTTTAAACAAGAACAGAAACAAAAAGAGCCTAGGTGCTGTCTAAGGTAATAAGCCACCATTGCCTGTAGTGGATGCTTGTGAATGCAGCCCAACTTTCTCCGAACATCATGGGATCTTTATTTTAGCTTAATTTTTTTGTAACTTGATTGCCCGGTGCTCCCCTCTGATGACAGCAGTATTGTGATAGGCTGTCAGGGGAGTAAACAAAAGGCTTGAAAGCTCAGACTCCACCTCAGCGAAAAGGGCTACCACTCCCAGCCCAGGCTTGTCCCAAGAGCAGATGTCATGTCACAGAAGCCTAATTAGCGCTATGCCTTGTGCACCCCATGCAATGCTGGTTAGAATAATTAGTGATTTGGTGAATGAATAAAGGGCCCTGAGCACTTGGTAAATGTTGATTCAGTGAATGAATGAATGACTTCTCCTACCACAGGCATTTTCCCAGGGTTCTCACCATCCAAGGCTCTTTGACTCTTCCTCGGCTCTCTCGAGTAGGATACTCTAACTTCTCAGCAAGAGGAAATGAGCTATTCATCTCTAAGTCACCAGCGATCAGCCTCAGGCTTCTAGATAACACATAGGTCTGGGTCTTGTTGCTGTTTCTGTTTAATGCAATTTTACTTCCTCTAAGGGCTTGCCTGTGTGTTCTTCATCTTTATATAGCTGTAGCCTGGTGAGAATCTATGGAAAAAAGGCCGCTCAGAATTCTGGCTGTCCCAGGTTTCTTCACAGGGTCTGGTTCTGCTTGTCTATTTAGAAGAGGCAAGACTGCCTTGTTCAGAGAGGCCAAGGTGACAGGTGACAGGTATGAGGAACACTGTCTTAGACAGGTTTCTATTCTGGATGTCTGCTGTGGACCATCCCTGGACATCCTGTTACATCCCTCTTCATCCATCCTGGGTGACCTGGGACAATCTACCTCACTCTCCCATCAATCTACTGTCCCCGGCCTACAGCAGGCACAGGTGCCTTCTTCCTGCTTCAGATGGGGTGATGTGGACAGCCAGCTCACAGAGTCCCCTCCTCAGGTCATAAGCGATGGTGCATTTGTTCAGAGGGTCCCGGATGAGGAGTGCGGAGGCTGAGTGCTGTTCATATATTCGCCCAACCGCCTTGGCTCCTCTATCCTAGTCTGTCTAAAGCAGAGTTGATGATGCTTTGAAGTGTCTGTCCTCTGAGTGCCTGGACAGAGAGATGGGCCAGTTGTGAGTCACGTGACTGATTGAGTACAGACATGTGACATGACAGCCCTAGCACACGCTGTCAAAGGGTCAGCTGCCCAAGCACTGCTCACTGAACACAGCACCGGGCAGGGGCTCTGCTGTGGAATCCAGGTATCGCCGCTGCGGGCCTGGGCAGTGGTAGGAGGTAGGAGGGCAACCGTTGGATTCTCCCTTGACCTTCCAGAAGGATCCATCAGAATGATGGCAGTCTTCCCCACCGATAGAAATGTGTTTGTCGAGGACAAAGCCTCATCTGTCAACTTTCTGAGTCTATTCCACGCCAGCTCTCTCCAGCCACCATATGTGCCCTGAAAATCAAACTCAGGTTATTTATAGGGGTTTACCCACTGAGCCACCTACGGAGCCACTTATGGAGCTGCCCACTGAGCCACCCCATCCTCCTACGCAGTCCAGTTGCTTTCCTTGGTGCTGTGGCAAGATCCCTAAGCTAGCAACCTCAGGAAGGAAAACTTGCTTTGGGCTCACGGTTTGGGGTGATCATTCATTATCGGGGGTTGGGGTTGGGGCAGGCATGGTAGCAGGAGTTTCCTGTCAGTAGTAACACAGTGGCCGTGATCAGGACACAAAAGCAGAGGATGAATCTTAAAACTTCCTCCTGGACACGCTCGGAGAGGTTGGTCTCCTATGTGATCCTAGATTCCATTAGTACTAAACACCCCCAACCTGCCCCGGCCCCTCCCCCACTGCCACAATCTTACAGCACAGCATCAAGGTAGGGGCTTCCTCCTCACTTAAGTCCCTATGAGTGACAGGTTGTGGGTGGTAAGAGCTTGGCAAAGCAGGGTCCCCTGGGAGCTATAGAGAAGCCCGACAGAGAGCTACAGGTGGTCCTACAGGATACACTCATTCTGAGTGAAGGGTACGTGGTAGAAATGAGTCAGAAGTATTCCTGGTTTACAAGTACCTGGCAGGTCCCCCAACTAAAACATCCCCCTATATCATGAGAGGCATCCCCCAATTTTGCAAACTGGGAGTCAGGGCCCTGTCAGACCTGGATAGGCTCGGCACAGCTGCCCTTCATATGCCTGAACCATCCAAAAATTCCTCCAGAGTTCAATTTTGTCATTGTTGAATACTTGTCCCCCAACCAGGAGACGCAGACTACCCAGGCAGCTTTTTTTTTTTTTTTCTTTTGGAGCCGGTGGCAGGTTCTGGATGACATTCTCCTGTCCCTCAGCCTGATAGGTCCCAGATGCTCTCCCTCCCTGACCCACACTGCCCCCAGCCTGTTCTGGAACCCTGCCATCTGGCACAGGGCTTCCTAGCCACTATCCCCCCCAACCCCCCACCGGAACACGATGACTTGACAGAGGCCAGCGTGAGACGGGGCCGTTTCTTCCTGGATGGGGACCAGAACACACACAAAAAAACCCCGATACTGGCAGAGGAGAGAAGAGAGAAGAACTTGGCTTTGGGGTCATAAGGAGCTGGGACAGTGGGGGGAACATCAGGCAAACCATGCTGGCAGAGCATGAAAGACAAGAGCAATAGCTAAGTTGATATGGTCAGATCAGCAGGGGTGGAGGGAACACACAGCTGGGACCCCCTCCCCAGGGGCTGTGGGGGTTCCATAGCTCCTGTCTTCAGAGATGCCATTTAGGCTGCCTTCCTTTCCTGCCCTCTTGGCTCCCACCCACCCTTACAATGCTTGAACTTGTTAGTAATGAGACAGGGCTGTTGAAGTCCAGTGCAGGAGGAGGGAAAGTGGATGGGGGCGGGGTGGGGGGAGTGGGGCGGGGAGTCTCTCTGGGCCCGAGACAGAGAAGTGGGGGTGTCAGGAAAGCAGCAGTGGGCGGCAGACCCAGGAGGGCAAGACATCTGACTCAAAGCCTAACAGAAACCAGGCCAGGCTGATAGACATCAGGCTGAGAGGGGAGGGCTGGAGCGTGCCCCCCCTCAGCCCCCGCCCCCAACTCGCTCCTTTTGCCAGTTTTCCATTGCACATCCTGAGAAAGCCTGCAGGCGTGGCGAGCAGGCAACACTGTCCGTCCATCTCTCCAGCACCTCTTCTGGCCTCTCTGAAATGCTGGCAGGTCCCCAAGAATGCAGTTTGACAGGCAGGAAGGTAAGGGGTGGTGACCAGTAGACCCCTCTCAGGGCTGGGCCTGGGGTCCAGACCCTTGCGTTTCTCATCCAATCATAAAAACATGGAGAGAAAATAAAGAGGAAATGAAATACGCTGGCAAGAGTGAGCTAGGAAAAGACAAACTTTGAAGACCAGATGGAAACCTCTTTGCCAGAAAACTTCTTGGATATTGTTTCTAAGGTGACCTCCCCACCCCCTCCCTCTGGTGGCAGGGATACTGACCAGCCCTTTTCTCTCTCTTTCAGGACCTCCTGTAAGTACAGGCTGCAGCTGGTTCCCGTGTGTGTGCCTCAAAGGCCTGTGTCGTCTCTGGTAACAGGGCCCTGGGTGGAGCGCTGACAGCCAGTCCCCTGCTGTCCTCCGGGAGAGTACTTCTGCACACAATCAAGGATCCACTGAGGGATGTCTGTCTGTCTGTCCTTCATTTCATTCTAGAAGGCTAACTTATCCCTTATTGGCCTGGCTATTTTGTCTCTCTTCCCCACTCCCAAACACACACACACATCCCACCACTACGGAAAGATCACCCTGTTACATTTTACCTTCCTCCCCCAGTGTCTTTGTCCCATAAAGAAAGCAGGTCAGGGCACAGCTCCAAGCTGGGGCGATACTCAGTAGTGCCATCCACACCCCTGCGTGGGCAGTTCCATTCTGGCCAGGCCCCGAGGGGGCAGCTGAGGCTGATGGTGGCAATGGCACTAGAGGCCACATGTCCTGCTTTCTGGGCCTTAGTCCCAGGGTGAGCAGGGAGCTGGAACTCTTCCAGTCCTGGAGAAGAACCCAAGGAAACACCTCCCTAAGGTAAAGGACCCAAACCCAGAGTCACATGCTCTTTGAGGGGCAGCATTTGATAGTTCTACAAAAGACCCGAGGATTCTGGGGGGACCTGAGAACTGGCTCTGAAAGGGCCCAGCGCCTTCACATCAGATCTTTCTCAAGGTTACTGAAATCTACCCCACCTGCCCCTTTTGACCTACCCTCCTGAGTTGCTAGGAGGTGGCTTTGGGGCTGTGAGGACCCAGTGGAAGCCCAAGGAAGAGAGTCCCCTACTTGTGAATGCAGTGCACCTGACTCTTAAAGAGACAGTTACTTAATACTCTGTGGTTACCTTGAAGTCCCAACCCTTGCCCCCACCCCCAAGAATCCCGCCACCACCTCATCTGCTAGGGCTTGGATGGCAGAGCGGCCAGGGAGGGAAGTCATTATCATGGTTATTTTGGGGACATCAAGTGGCCATTTCTGTCACCCATCTTCCAAAAGAAGTGGCATTGCCTGGGGATGTGGTTGAGTTGGTAGCGTGCTTGCCTGGTGTGCATGGAGCTCTGGGTTCAATCCCTGAGTAAATCCCAGCACTTGGGAGGTAGAGACAGGAAGATCCAAAATTTAAGACCACCCTCAGCAACACAGGGAGTTCAAGGCCAGCCTGAGCACCTAAGACTTTGTTCATTTTAGGAACTATGACAGGCCACCTGCTGGGATGGGGTCATGTATCCTCTCCCTTTTTTGAAGGCAACAATCCATACCTGCCCCATCCTGAGGACACTCCAGAGGTGGCGTTAACCCTGTATCCCTCGACAGAACTTTAGTATCTATCTTAGTCAGGATTTTATTGCTGCAACAAAACACCATGACCAAAAAGCAAGCTGAGGAGGAAGGGTTTACATTTACAGATCATAGTCCTTCAGTGGAGGAAGTCAGGACAAGAACACAAACAGGGCAGGAAGCTAGAGGCAGGAGCTGATGCAGAGACCATGGAGGGATGCTGCTTCCTGGCTTGCTCCTTGTGGTTTGCTCAGCCTGCTTTCTTACAGAGCCCAGGGATGGCACTGCCCATAATGGACTGGGCCCCCTCCATTGGTTACTAATTGAGAAGGTGCCTTACAGCTGTATCTGATGGAAGCATCTCCTCAACTGAGGTTCCTTTCTCTCTGATGACTCTAGCCAGTGCAGCGTCCTGAGAGTTGTCCCAGTTTGTCTGGCAGGTTGTTCCCAGCCAGAGTGGGTACTACGACCCCTGGATTCTGAGGACTGGCAAGAGAAGTGGGTTTTGAGTCCCCGTTTACACTCTCTACCTGCCTGAGCTGTGTCCTTCCTTGAACTCTCAGTCCTGATGCAGATGAAAGACCCCGGTGCCTTGTCCCCACTCTGACTAACAAAAGCCTAAAGAGCAGAAGCAGGAAGATGGTAAGACGCATCCTCAGCCCTGTTCTCTTTGCTTTCTGCAAAGTAAGGATGTTGGCGGCCAGAGGTGAGGGCTGCACGGATGGCCATCTGTTACCCTGTGGGCAGTCTCTCGGGCTGACTCTGTACTCCAGTGGGAATAGACAGGTTCCTGTGGGCACAGGGTTGGCACTCACCATGGAGGATCCATTGATGTGGTAGCAGAAATTATCAAGGAGGAGCAAATGTCCTTTCCCACTGTCCCCACCCTAGTATCCAAGATAGAAGCCTGCCCCGCCCTTCCCCATCATTTGAGTTACAGGAGCACACAGCACCCTCTGGTTGTTTTTAACTCCATAATCCACGTTAATTTATTCATTTATTTCAATCCTACCTTCTTTTGGGGGAACGGGATTTAAAACTATGTCCTAGTTAAGTTTTTGTCAATTTGACACAAGCTAAGGTCATCTGGGAAGAGGTTCTTCTGTTGAAAAAAACAAACAAACAAAAAAAACCAAAAACAAAAAAACCTCCATCAGCTTAACCTGTAAGCAAGTCATTGCCTTGGTTAGTGATTGGCGAGGGAGAGAACGCAGCCCACTGTGGGCAATGCTACCGGTGGGCAGGTGGTCCTGGGTTGTATAAGAAAACAAACTGAGCAAGCCATGGGAAGCAAGCCAGTCAGTCAGTCAGTCAGTCAGCAGTGCCCTCCTGTGGCCTCTGCCTCCGTTCCTGTCTTGAGTTCCTGCCCTGACTTCATGATGGACTGAGAGCTTGATGTGTAAACCAAATAAGCCCTCCCCACTTGGTCTTTTTTTTTTTTTACTACTGCAACAGAAAAGCAAACTAGCACAAGCTAGGTAAGATATAGGAGTGAGGAATGGAACAGAAGAGGTAGAAAACAGACTCACGCCCCCTGTTGGTTGGATCGGGAAAAATGCAAAACTCTACAGTTAGGCAAGCATAGGCCTCTCCATGACGCATGGCTTTTCCTGGTCCTGTTCCCCTCCCCGACCTGTTCCCGTCTAATAACGGCTCATGCCAGCAGCTCGGTGTTTGTGGCACACTAGCTTATTTCATCGTAAAAGACGGGCGTTACCCGGTTCCTGCTCTCCCATTTTCAAGCTGAAGAAACAGAGGAGGCACAAGGGCACCAAGCCTCTTACTTCCCATCACCCTCACTTGTCACATAGTAAGCGTAGAGCCAAGACCGTGCACAGATGGTTGGCTACACGGTGCTTGCTCCTAATCCAGAAGATTCCATCTCTGCTACTGAAACACCTCCCCGTGTGCCATCATAACTCAGGCTCAGCTCTCTGCCTTGTAATTTAAAATCTTGTTTTCATATACTGTATCTTAATCATGTTTCTCCTAATTCCTCCCAGATCCTCCCCCCCCCCACCATCTACCCAACTCTTATGTTCTTTTCTTTCTCTCTTGCTTGCTTTCAAAAACAAACAAGAAACAAAAATAAAAACAAGCAAGAGACACATACAAAAAACCCACAAAGACACAAATCAAACAAGCAGAAGACCCACAGGACAAAAGAGAAATGCCAGAAAAAAAGCCAAACGAAACAAAAGATCAAAAAAACCCCAAAAAACAAAAAAACCCAATAACACCACTGAATTTACTTTGTGTGGGCCAACTACTCCTGGGGGTGAGGCCTGTGCTTAAGTGTGCTTGGTACAACCAATGACGCTCCATTGGAGAAAAACTGATTTTTCCCTTTGCCATTGGGTGTAGTAAATATTTAAAATCCCCGCACAGGCCTTCTCCTCTGCCTTAGGCTATTTATGTTCCCGGATGAAAGACACACGAGGCCTTTATAAGTTAATTTGCCTTGTGCCGCACAGTAGCTGGGCAGCTGCCTGCCCTCCATGCTGTTAGAATCTACTTTCCTGTCAACAATCCCAAGTGAAGAGAACTTACTCTTTACTGTGTTCCATCTGGGCTGCTCTTAACTCCAATTGGGCAGCCCTCAGGGCCGGACTTTCTCTGCCCTTAGCCCAGGGTGGCTCTCCTCCTCCCTCCTGGGGATTCTTCCTCTTCCTCCTCTTCCTCCTCCCCTCTCTCCTAAGCTCCACCTATGTCTCTTCTGCCCAGCTATTGGTTGCCGGCATCTTTATTTACCAATCACAATTAGCTGGGGGAGGAGTGTTCCTCAGTGTCTCACCAGGGTGCGGGGGTGGGGGGGTGGGGGCTCTCCTGCAGACAGTTTTGGAGGATCCAAATTAAGGTTAGAATGCAAGCAGCAATAAGCCAGCCCACCACAATTGGATGCCATTTGCAGACAGCTTCTTGGTTAGGGGTAGGACCCTGTGTCTACTTCCCCTGTCAGTTCTGGGACCCCATCTCATCTGGCCTGAGTCTGCGCAGATTTTGTGAATGTTGCCACAGTCTCTGTGAGTTCATATACATTGGTCTGTTTTGTCTAGGGGACGTTATTTTCTTGGAGTCAGCCATTACCCCTGGCTCTTTAGAGTCTTTCTGTTCTTCTTGGGTATAGATTACCAAGCCTTGGGGAGAAGGGTTTGATGGATGTTCCAGAGTCTCTTGATCTATGCATAGTGTCCAGTTGGATTCTCTGTGTTAGTTACGAACTACTGCAAGGAGCAGCCTCTCTGACAGGGGCTGAGCTGACCTATGGCTATAGCCATATGTTGTTTTATTGCTATATTCTTTTATCAGAATAATAGTAGTAGGTGTTTGTCTTGGGCCCATGACCTATCTGCTCTCAGGTTCTGTGTGACCCAAGTGGTGTCAGGTATCCCGGAGTGGGTCTTAAATCAGAAAAAAAAAAAAAAGTGGTTGGTTACTCCTATAGCACTTATGCCACTGTTGCTCAAGTGTATCTTGCAGGCAGTGTGTCATTGTGGGTGTCAGGGTTGACAGCTGAGTTGGTGTTTACCTTTCTCCTCTGGTTATGTGCAGAGTACCTCCCAGTACCATGAACACTAGTTAGGGACCAGCTTGACGCCTCTGGTTTCAATGGTATAAGTAAGTGTTGTCTTCAACAACAGCTCCTTACCTTCGGTTGAAGAGAGCAACAGATGGCCTTGGCCTGAGATGTTTGCATGTTCCTATGAGGCCCCTTTGGACATGGAGGTTCTATTCGATGGCATAAGATGTCTCATGGAGGGAAGCATTCTCTTCCATTTGGTGACTCTATTAGGATCCTTTCATGTATGTTTATGTTTTAAGAAGCTTCTATGTACTGTGTTTGGCTTCTGACCCCTGAACAAGACCTAGGTGCATATTTTACATATCAAAGCAGGCCTGGACTCCAGGTCCTGGATTCCCAGAATTCCTCAGTCCCTACCTGGCATACCCTGAACCCAACCCTGAACTTTCCAATCCAGGGGCTGGGCTGCCCTTCACACAGAGGCTCTTCCATATATAATCCAGACATTTTGCGCTCTCTCTCTCTCTCTCTCTCTTTCTCTCTTTCTTTTTCTTCTTCTTCTCCTCTTCCTCCTCCTCCTCTTCCTCCCTCCCTCTCTCTCCCTTTCCCTCTCTCTCTCAGCACCCCTTCTCTTTCTCTTCCCCCTCCCTTCTTTCCCCAAGGTGACTCCCCAGCCTCAATCCTTGGGACTAGTGAACTCACACGAGAGCAACTTTCCAATAAACCTGCCTTTAATATAATATAATCTGCTTTGAATTGGCTCATTTCACTGGTGGAGAAATAACCTATGATACAGTAGCAGGCTTCCATATGTTTTTTTAGATGGCCTTTAGTATCCCCCCATTCCCTTACAATTTAATCCTATTCCAGTTCCCCTTCTCCCCACCCCCACCCCACCATAACACTATATTCTATTTCCCCTCTCTTGAGAAATCCTCTCCTCTGCTAGTTCCTTACAAGATACCTAACCTCTATGGTTATTCCGATTAAAACATACATATTGAACACAGAAAAGCTAACATCCACATATAAGAGAAAACATATTTGTTGTTGGGGTCTGGGTTACCTCGCTCAGGATAATTGTTTCTTGTTTTATCCATTTACCTGTGAATTTGATAATTTTATTTTTCTTAACAGCTGAGTAATAGTCCACTGTGTAAATATACCTTTTTTGGGGGGGGTGAATACACTCTAATTTCATTATCCGTTCATTAGTTGATGAACATCTAGGCTGTTTCCAATCTCTGGCTACTACAAACAGAACAACAGTGAACCTGAATGAGCAAGCATCTCTGGAGTAGGATGTAGAGTCCTTGGGTAGATGCCCAAGAGTGGGCTAGCTAGATCTTAGAGTAGATCAATTCCCATATTCCCCAGGAACTGCCACATTGATTTCCATAGTGACTGTACAAGTCTGTACTCCTACCCACAATGGCTGAATGTTTCCTTAACCCCACATCTTCACCAGCATGAACTGTCATTTGTTTTATTGATCTTGGCCATTTTAACTAGATAAGATGAAACCTCAAAGTAATTTTAATTTGCATTTCCCTGATGGCTAAGGATGTTCAACATTTCTTTGTTTCTTAGACACCTGTGTCTCATGTTTTGAGGTTGTTTTTTAAATTGGGTTACTTGTTTCCTGGTGTTTAGGCTGTTTGGTTTGTTTGTTTTTTAGTTCTTTATATATTTTAGATACTAGCCCTCTATCAGATGTATAGTTGGTAAAAGACTTGCCCTATACTAGGTGCCGCTTTGCTCAAATGACAGTGTCCTTTGCCATATAAAATTTTTTCAGGCTTATAAGATCCTATCCATTAGCTAGCTGTTGGTCTTACTCTTCTATCAGACTCTGGATGTCTGGTCATGTGTTAAGGTCCTAGGTGCGTTTGGAGCTGAGTTTTGTGCAGGGTGATAGATGTGGATCTATTTGCATTCTTCTACATGCACACATCCAGTTTGACCAGCACCATTTTTTGAGGATACTGTCTTCTTCAATGTGCATTTTTGAGGTTTTGGTGAAAAATCAGGTGTCTGTGGATATATGAAATTGTGTTTGGATATTCAGTTCAATTCCATTGATCAACTCAATTCCATTGTCAACATGTCCGTTTTTATGTCAGTGCCATGCTGGTTTTATGCCTATAGCTCTGTAATATAGCTTGAAATCTAGAATGGTGATACCTCTAGCAGTTCTTTTATCATTCGGAATTGTTTTAGCTATCCTGAGTTTTGTTGTTGTTATTGGTGGTGGTGGTGGTGGTGGTGGTGGTGGTGGTGGTGGTGGTGGTGGTGTGTGTATCTATGAGGGGGTTGTCTTAGCTATTCTGGGTTTTTGGTAGTGGTGGTGGTATGTGTGTGTGTACACTTACATGCATGCTTGCACATGCATATGTGTTTCTTTATGAAGTAGATGGTTTTTTCAATGTCTGTATTGGTATTCTGATAGGGATTGCATTAAATCTATAGCTTACTTTTAGTTGGATGGCCATTTTTACAATATTAGCCCTACTGATCCATGCAGGCTGGGCTCCTAAGAGTATCCCAGAAGTCTCTCCCCTCTTGGAAGCTGTCAGTGTAGAAGCACAGCATCCCTCTCAGGTCAGACCCATCTGAAGTCAGGGTCCAACTCTAGAAAGACACCACTCTCTCAGGATTTTGCAGGTTCCTAAGGGTTTTCCACGATGTATTGCTATGATAGATAACATAATTGATAGACTAATAATTAGGTAATTTCTATTTATTTATGCATTTACTGATTTTGAGAAAGTCTTACTCTGTAGCCCACGTTAGCCTAGATTTCATTGTCCTCATGGCTCAGCCTCCCAAGTGCCAGGATGACTCCAGCCTGACACATGCCTAACTGGTGTTCTCCGATACTTTTGTCTGTTGGCTTCTAGGAAGCAGAAAAACAAAACAGCGCCCAACCCCAGGGCTGACCCATCATGGACTGGGTGATCTTATTATGCATTCTCATACACCAAAACAAATCCCACTGTCTCCCTCATAATCCTCTGTAGGTTTTCCCCTTCTCTTCTCCCATGCCATCAGTATAGATGGGGTCAGTGCACCAGGGGCATCATGGCTGATGGCAGGCTCTGCCTGCCCTTGGCTTCTCTTATGTAATGGAATAGGTTAACATAGGGTCTGGCTGTCTCTCATCCCTTTCCTTTCCCAGTCAGGTCCAGTAGGCTCAGCAGCTGAAGGAAGGGCTCAGAGATGGAATGGGGTGGGGGAGGGAGCCAGCCGAGCTAATGAGAGCCCAAGCCCTAGTGACCCTTGAGTCATGAGAAGGGACAGATCATCTTTCCGTCTCCTGTTCCTATTCCTGGGCCTGGCATATAGGAGGTCCTGCTTCCCTGGTTTTATGGATGGATAGCTGGCTGAAAGGAAGCCCTCATCCCCGTCTAGTTATTAAAATAACAAGCTCCTACCGTGCAGGGGACTTCCCTAAGGTCACAGCCAAATAGGGGAATGTTACCTTGTTAAACTGTTTGTAATTCTGGCCTGGGTTTAACTTCATTCTCCGTCTCTTTCTTTCAGGGTCCCACTGGAAGACCTGGACTCCCAGTAAGTAACTCATTTCTTCTCTCTCTGCCTCCCTTTCAGTGAGCACTAAGCCCAGGACCCATGGGCATTTCAAGTGCTCTCCCACTGACCACACCCCAGTCCCATTATCTACTTTCTCAGTCCGTTGACTGCCTAGGTTGGATGGCCATTTCTCACAATTCTCTGAGCATGACCTTCCTCTGGAGTCTCTAATCCGTGGTTGAGGGTGAAACCACACCCACCGCTCCATGGTAGAACACTGGAGAGTATCTGGGGTCTGTGGCTGTAGCTTTTGGCTTCTCTCCTGGGGTATTGTGCATGCAAACCTAGCAGCAGACCCTCCCAACATCGGAGCTATTGTCCAGATAGATAGTTCTGTAATGAGGGACCAGAGCCACTGGCCCAAGTCCTTGGGTCATTCCCAGCCTTCTTCATGGCAGATGACATTCAAACCACTGTTCTAGTTTTTCTGTGCCCTCTAGGGAATGGTAGACTCAAAAACCTTTGTTTTTCTCCAGTTACCATAAGAAGGCCATGCTGAGTAACCATAGGGACTTCAGGCAAAAGTGGGCAGAAGTCATGTGACTAGCCATCTTGTCAACTGATGAGTAGCCACCTGAAGCTTTTACAGGTGCCAAACATTCCGGGCATCCCCAGCCTTGATTGCTGGATAACTCAGAGAAAACTAGTATCGCTCAGAGAAGTGATCACTCAATTTAGTGATGGGAGAAAAAAGGGCTCTGCCTCAGAAGGATAAAATGCATCGTCCAACCTGTCTGAGGTCAGCAGTGGAGGCTGAGCCCTTTTAAGTCCACTGAGCACAGGAGTTTCTTGTGGCCCTTGCCTGGCATTTATTTGAGTGCCATCTTTAAAGTCTTCTAAGACATTATTCTGTGGGATCCAGCTTCAATAAATGAGATTGATTATAAACACTGTGGGTTTTGGAGCAGGGCATGGCTCAGGCAAGATGCTGTAACCAAGCAGGGGGTTAAGGAAGGTCACTGATGAGGGTTTGAGGTAGGGCACAAAGGAGACATCTAGGTAGGGTATGGGAGGGATGCAGGGGTGGCAGAGGCGTTCAGAGGACACCTGTTGATACCTGTCTTCCCTTAGCTGAAGGCCACTTTCCACTGGATTCTAGAACCTTCTGAGTGTGAATTATACTGTAACTTTTAGGCCAATCCAATAGCTTCTAGAATCAATGACCAGCGACTTTCTTTAGTAAAATACACAAGGAAGAAGGCTCAGGCCCAAAAGCAGAGAAGTTCCCAGTGCTGAAGCTCAAGAGGACAGTGACTTTGTCCGTGAAACCTAAGCAGGGGGTGGGGGTAGTCAGATGACAGAGAAGAATGTGGGCAAGTTTTTGGCTTTTTTTTTTTTTTTGGTCTTATAGCATCCACCTTTAAAAGGCATTTAGGGGGCAGTTCACAGAGTGTGGGATGCTGCTGAGTTTCCAGCTGCTGGCCTTTGCATGCATCTCCCCAACCTGAGCATTTTATGGCCAGGGCTGCAAAGAACATTACTTTCCAAATGAAAGGAAAAATAATCACACACACTCACACATACACACACACACACACACACACACACACACACACACCCTGGAATATCATTCAGAAGCCCGGGAGCGAGTGGACGGTGAGGTTGCTGGAGCCAGAGCTGATGACAGGCATGAGCCTGGCACATGCTTGATAGGAGGGGCAGATCCACTGGCTGAGGGTCTGAGCTTCCACGTGAAGGGTTGTGGGGTGACCCATCGGCAGGTGCACGAGTGTTGGCCCTTTGTTAGGATATAAAGCACAAGAAGTGTAAACATGTGCATAGAACCAAGGAGCTGTGGGTTCCAGCTCTAGTCAAGGCCATTTTGCTTAACATTTACCAAATGCCAAGTTCTTGGTGTGAGACAGCAGCATCCCATGGGGAACTCGACGACCGGCAAAGCTCCCATTCTGCATCTTCCATTCAATAGGCTGGTGCTCAGGGAGGACGGGGAAACCATCAGTGCTTACAACCAGCACTATGCCATTCTTAGCAAAGACACAGTGCTCTGCTCAAAGATACTCTGGACCTTGACAATGTAAGCCTAACAGGAACTGACAGCATTTTGCGTGCATCCCACATATGTTCTGGGATGTTGCTCGATGCTTTTTCCCTCTTTGAGATCAGCAGATTCAGAGTCACCCTCAGAACTCCTCCCACCCCCATACACATTCGGGGGGGGGGGGGGGCAGGGGCGGGGGGGGGGTTCGGTGCAGGCTTCTCCTGCCTGGCAGGCCAGGCATCATCTTACCTTCCTCACCCGGTTGCTCCCCATCCTTTGAGGCTCCACCCCAGATTTTTATGATGTCTGCATGTCTATGATTGCAAAAAAATATTTTCTACTGAATGGGGGAACGAGTGAAACTTTGTAAGCAAATTTCCAGAGCTAGAGGATGTAACCCTGGCTACAAAACAAAGTATCGAAATCCACAAACTGGAGCAGCCTGGGAGGAGAGGGGGCAGGGTGGGACACCAGAGCAGGAGAGGGAGGAGCCGGGGAGCATGGGCATTGCTTCTCTGGCTCTGGCAGACAGCCCTAGGGCTGTCATTGGTCCTTCTGTCTTGCTCTGTGCCTTAAAGCAAGGATAATGACTCCTAAGCCCATTCTGGCTGTCACTGATGGGCTGCAAAAACACAAGCCTGAGGGAGAAAGGGCTTCAGAGACTGAGGTCCAGAATGACAACCTCCACCTACTGCAACCTGTATTCCGCAGCACCATGCTTGCGTACAGAAAACAATAGGTGAGAGATGAAAGTCTGACTCAGTCCGGGCATTGAGGCCCTGGCCTAGTTGGTGATGTCTCCTGGCAGGTCCATCGGTGATGTCCACATGACACTTGGTGCCACTCTAAATGTTTTCCTAGCTGCTCCAACAAAGCTGGCTAGCCATGTCCTCAAGTTAGGTGTACACAAGCTTGTGGGATACTCTGGCAAGTGGCAGCCACACTAACTGTTTCCACCTCCTTCATCAGGGGGACAAGGGTGCCATCGGGATGCCTGGACGTGTGGTGAGTTGGCTCATGTGTCCCTGCTTGGGGCGCCATCACTTGCTTCTCCAAGCTGGCTTGTCCTCCATGCATGGTGAAGTGCTGCACAGAGCTACATCAGGAGAGCCAAGGAAGGGGACAGGAAGACATTTTATTCCAGCCTCCAGACTGAACAGAGCAGCATCTAGCAGTTCATCTGCACACACAGCTTCAGTTACTGTGGTCAGATATTTCAACTGCATCTTAGGAAACACTGTTAAACTTGTTCTATTTTATTGCAAGGTATCCTTTTTAAATGTTCTTGCTGGGCCTAATTTATAAAATTAAAGTTTGACATAGGTACACACATATAGAAAAGATGTAGTACACATAGGGTCCCATACACACCATTGTTCCTAGCACCCACTGGGGACTTGGAATGTGTTCTCCTGGGAGACACAGGGACTAAGTAAGTACGCTGCAGAAAGTCATTGTTCCTCCAGGTCCTCTTAAGGGTGAATGCAGTTAATGTTTGCTTTTGTAAAGAGAGAGATGAGAGCTCTTGGTCAGAAGATATGAGAAGGCTAGCCCTAGACATTGAGTCCCCAGCACCTGGGCTGTCCTGTCAGCCTCAGGTTGAAGGGCTCCTGGGGCAGGATCCATGGTTCTCAACCTGTGGGTCTCGACCCCCTAGAAGGTTGAGTGAGCCTTTCACAAGGGATCACCTAAGACCCTGCATATCAGATGTTTTACATCACAATTCATAACAGTAGCAAAATTACAGTTATGAAGTTGCAATGAAAATAATTGGTTGGGATCACCAGTATTAAAAGCTCAAAGCGTTAGGAAGGTTGAGGACCACTGGTCTAGACAGACAGAAGCCTGGGTTAGTAAAGAGCATCCTGAATTAGGATGGACATGGACACAGGGCTGCCCTCCTCTTCTTACCGCTAACATCCCACCTCCAACATGATTCCACCGCTATCTCTGCTGGCTTTGGCTGGGACCCTCGCTGCTGTGCTGGCATTCGCCTTAAGCATGACTGTGACATCTGTGTATGGATTTGCATGGCTGGAGCAAGCATGGAGTTGGGGGTACCCAGAGTTTTGCTAGTACCCACACCCTGCTGGGCTGTGAACCAAAGGGCCTTCACACACCAGCTCATTAGGCCCTCGAGTGAACTGTCTAAGCAGAGGTACAATCTCCATCCCACCCCACCCCCACCCCACCCCCAGCACTCCCAGGAGAAGAAGCCCAGGCTCTGAAGGTAAATGTCTTTCTCAAGGTTACACATTAGGAAATGAGGAAGCAAACACTTGATTACAGGCAACCAGGCTGCAAACTTGTATCCTTGACCAGGGGTGGTCCACCCCTAGCATCAGAGCTGAAAGAAGGAGCTGACTTTAAACGGATGCCTCAGAGGCCTAGAACATTCTAGAGCTTGGTTCAAGAGCTCCATGCAACCTGTGAGTTGTGAGGCCACCTCTGTGGTACTGGAGGAGGGGGTGGGGTGGGGTGTTGTCACATCAGTTGATGTCATTTTATCCAACATTTACCCTATTCCTAGCATAGGCTTTCTCTAAGTGGTATCTCACAGGGACTTCAGCATCCTCAAAGCTCTTGTCCACTGCGCCCTCACCTGCCCCTCCATACACATACTCAGCAAGGCTTGGTACCCAGGAAGAGTGAAAAACCAGTCAGCGTGTACAGCTAGCAGTGTATGTTGGTTTTCAACATTTTAAGACCTGACAGCGTGTGGGAGTCTCGATCCTCTCCACAGAGTCCTCACACTGATTGCATACCAGGACACAGGGCACTTGCTTGCCCCCCAACCCACCCACCGTATCTGTTCCATCAGTCCATCCATTAGACACTGGGTCTGTCTATGCTGTCACTGGGTCCCACCCAGTTACCCTGCCATCCTTCCTGGAGCGATCATATTGGATGCACCTAAGTCTCACTATAGCCTTAATGATCCCCTTTAATGGGCAAAATCTACCCCGGAAGGAGGTGAAGTTGATTTTGTACCCAAGCCAACTGGCCTACCACCTTGCTCTTGGTTAGGTAAATGTTGGGAGTCCCCCCCACCCCCGCCAGCCCCCTGCTGGGTGCAGCAGCTGGCCTGCAGGAAGTTCTGCCTAGTGCAAAAAGTACTTCCGGCTCCTCCTTCCTGCCCTCCCTCATCGGAGCTTCCTGTGTGGTGGCAATGGGGAGAGGTAGGGGGGCCACCGGAAGCCTCCCACCTCCTGTGCAGAGCTCCTTTCCAGCCACTTTGGAACTTCTCACTGCTGGTGCTATTTTAAATGTGGATGGCCCATTTGGCTGCTCACTAGGGGGCCTGGCATAAGCCACTTGATAAGGACTGTAGTGTCCAATGACCAGGTGTGAAATTCCTGGGTCATTCCCATACGTCACCAGAGGTGGCACCACTGGCCTGTTGGGAGCTGCATGGAGGGAGGCTGCCCGCCACTGGAGTGACAAAGGAACCCCTGGCTGGGCATCCTGCTTTCTTTATACTCTGACTCGTCCAGCATCCTTGCTATGTTCACCTCCTACCACCTCTGCCCCTTTTTTTGTAATACTGGTGACTCAATGTAAGAGTTTAAGCATATGAGGCAAGCATCTTACCTCTTGAATTCAATCCTCAGCCCTCTTTAGACTTTATCTTTGAGATAGAATCTCACTGAGTTGTCCCTAGTTGGCCTTGAACTCAGCCTCTAGCTCAGACAGGCCTTGAACTTGTATTCTTCCTGCTTCAGTCTCCCAAGCAGCTGGGATTACATGCCTGAGCCACCCAAGCCCAGTCACCCCATTCTGTTTGTCCCGTGTCATCCTGCGTCCCCTCCCTTGTCTGCCCCCTCCTTTGCATGCCTCAAGCTTTCTCTGTTCCAGGAATGGGTACCCCTAATGGTTCCGATCTTACCTTACTTCACAAAGTTCTGTACTTGGGACTCAGAGGGACCTTCCGAGCCCCTGGGGTTCATGATCACAGACCTTGGGAACTTCTTCCCAGCCCCACCCATGGCCCTTTGGATTTGGCTAATTAGGAAGATTTTCTGACTGGGTTAGGGATCTCTCTCTCTCTCCCTCTCTCCCTCTCTCTCTCTCCCTCCCTCCCTCCTTCGCCCTCCCTTCCTTCCCCCCTGTCTCTCCTTCCCTCCCCCTACCTCCCACTTTTCACACACGCACCACTTGGACAGG
Organism: Mus musculus; assembly: GCF_000001635.26. NCBI lineage: Eukaryota > Metazoa > Chordata > Mammalia > Rodentia > Muridae > Mus > Mus musculus. Next base: position 61,905,522 of record NC_000076.6, on the reverse strand, counting down.
ATCCCTTGTTTCTTTCCTAGTGATGTAGACCAGCTGGACGTGCTTGCTGGCCGAGATGGCTGTCGCGTGTCTGCATCTGTGTCTTGTGCTGTGTTTCTTATTTCACAGTGATTTTTTTTTTTGTTCAGTTGCTGTGCCATTAGCATGGATTCCTGTTGTCCGTGTCTGTCTCTCATCCTCTTTTTTTCTCTCCCCGTCTCTCTTTTCCCTGTGCCCTGTGTTTCGTGGGGCTGCCTGTCCAGGGTATCAAAGGTCAACCAGGCGAGAAGGTGAGTCTTCACTGCCCCCTCTAACCCAGCCTTCTCTCTCACTGGAAGGCTTTTAAGCTAGCACTCTCTGAGCCCTGGTATGAAGCCCTGGGATTCCTAGGCAAGGCCTCAGCTGTCCCAGCTCAGTAAGCCTGTCCCTGCCTTACCTTAACCATATGCAAAGGCCCCCATTGCTCTCCTAGGGGCTATCACCCACCCCCATGAATAAAAGACTGCTTATCACTGCTCTGTAGCTGGGACTACCCAGGGGGACCCCAGAGTTACAGAGAGGACTTTCCACCCTGCCTGGGAAGCCAGGAGCCAGGTTAGGGGAGAGGACATCCAGAGAGAGCAGCCTGGTGGGTTCTGGGGATTTCAGAGCATAACTTATCCAATCAGAGGAGAGAGTATGGGGTTTGTCTGGAGTCCCCAGCAATAACGTGGGCAGGTTCCTGGTTCTCTGCTTTCCTTCCATCCTTGTAGACACTGGGCGTGTCAGTGTTGTCAGGATTGTGGATTGTTTTGTTCTGCTCTTTTTCTTTTTTCTTTTTGTGGGAAAGGGTTTTGGCTTGTAGCCTAGGCTAGCCTAGAAGTCATTGTGTAACTCAAGATGACATTAAATTTACAAAGATCTTCCCATCTTTACCTGCTGAGAACTGGAATTGCAGGCAGGAGACCTCCGACCTCCTCCCCACAACACACACAAACACACACAGAGTTACTGCACTGATATTGCAACAGAGTATCCCATCTCTAAAGTAGCGAATGCTGACTTTAGCCGAGGCTCCTCAGCGGTGGGCAGGCTGTATGGGCAGGCTGTAAGTGTTCTTTTCTAATGGCTCAGGTAATGCTGACAACCCTTCTTGAAAGCTTCACCATTCCTCTGTGCGTTAGGCCCAGAAAAGGAAAGTCACATGCTCATGGTCCCCCAGATAGAAGGTGACACAGCTGGAGAGGACCCTTGTGTGCTGTGTCTCCCGAGGCTGAAGCTACTGATCATATGACAGGGCGGTCTTCCAAGTAGATATTGGTCCCATCCTATAGGGTGAGACACATCACCTTCCCAGACCATGTGGTGATTTTAAGCACCTTCTAGTCTTATCCCATGGAAAGTCTATGTGATGGGGATGTTTTCCCTGCCATAGTTCAGGAAATGAACAGAGAAATTAGGAAGCTTCTTCCCACTCAGGCAGCTGCTAAGGAGCAGGGTTTCCCTTCAAAGTATCCATTTTGCCTTAAGTCAAGTCTGCTTCACAGTGCCGAAGTTACTAGTTCCAGATCACTGCTACCTGTATATGAGGTAGGACATTTTGTAAACTACAGTGCAATTCCTTGCCCACAAAGACTGTGGAGCATTCCAAGCTCCAGCTCCCAAGCAGGTTGTGTGAGCTCAGAAAGCTGTCATGATTTGAACTCAGAGCCCTGAGCTTTCTCATTCCCCTCCTGTCTGCTGCTACAGAGTCCTACCCATCAGCACCCTTCCTTTATCCAGCTGGCTCAGCCACCTGTCATACATAGCCCCCAGAGCTTTCAGCCATAGATCCAGGACATGCTATATGGGCTCAGCCTTCATCCTTTTGGAGCATCCGAGAGGGTCAGTCTCTGGCCTCAAGGCTGTAGAGCCCATATAGCCAGGATATTATTGTGTGTCTAACCATTCATTTGGAAGGCGAACTGCCAGGTGAACCCGGTGGAATGTCACTGCTGAGCCCCACCATTCCTTGTGGTTCCCTCCTGGCCTCAAAGTCATGGATGCTGCTCTCTTGCACTTCCAAAGCTCATTGTCCTTTCCCATTCACCCGCTACTCTTCTCCGTTCCTCTGTGACGGTCCAAGGTCCAAGATCGTCTTTGTGCTCCCCACTTACAACCGATCTCTGACCTCCCTTTGGTCTATGGTGGTTGGCATTCCCCTTCCTGGCTGCCAGCCTCCCACCCCCTCTTACATCCTTTCCCCACCAACTCCCCTCCCTCCCCCTCCCCCCATGGGAGGAGGAGGCATGCTTCCTTAGGGACTGCCTGGGATGTGGGTGATGTGGAACCTGGGTGATGGATCCAGCAAGATAGCACAACTGTACGAAGGAGGATGAGTGGGGTACTGAGGTACCTGCTCACATCCCCTCTGTCTCCCCACAGGGTGCCCCTGGAGATGCGGGGATGTCCATCGTCGGGCCTCGAGGCCCCCCTGTAAGTTGCTGATGTTGTGGGGGTGGGGTGTAGAGGCTGGGAGAGTTAATGAAAAGAGCTTTGGAGGAATGAGGGTGAGACTCAGCAGGGGCCTCTGGGTGTGGCCATCCCGTGTCCTGTGGTCATTCCTGTTGGTTCTCAGTATTGCTGTTGATGTTAGAGAAAGTGGGCTGACTAAATAGACCTAAATGACTGCCTCCCTGGGAGGGCTCCAGAACCTAGCTTTTTAGCCTTTAGCTGCAAAGCTCCTGCAGCTGGGAGGCAGGAAGGTGGTTGCTGTTGTTTATGTGAGGGAAAAGGGCTGCCTGCCTTGAGTAAGCGCCACAACTTTCTTTGGAACTAATCTTGGCCTCCCGCAACCAGGCGCAGATAACAAAGTACAGGTTCACTGACCCCAGCTCCCACTCCTGGTTCTCGTGAAGCCCCAACCCGCCCTCCAAGCCTCCACCCCCCAAACCCTATCCTTACTGTCAGTACCAGGTCCTTTGAGTTACCTAGAGCCTCCTGACTTCCCTCTGGCATGCTTCCTTAGGGACTGCCTGGGATGTGGGTGATGTGGGATGTGGGTGATGTGGGATGTGGGTGATGGATCCAGCAAGATAGCACAGCTGTATGAAGGAGGATGAGTGGGGTACCAAGGTACCTGCTTACACACCTTCAATGAAACCGGTGTCAGCGAGGGAACTGGAATTCAGCATAACCTAGCATGGGCCCCTCTCCACAGAGGAGAAGGGATTTTGGGCAGGGTCCTGTGTGGCCGTGGACCTCCTTTGCCCTGACAAGGAGGACTATGAGAAGCCTGTCACGTGATGAGAGAGGAGCAGGGAGCATAGTGAGAGAGTGGGATGCTGGGGGAGTGTAGTAAGGTATCATTTACATGGGCGGTTCTCAACCTCCCGAATGCTGCGACCCTTTAGTGCAGGTCCTCATGGTGTGCTTATCCTCCAACCATAAAATTATTTTTGCTGCTACTTCATGACTGCAATTTTGCTAGTTATGAATCTTAATGTAAATATCTGACATACAAGATACCTATATGTGACCCCAAGGGTTCATAACCCACAGGTCAAGAATGGTTGGAGTAGAGGACCAGGAAGTCACAGTGACGGGCACTAATTACAAGCTAGACCTCCAGCAAGGGCAGGGGTCCCCCTGCCCCCGCTCCCCAGCACACCACAGGAGGAACCTGGGAATCTCACGCCTATTTTGATTACCAGTGCAATTTTGTCCCAGTAGCCCTAGTTGGTGTCTACAGTGACTCATGACACTAGGTGTCCTGACCGTGCCCAGAGTCCTCTGACAATGGCCACCGATCATCACCCAGATGGTCAAGCCACCCTAGCTGAGTGACACCAAGTTACCTCTCAGTTGCCCCTGCTGCCTCAGCCTGGTGGGAATGGGAGATAGGCAAACAAAAGGTCTACTTGACAGTAAGAGCTGAAGTCAAGTAGGCAAGCCCTCCGTAGCAGCTGGACAGTGCACCCTAGCTGAGACTAACGATTGCTCAGCAGAGTCAGCGTTGTCATCCTTAAGGGCCACCTGCCCACTATCCTGGAGCCTGATCAATAATCCAAGCAACAGGGGCCATCCAGGTACTTGGACAAGGTTGACTCCCATTCCAGTGGCACAAGTGGTTGGGACCCAGTGTCTAGGTGTCCTCAGGGGAGCCCCATTGAACAGAGTGGGATGCTGGACCCCAAGGGGGCACTAGGCAGGTCACGGCTAAGCTAGGGACATCTGCATGTCCACACCCCCCCGGGACATCTGCATGCCCCCCCCCAGCTGTTCTTCAGAGACCAATAGGAGAGATCTGACCCTTACCAACAACCTAGAGGCTTCCAGGCACGAGGGAGATGATACAAACATAACTCTTTGCAATCCAGGCCCATGATGGCAACCTCATTGGCTGTGACAGTACAGATAATGGGTGCGGTGACAAGGAGTAGTGGGGACATGGCGGAAGGGAAGCACTGGGCTCACACCATGTCTGGACAGAGAGGCTGCAGGAGGAAGGGATGCTTTCAAGGTCAGAGCCCACCCAAGAAAGAGGGTCAGGAGGGGTGCCCAGCTCCTTAATCGGGAGAAGCACCTGGAAAGGTCTAGACCAGACAGCAAGGGTGAGACTGGAAAGGCCTGCGAGGGCTTTGTGTGACGGACCTGGCAAGCTATTCAGACCTGTATCCCTAGGCATACGGGGCCGTGGGTTGTGTTGTGTCCATGAGGGACATCGGTATGCAGCTTAGAGAGAGGCTGCTGCCTGTGCTCAGCAGGAACACAGTGAATGGAAGTAACTTGTGAGTGCTGTTTATATGCCCAGGGCCAAGAGATATACATCTATTGTGTTCTTGTGTTTGTGGGTGCGTGTGCATGTGTGCGAGTGTGCAAGTATGCAAGTGTGCCTTATGTGCACAGGTTTGTGTGTGTGCACAAGTATGCATGTGTGTGTGTGTTCGAGTGCATGCACACCATTTGGAGGTGGCCATAGGTGAGTTTTGGTGACCATAAAAATGAATTTTAGAGCCGGGTAGTGGTGGCGTACATCTTTAATCCCAGCACTTGGGAGGCAGAGGCAGGCAGATTTCTGAGTTTGAGGCCAACCTCCTGGTCTACAGAGTGAGTTCTAGGACAGCCAGGGCTATACAGAGAAACCCTGTCTCCAAAAAAAAAAAAAAATTGTTTTAGAAAAGAGAAGTCACCTTGGATACCCCACACTTCTAAGTCACACAGTGTATGGCAGTGCCCTGCTGAGGAGGAGCAGGTTCTGCCAGGGGAGGGAGGTGCCTTAGAGCAAGATGGATTTCAGAAATGAAGGGGTGAGTTTATTTTCCTTTTTCATATAAATAATCCTTTACCCAATGTAATGTGTGTCTCGTCCTGGTGAATGCTTTTGACTTGTTCAGTCCAATGCTGAACTTCTTTCAGGAAAGAAGTAAGTTCATGACTCTGCTAGGAAAAAGAACAGGGCAACCAAGACAAACAGATCAGAAGAGAAGGACCAGAAACAAAGCCAGACACCAGTAGGAAGATGGTTTGTGAGAAAAGCTTCATTGGATAGGAGAAAGAAAACCAGGTGGTGGTGGCTCACGCCTTCAATCCCAGCACTCAAGAGGCAGAGGCAGGCGGATCTCTCAGTTAGAGCTACAGAGCCAGTTTCAGGATAGCCAGGGCTACACGAAGACAAAACCAAACAAAGAGAAACCAGGAGAAAGAGAAAGGCAGATTGTTCTGGAATGGGACAGGGCCTGGGGGGGGGGGGGGGGGATGGCAAGTGGAAGGTTTGATTCTATGTATGGTGTGTGTGTGTGTGTGTGTGTGTGTGTGTGTGTGTGTGTGTACACGCGCGCGCGTGCGCCTGCCATGATGTATGCATATGGAGGTCAGAGGACAGTGTCATGGAATCCTCTCTCCCCTTCCACCTTTACACGGGTTCCAGGGATCAAGTTCAGGCCATCCGTTGCTTGCAAACAGAAAGAATGGAGGCCTGGGGAGGTGGCTCATCAGGATCCTGAATCTATCCACCCATTCTATCAAGACAGGTTGTCAATGAATAAGATACTCAGGTGTAATCTGGAAGTGGTGGTGTGTACCTATAATGTCAGTGCTTGGGAGATGGAGGCAGGAGGGTCAGGAGTTCAAGACCAGCCCCAGCTATATAGTTGGTTCCAGGCAACTTGAGCTACGTGAGACCCTGTCTCTGAAAACCAAACCAAAACAAAAGAAAAGAATAGCAACAGAAGACTAAGATGTCAAACATGAAGCCATAAACAATAGGGGCATAATATGAGCAACTGTTTTATAACTCCCAGAGAGAAGGTCCCCTTTGAACATGGCAGAAAACCCAAAAGCCCCAGGGAAAGTTTGTGTGTATAAACATGACCATCCTAGAGGAGTGAAAATATGTTATGAACCCTTCAAAGACAAATGGTGAGTTAGCCTGAGATAGTTGGCTAGCCTCTGCAAGGAGCTGTTCTTAGCAGACAGCAGTAATCAAACTGGATCAGAAAAGAAAACCTAACAGAGAAGAATAGGAAAAGCCAGACATTGCCTACCACCCTAGCTACTCAGGAGGCTGCGGCCGGAGGATCACTTGAGCTCAGGAGCTCAGGGCCAGCCTGAACAACATAGATCCTGTCTCAAATATATCTGCCTGTTTATACTCTATACACAAGGCACTGTTATATAAATAATACATAATACTAGTATAGCATATTAAATATACACCATAATAGTAGGTTGCCTCAAACAGCCAGCTCCCCAGCCTGGAATCAGCTTGACCAGTGAGCATGGGAAGAGGCCATAAGCTCAGCATAAATTGAGATGTAAATTACAGTCCCGATATAAGATTCCCCAACTGCCTTCTCCCCAACCTCTCCAGGAAGCAGAATCCCATGTCCCTGTGGTTGATGACAGCATCCCGGCCCCCAACTCCCCAGCCTTGAAAAAGCCCCGGTTAGTCCCGGACTTGGCCCTGGCTTGTAAGGATGCACCCTGCTTACCGGAGCAGGCACTGTAATTAGTGGACCGTGTGATTATCTTAGCCACGTAAATATCAGCCAAGATGACTAGGAAGATGCTTCTCGGAACCCTTCTCTCCTGACCTCTTCCTCGGGCCTCTCCGTGTCCAGAGCAGTTACAGAGAGTTTACATTGGGAGGTCTCGGAGATTACATTGCAATGGTTTCCGGGTTTCTCCTTAGGCCTATTCTTAGCACCACTTATCCTTGAGAGGAGAGAGGCCAGAGCCCTCTGACATATGAGTGGTGTCTCCGCTCTCTTGCCTTGGGACACTTGCCACAGGTCCATCCTGAGCCTGCAGCTGACTTTAGCTAGTTTCCCTGTGGACCAGCACCCTACCCTGACATGGCAAAAGGTCCTATGCCACCTGACCAGAAGGGTGACATAGATTCTGTGTAGATAGGATCCAGAAAGGATCCAGGGAGCCTGAAAATATTTCAGGGTCACAGCATGTAAGTCCAGAGAAATTGTCCCCTGAAAGGGACCTTGTTCCAGACCTTAATTAAGACACCTGTGGATCCCAAGACACCCTGGGGAAATGGCTTAGTGAGTAGAAGCTAACAGTGAGCGTTCAGTTCAGGTCTCCAGCGCGCACATGTCAAGTTGACCACAGCACCGGAGATGGAGACAGGAAGATCCCCAGAACTCATTGGCTAGCCCAGCCAAATCAGTGAGCTCTGGGTCCAGGAAAGAGACAGGCACCCTGTCCTTAAAACTTACAAGGAGAACAGTAGAATACGCATTAGGCGTTGGACTCTGACCTCTAGGCTCATACCTACATATACATGGGCACACACACAGGAACATGTATGCTCATGCGTACAATAAATATAAGTGATCTGGCTGGCTTCTGGTACCCCCTCTGGTCATCTTAATTCAGCACAGCCCAATGGTGGAGCTTCTATTTCCAAAGATATTATAAGCGTAATTGATGGTAGTTCCGTGACCCGATGAGATTACATCATTATTCCCACTCTAGGGATGGGGAAGTTGAGGTGTGGGGAGTTTGGATAATGGCTTAGTGTTACACAGTTGTTGATGGAGGCAGGATTAGAACTCAGCCTGCCAGATTCAACCATCCATACTTGCAAAGAGACTCTGCCATGTAAACTGAGGGTATCCTAAGATGAGAGCTGGCATGTCCTTCAGGAAAAGTGGGTGAGCCACTATCCCCGGGCAGACAGCAGAGGCTTAGAGGAGACATCCCAAGCCACTTCTAGAAGTAGGCTCAAAGAATACAGGCTGTTTGCATCCCTCTCTCCAGCCTGGTCCCTGCAGAAGCTCTGCTACATTATCCCTTTCTGTCCTCTCCATCCTAGCCAGCTCACAGGTGACAACACAGTCAGGGATGGGCTTGGCTCCACCCCTCCTCCCTCATCCTCAATGCTCTGTTCTTTTCAGGGCCAGCCTGGTACCCGAGGTTTCCCTGGATTCCCGGTAAGTGCAGAGGGTTTAAGTTAGCAGAGATAGGTAGGTCCTGAGCCTGGTTAGGTTAAAGTGTATCACCAAGACAATCTCTGAGGCTACATTTTCCCTCCTGATCCCTAGCCTCTAAGGACCCCACTCACTCTATAACCTTTCATGGGCCAGTAGCTTAGGGCTGGGCTTAGGACAGAGACAGCCCTATAGATAGATAGTGATGGCCAGGCAGGAGTGAGTGAGCTTACAACTGATAGATCCCGTTTGACACCAGGATGCAAACATATGGTGGGTCTAGAAAGTGAGCTGACTGACCTCTGGTCAGGATCTGAAGAGAGGCCTGTCATGGAAGCAGTAGTATAATGGCCACTGTAGCCACTAGAGTGTCCTTTAACTCGTGCCAATGGAGCCTAGATTGTTTGGAGTGGGACCAGGGAAGCAGCTGCTTCAGTGCTGACCAACATTAGCTTTCAAGAAACACTGTGGGGCCAGGAGGTGGTGGTGCACGTCTTTAATCCCAGCACTTGGGAGGCAGAGGCAGGTGAAGCTCTGAGCTCAAGGCCAGCCTGGTCTACAGAGGAATTCCAGGACAGCTAGGGCTACACAGAGAAACCTTGTCTTGAAAAACAAACAAAAAAAGAAAAGGAAGGAAGGGAAGATGGAGGATGGATGGATGGATGGACAGATGGATGGATGGATGAATAGATAAATTCTGTGCCCATGCTGCCTTCTGTATGGGGATCCTAGGAAGCTTGGGTTTTGCATCTGGCCTTTTTATTTGCAGGGTCCCATTGGTCTTGACGGCAGGCCGGTAAGTGGACTCTTGGCGTAAGTAGACCCTTGAGATGGGCTCTGTCCCTCCTCTGACCAGCCTACTCACCTGGGGCTTCTGGTCCTCCTCCACTCTGGATTACTGAAAGATATTTTCTATAGAAAGAAAACTGCCCAGGATGGCATTGCTAATGGGAAGGGGAGGAGGAGCTATTTGAATAAGTCACCCCTGACCTCAAGCAGGCAATCACTATAGTCAAGTTGGATACCCAGTGTCCGGAGCAAAAGTCACCCATAGACTTTGGTGGCTCTGAGTGGCTCCGTGAGATCAGGAGTTGGGAAGGGCAAGGAAGCAGCAGGAACAGCAGCAAGGTGGACTAGGACAGGCTGTCACTGAAGTGCCAAGCTACCTCCTATTCTCCTCAAATTTGGAGTTCCCTCAACATTCGAGGCTCCACATGCATACCTGGGTTCCCCTCTGGTCACTATACCCCTTTAACCTTGGTGTCCTGGTCCTAGC